>NC_089747.1:56284880-56314880 GCF_040412425.1 Macrobrachium rosenbergii
TATTGTAGGAAAGAGTGAACCGGTAAGTTTCAGCCATGACACAAAACTTAAGACATGTGGATGAAGGACGTGACTTCTCAAATGAATCAGATGATATTTAACTATCTTCCCTTGGTTTTTTTCTCACGCAGTGGAAGAATTCGTCTTCAAGATTCACTTGAGCTAGCACTACACCGTCTTCCTGTAGTCAGAAGCTTTTTAGATAAACATCAAAGAGTCTATTTTCAGTGGATGTTTAACCATCTTCTGGCCTCTCTTAATTGGTTCCAGCCTTTTCCACCTTTTTCAACATAAAACCTTTGTTTTGCCTTCCGCTTAAATTCCCTGTTCTCTCTGTTTTGTAAAAGCCATTCATCGTGTTGGCATACCTGTGAGAGCCACTACAATAAAGAAGCCACTTTTTGCTGAAAGCTCTTTTCTCATTTTGTTGAGCATCATTAATTATGATGATGTAGTTTTCAAAAACTTTAAAATTCTAATGAAAAATATTGTTTGGTATACTGCTTTCCAGTGTGGTCTTCCGGTGCTGACTCACATCTCAAACTCTAGAATAGAGTTATGTCAGCATTCAAGTTTATTTTGTAAAATCTTGATGTTGATTTATGACGTAGGCATAAAATGGGATCATTATGTTTGTTGTATAAAATGTACTGCAACATCCGCTGCATTCTTTATCTGACCTAACTGTTTTTGCGTCCAACACCATTCAGGCTGCTGCTGCAAACAGCATGTCATTTTCTTGTATAAGGTTTAATACTACTCAGTTTGCTAGGAGTTTTATTTTGGCCACAACTAAAGTTTGGAACAATTTGCCGTGTGCAATTATGGAATCTTATCTACAAATGTTTAGGCAAGGAACAAATCATTCAGGCTCTCTGTCCTCATATTTTTTTTATCTATCACCTTTTTCTTTAACTTGTGACAGGTGCAGTCTGAATTTTCTTTGGAGCCCTCTTGGCTTTATAGGCAATTGACTTTGTCATAAGGGTTTTTAGCAGAAGGTTTATAGAAAGAATGAAAAAGATGAGCTGTCTGAGTAGTACATGGGCGTATATCTAAATACATACCAACCTAAAACACCTCTGTTTGTGCAAAATATTTTTCACAGATAAAGTATACCAATTGGCAATGATGAAATAATACACAATAATTCTCGAGTAAAATATATTACGCATTGACGATTAATAGACAGCATATAGTCTCCTTCGTTTTTGATTGGGGTAATTTAACCAGAATCGATATTAAATGATCGATCTAAAATAAATCTCTCATTATCATATCTGAGTTAGCTGTAGACAGTCTCAGTATTTTTGTTATGATACAATTTCTGATATATCTTCATCTTCCATTTAAATCTATTCCCCAAAGGACTAGATAACCAAAACAGTAAAAACAGTAGAAGTAAAAGACCTGTGCAGGGAAAGACTTGCTGAATGCAACTGAAAGTTAAAAAAAAGTTGGACAGCTGCTGAAGATGAAATATTTGTACAGTATATATGAAATTTTAAAAGGAATTAGAAGGGCGAGAAGTGTAGAAATATATATAAAATAAAATGCAGGAGTGTAATTGAGATCAGGATGTGAGTATCGATCGCCAAGAAGAATTTAAAATTTGAACAAAGTCTTAAATCTAAATTGTTTTCTAAAATATATGCTGAAGATTTTCATGATTTCAGCAATATGGACTTTATGTCTATTTCTCGATGTCTCATCAATATCAGTTGTGATCATTAGAATTAGGATATAATAAGGAGATATTAATATTATATTATATATTATATATATATATATATATATATATATATATATATATATATATATATGTGTGTGTGTGTGTGTGTGTGTGTGTATGTATGTATGTGTATATAAAAGTGAATGTTTGTATGTCTGTATGTTTGTTGGTATGTTAGTTGTATGTTTGTGCGCTATAGAAATACAAACCGCTTGACCGATCTAGACAAAATTTGGCACGTAGCCATCATTTGGCAAAACTCAAATAAAAGGGTAGGTTTCAAACCCGTACCCAACCCCCACCATTTCCCTTTGTAAATTATGTGGTAAATAAACTCGACAGGTTTATTATACCTTATTTCATATAATTGAAACCATAGAGATATATTATTGAAAAATGCCTTTCAGTCACTGCAGTAATACCTGGATAAAAGGGACAGTCACCAAAGTAATATCTGTATAAAAGGGACAGACAGCACAGTAATACCTGGTTAAAGGAGACAGACAGCACAGTAATACCTGGTTAAAGAGGACAGACAGCATAGTAATATCTGGATAAATGGGACAGTCATGACATTTTTATAAAAGTGATTTTTTAAAAAGTGAGAGTCACCACAGTAATACCTAGATAAAGGGACAGAGTGATTTTTTTATAAAATGGAGAGTCACCACAGTAATACCTGGATAAAAGAGGGACAGACAGTACAGAAATACCTGGTTAAAGGTGTCAGATAAAATGGACAGTCACCACAGTAATACCTGGATAAAAGAGACAGACAGAACAGTAATACCTGGTTAAAGGGACAGACAGAACAGTAATATGTGGTTAAAGGTGTCAGACAGCACAGTAATACCTGGACAAAAGGGACAGTCACCGCGGTAATATCTAGATAAAAGGGACAGTCACCACTGTACTACCTGGATAAAAGGGGCGGTCACCACAGTAGTAGCTGGATAAAAGGTACAGACAGAACAGTAATGCCTGTCAGTTCACGCACGACTGTTCGGAAGGTGAACGTTCACATGAAAAAAATAGAATTGTCAGTCGGACCGTCAACACAAACCCCTCCCCCTCGCCCTTCTCCCTCCCCTCCCTCTTCCCTCTCCCCTCATTCAGAGTTTTCCCGGACAGCTCTGGTTTGGTCAGCTAGTAGTGTATATATATATATATATATATATATATATATATATATATATATATATATATATATATATATATATATATATATATATATAAATTATATAATGTAACCAAAAGTAATATAACCCATGAAAACATCAATTTGATCTAAATATACGGTAGACACCCGTAACACTGTCTTTATTTAATGAGAAATTAGTTCAGTCTTATTGATTTATATTATTCTTATTATGATTAATTGACAATTATGATAATGTATCAGTTCATTTTTAAAAATAGTGAAATATCATGTTTCATGACTCATCAAATCAAAACAAATCCTTTGCTTACTATGTCAGGTGAACACTTGCCAGTTAATATTCATGACAGCCCTATTGACAAATCACCTCAGGAATTCACTGTACCTCATTATTTTCTCGAAGATTGCTAATTACGTAATAAGTATTTTGGGAAGATAACTAATTACTTTTGTTCACTTGACTTAGAGGCGTGTTCGGTGTCACGATGTACCCGAGTCTTTAATATCATTAAACCATTCTATATGAATTTGATTTTGGTACAGAATGATTAATTCGATATAGTAGTATTTTTTCTGAAAGAATGGCTGTCTGATTGCCGTTGAGCTTATCTTGCAGTTTCCTCAGTCTCTCCAAAGAGTTTTTTTTTTTTTTTTGTAGCAGCAGGTAACATAATAGCTTTCCTATGTCCATTTATTCCTTAACATTTTGGTAGTTTTTTTTTCTATCATTTACAAAAAGCAAATGATACCAAACAAGTGTAAACCCGCATGCGGGTTATGAATTCCACATGATTAAACCCCTTTTTAGTAATTTACCTGCTGCTACGAAGAAATTCATTTGGAGATTGAGGAAATGCAACATCAACTCAACGGCATCCAGACGGCCATTTTTCGCGATGAAGTTTGTTAGAAAGAGCGTCTTCATTCGAGATAATGGTATTGCAATACAAGAAAAACGAATTCATATTTATTCCTAGTTCTCTGTGTCTTACCAATAACATTAGAGTTAGATATAATAAGATTAACTAATATAGGGAGCCAAAGTATTATGATTCTCTCTCTCTCTCTCTCTCTCTCTCTCTCTCTCTCTCTATCTATATATATATATATATATATATATATATATATATATATATATATATATATATATATATATATATATATATATATATATATATATATATATATATATATATATATATATATATATATATATATATATATCAAGGCGTCAGGATGGACAGAGATAAGATTAAGCGTTCTATTCCAGTTCACGCATTCTTTACGAACGAGGAAAACAAAATTTTATGCACTGGTTCCTAAATTCTGAACCTAAAGTTGCACCACGTGTCCCATACCAGCAGATGTTAGTAATCTTCCAACTTCCTATAAAATAGGTGGGCGTATGGAATTAATATTCGCCAATATATTCCCCAGGGAGACTGTTGAAAGGGATTTCTCTTTAGTTCTTCGTCCAGAGTATGAGGTTCTTTGATGATACTTCTTTTTACATGCTTTTATTTAACTAAACTTCTGCGTATGTTTATTTGGGTTAAAACTTGTAACTCAATTTTCGACCTGTTCCCTTCGTCCGATGGACTTGAAATTTTCATGGTTAGTACAACCTCACATGATCAGTAGGTCAGCAGTGACTTCTAGTGACCCTAGAGACCTTTCCCAGATCCCAGACGTGAGTCAGAAATTTATTTCTTTCCACACGTGATTGTGTGTTGATGATTTCTATCTTATTTTTCAGAAGGGATAATTCGAATGAAATGTTGTCTATTGGGTCATTCATGAGTCGGGAAGTTTCTGGAAAACTAAAAGGTATAAAATAAGTTAATTTTTTTAAATTCCTTTTATTAAGTTGCACTCAAAACCAACTTTTTTTGGACTTGTATTTTCTCAGTGGATAACGCCCATGTTTCCACCTGAGAGACCTTGGTTCGATCCCACGAGTCAGAAATTTATTTCTGTTCCACACGTGATTGTGTGTTGATGATTTCCTTCACTCAGAAGGGATAATTCGAATGAAATGTTGTCTATTGGGTCATTGCTGAGTCGGGAAGTTGGGGAAAATCGTGGCTGGTATGCAAGCATTAGCTTCCCAGGTAATTTCAATAAAAGCAGTTGTTTAAAAAAATTCCAACTTTTTTTATGACTTTGACTGGCTTAGTGGATAACGCCCTTAGCTTTCCACCTGAGAGACCTTTCTTATCCCGACGTGAGCCAGAAATTTATTTCTGTTCCACACGTGATTGTTTTGATGATTTCTATCTTATTCACTCAGAAGGGATAATTCAATGAAATGTTGTTATTGGGTCATTGATGAGTCGGGAAATTTAATTTGGAAACTCGTTGGTATGCAAGCTGAATATTGCCCAGGTAATTTCTTAATAAGTTGCTTATTAAAAAATCCAACTGAAAATTAGACTTGTATGGCCCAGTGGATAACGCCCTAATCTTTCCACCTGAGAGACAATGGCACCGATCCCGACGTGATCAGAAATTTATTTCTCATTAAAAACGTGATTGTGTGTTGATGATTTCATCGTCTTATTCACATTGTTGAAGGGTCTTTGCGAATGAAATTGTCTATTGGGTCATTGCAGAGTCGGGAAGTTGGGGAAACTTGCTGTTGCAAGCCATCTGTCTTGCCCAGGTGAAATTCATTCAGACTCTCAGGTTCCAACTTTTTTAGACTTGTATGGCCCAGTGGATAACGCCCTTTTTATACCCTGAGAGACGCTGGGTCTTCTATCCTGACGTGAGTCAGAAATTTATTTCGTTCCATCACGTGATTGTGTGTTGATGATTTCTGTCTTATTCACCAGAAGGGATACTCCAATGAAATGTTTCTATTGGGTCATTGCTGAGTCATATTGGGAAAACTACTGGTATGCAAGCAGGAATCTTGCCCAGGTAATTCCACGTGCAGTTGCTCTCAGGTTCCAACTTCTTTTAGAGTTGTATGGCCCATTGGATAACGATATTTGCTTTCCACCTGAGTTTCCTGGGTTAATCCTTGACGTGAGTCAGAAATTTATTTATGTTCCACACGTGATTGTGTGTTGATGATTTCTATCTTATTCACTCAGAAGGCCTATAATTCAGAAAAGAAATGTTGTCTATTGGGTCATTGCTGAGTCTCACCTGGGGAAAAAATATGGTATGACAAGCAATAGCTTGAATAGGTAATTTATATATGCAGTTGCACTCAGGTTCCAACACACTTTTAGACTTGTATGGCCCAGTGGATAACGCCCTTATATATTTCCACCTGAGAGATATATGTGTGTGTGATCCGACGTGAGTCAGAAATTTATATATATATATATATATATATATATATATATATATATATATATATATATATATATATATATATAATATATTTATGTGTGTATATATATATATATATATGTGTATATATAATATATTTATAATAATATATACATATATATATATATATATATATATATATATATATATATATATATATATATATATATATTTATACATATATATATATATAAATATATATATATATATATATATATATATATATATATATATATATATATATATATATATATATATATATATATATACACACACATATATACACATATATATATATATATATATATATATATATATATATATATATATATATATATATATATATATATGTACACAGTATTTCGTTGTCCAAAGACACGTAAATGACGGATTACCCTTAACTCAAAAAACTAAATGGGGTGCCATTTACCGAAATGAGTTCCTTACATGAAAAGAACAGTCAAAAAAGCATCAATAACCCAAAGAATACAGGGAATGATCTAATGGCCTATATACAGTAGATGCGGAAGGGCCCTTTTCATTTGCATATCTCCAATTTCCTCCATATCGCGTCTTCTCTTGTCGTTTCTTTTCCTCCCTCCCTTGCTTAGAATTCCCCCTTTTCCTCCCAGTGAGAGAAGGAGTCAAATATCTCAGCAATTTTACCGTCGATAATCTGATTAAGTCTGTACCCTCTACCAAGTGTTTCTTTATTATCAAGTGAGGCCGAAGAAAGGAAAACTATTGACTTTTCTAAAATCAAGTCTTCGTTGCCACTCTTTATTTTATCTTTTTTTATGTGACAAATATCATTTTAATGTTTTGATTAAATTCATGGAATGATAGGTAGTGTGATTGAAAGATTTAATGTTTGTTTGGTTTATATTATAGATTAATTATTTTCAGTACAACAGAATATGAATAAATAAGATTTTTCATTGAAATAATTTCATAAACTTAATAAATACTTGGTGTTAGGAGAGTTAGTATGCAGAACAATATTTTACGAGACCTGTTCCTCACCTCAAAGATTTTTGTTTTATTTAAACAACATGAATTTGTTCCTTCAACTGAATAGGTACCATGTGTAACTACGGGAAGCCATGAAAAGAGAGAATTATTAGAAAGAAAATCACAAATCTGAATGAAAAAAAAAAAACATTCACTCAAAGCCAACAAAAAACGTCTAATAAACTGCATTTTCCCAAAGTCATATCTTCATTCTTATGCAAAACCAACTTTCATCACTGCGTCTGCAACTTCAAAAGAAGTTTCAATCAACGAGCAACCAAATTTAGATACTTTGTGACAGAGAAACCACATCGGTGGCTATCGAAAATTCTTATTGTTCCAATAAAGCCCGCAAACAATGGCTGCCTAATTGCACAGTAATGAGTCACCAACCAGTGAATGCAACGGTAATTGGAAACGGCATCAAATTTGCTGGAAATGACATGCAGTGTTTTTGACAGCACTTGTATAATAAGTATAACTAACACTATTTACAATAAACAGATGCTAATACAATTTTAATGTCATTAGTATTGTTATCAAAGGAATATTATCCTTAGTCCTGTAAAGTCCCCACTAAGCGGGTTTTCCATGGTGAACCGCCCGTTTTCTACGGTAACGCTCCTACGAGATTGGGTCAAGCAATAATAGCCACATTTTATCGATGTAAATACATATCTACTACTAATTCATTTGCTCCTATTTTCTTTGCACATGTGTTAGAATATTGTTGTGTCAATTCTTGTTAACTTACCTTTTGTTTGTTAACTTAGCTTTTGTGTTACTTGTATTTACCTATTATAATTAACACCGAGAGTAATTGACCTCGGGTCACCTGTATTCTATGTATTCCTCTGTGTGACGTCCGCACGCCGCCTTATAAGCGGCCTGTGTTCTGAATAAAATAGCAGTACATGTCCACATGCTCATTATTTTGCACTTCTTATAGTGGTGACCCTGGAGTGGTTCCCAGAGCCGTTAGTGGACTCATACGGCGACCTAGTCTTGGCTCTATGAACTACACCCGCCCCTAATGAACTAAACACGATGCTTTAACAAAGTGTTTGGGCGTTCTGACTCTCGTCGGCAGATCAACAGCATCATAAAGGACACACATGGCACGCTCCCAAGTGCGTACTGACGCGAGTAACCCACTCCCAGTAAGAGGGCAATAGTGAGTATGGACGCGGGCATTCCCTCCCACATACAGTTAACTGCAAACTTCATGGACGCAGACATCTCCCTCACGCACAACCCGCCCGCGCCCTTCCCCACGCCTGGGCTCACGCCCTCCTCCACGCCGATACCTGCTCCCCGCATGCTGCCTGTCCTGATGGAACAAACAAGGTCCGCCCTCGCCATAAAGCTGCCACCCTTCACACAAAGTAACCCGTCATCATGGCTCCACAGGGTCGAGGGGCAGTTCAGACTGGCGGGACTTACTGACGAGGTCCTGCAGGCAGACGCCATGATCAGTGCCCTTCCGGAAGAGGTCTATAGGAAGCTCGTCCCATGGGTGTCTGCCGCACGTCCCGTCACCTACCCAAAGCTGAAGGCCTCTCTCGTTGAGACCTGCTCCCTGCCGGTCTCCGAGAGGGCTGCCCATGCCCTTGATCTCGTGAACAACCCTCAACATGACCAGAACATCCTGGAGACTTGGAGCGTGATCCAGGACCTCCTCACCCTTCCCGAGACGGACAGCAGCGGTAGGCCGTCGGAGATAAGCCTGTCAAGGGAGATCCTCCTCCGTCAGCTCCTCCCAGAGGTCCAGACCCAGATCCTCGAGCCCTATACAATGCCGCTCGAGGACCTACTCAAGACGGCACAGCAACTGACGGACTCCACAAGGGCAGCAAAGCGGGGATCCTCACCCACACACCCCATCAGCCCCCTCCAGCCAGAGGAAAGCGCGGAGGAGGAGATAAGCACCGCCACCAGGAGACGGCCAACCTACCTCCATAAAGAAGCATCCTTGCCATACTACCACCAGTAGTATGGCAAGGACGCCCAGAACTGACAACCCCCTGCTCGTTCGCCCATCCAAAAAACGGGGGAGGCAGCCTCCAACAGTACAGGCCGCCCTGGCAGCAGAGGAACCCAGGAGCCCAAAACCAGTAGGCTTCTACGTCCACGACACTATCTCCAACAGGATGATGCTGGTCAACACTGGGGCCGTCCGACCAGTGTTCCCGCCATGCAGAGAGGACCGCAAATGCAAATAAAAATAAAAAAATAAAAAATGAAAATAAGAAATAAATGAAAATAAATAAAAAAAATTAATGAATAAATAAAAAAATAAATAAATAAATCGTCAGACCCGGCTGCCTTGCTGACAGCCACCAACGGGTCCCCATCCTCTCCTACGGCACCAGGCTCCTGTTGATCTCCATCCTCGGCCGGAGGTACAGCTAGAGCTTCATAGTCACGGATGTAAGGACCCCACTCCTGGGCGCGGACTTCCTCGCACACTTCAGTCTGGCAGTCGACGTTGGTCGCAAATGCCTATTTGACACCGACTCCTGCTAGTCCCTCCCCCTGGAGACGGGCCCCAGCGCACCCGCCATCTACTCTGTCGTCCCGCACCAGTACGCCCAGCTGCTGAAGGAGTTAGTTCCCTGATGTCTTCAAGCCTGAACTGCGCCAGGTACCCGGGGCCCCTGCAAAGCAAGGAATCTATCACCACATCAAAACAAAGGGCCCCCCAAAGCACGTAAAGTTCCAGAGACTTCCCCCTCTGCGCCTTCAGGAGGCCAAAGACGCTTTCGCCGAGATAGAGCGGATGGGCATATGCAGGAAGGCCTCCAGCCTGTGGGCCTCTCCCCTCCACATGGTGCAGAAACCGGACAGCTCCTGGAGACCCTGCAGTGACTACAGGCGGCTCAACTTCACAACTGAACCAGACCATTACCCTCTTCCAAACATGCAAGATCTCACGGCCTCTTTTCACAGGGCCAAAATATTTTCTAAACTAGACCTTCTGAAGTCCAACTTTCAGGTACTGGTTGCTCCAGAGGACATCCCCAAAACCGCCATCATCATCATGCCCTTCGTGGTCCTACATCTTTGCCTTCTCCACTTTCAGCCTGAGGAACGCGGGGGTAACCTTCCAGAGATTAATGGACAGCATCCTGGGGGACCTGAACTTCTGTGTCTGTTATGTAGATGACATCCTAATTTTTTCCAGATCCCCCAAAGAACACCTGCGGCACATCCAAAAGGTCCTGCAGCGCCTGCAGGAGAATGGCCTTGTCGTCAGGTTTGATAAGTGCACCTTCGGCGTCGAAAGAGATGACTTCCTAGGCCACGAGATATCTCCAGGGGGCATCCGTCCACTCACATCGAAGGTTGCAGCCGTCACCAAGTTCCCCACCCCTACCTCTGTCAAGGCCGTATAAGAATTCCTCGGGATGGTCAACTACTACAGGAGGTTCATCCCCGGGGTTGCGCACACCATGGCCCCCCTGACAGAGATCCTGAAGGGCCACCAGAAGTCCTTAGTTTGGGGACCCGACCAGCAATGGGACTTTTCCTTGATGAAGGCCCACCACTTTTTTCCAGTGCTTTCCCGGTTTGGCCAAACCGGGAAAGCACTGGAAAAAGAATTGAACAACATAAGAAATGTGTGAGATATGCACAAGGGAACGGTGGTATATTTGTACATGTTAGTGAGAACAATCACGCTATCAACTGGGTAGGGGCAAAAAGGATTGTACATTCTAATGATGCACTGGAAAGGAATATCATTGAATCTAGCTTTATAAAAGAAAGTTACAACCATAATATGAATATCAGTCAAGGGATGTATAAACTTGATCCTTTAATATCAAAAGAAATTTGTAAATTGTTTAAATTTTAAGGTAGGCAGTAGAGATGTATGAAAATAGGATTATCATATTTGTAAACACAGTACAGGGGTAGCAGTAGTAATGAGTTTCCAAACTCCGCCTCCCTGACACCTGTCAGGTGTGGATCTTGAGGTCGCATATGGTTTGTTTATCAGCATCGTCCCCTGAGAGTATATTGTGATTTTTAGCCAAATGAGTTTTGAAGGCCACTCCTACCTCGACACCAGCTTGAGGAGGGATATGTAGTCTCTAACAGTTGTGTATGTTCGTCAGTACTGTTCCTGTAGTATATATATTTGTGACTTCTCATACTCTGTATCAGTCCTTCACAGTTGCTTGGAAATAAAGTCGAAACCGGTCAGGACCTACACCCGTTTCTTATTTTGCACCTGTGGTAATGTGTGATATTGTGATATATATATATATATATATATATATATATATATATATATATATATATATATATATATATATATATATATATATATATATATATATATATATATATATATATATATATATATATATATATATATAATATATATATATATATATACATATATATATATATATATATATATATATGTGTGTGTGTGTGTGTGTTATTAGGAATATTCCTCCTACGCCACCTTTTCCCGGACTAATTTAAAGTAAAAGGACTAAGTACTTAAATAAGATAAAGTTAGTATGATTCACTGTAAGAAATTCACCCCTAAAACCTCTCACCACTGCCTTTTTGTGGGAAAACCCCCTTTAAACCCCTTTCTTGTCCAAAGTGCTGTTGGAAGTCCCTAAATTCCAGGTATGGACCCAACCAGAGTTAATCGTCACCCGAGGCAGGCTAGCTGGTGGGCTGACAGCTTGCATTCCATCATTTTGAATTTGAAACCATGCTGCCTGCAGTTCCCATGTGGGCAGAGTGATCACAATGCCATCTAGGAAGAGAAAGTTGTAACTTCCAAAGTTATAAAAGGCCCTGGACAGAGAAGCTAACTCTCAGAATTACCAGCACGGACACGGAGTACAGAGCTCCATCCCTTGCTCTGTCCCTTGCTCCATTTAACTGCCTACGTGGGACACATTGCAGGCCGAATCCAAAGTAACTTTTGATGTGAATCAATTCGCTTTCCCTCCCCATCACTGTCCCTCATAAGAAGAGAACTTCACCTCCTAAAGAAAAGTAAAGTACCAGGATTTAAGGGTTTTTGCCAGCCACGCTCACTATTTTCCTCTCACTGTGTTCCTTTCTTTTCATAGTGCGATATAATTACAGTGAGACCTGTATTGCTTTATATTTTGTGCTGTTTAATTTGCAAAGCATTTACGAGAAGAGTAACATAACTGTTTGATGTTCGAGTCACGGGAATCAAGTCCAGTCTAAGCATCTTCTATGCAGTTCCCCGATTCCTTCATTATAGTGTTAGTCCCAGTTAAGTAACCGTAAGTGTTCAATTGCAGAATAGGACTACCCCTCTGTGGAACTGTGTCACTTCGTGTGTGTAGCGGCCCTTGCAATTTTGTTATCAACATCTTCGAAGCGGGAACCCAATATGCCACATCCAGGAAATTCCCGTGATTTGCTTTCGCCTCATTACCCCAGAATTGCGCTATCATTCTTTGATGTGTTTTCTTTTGTAAATATAATGAATTAAGTTAAACCCCCGAGTTTATCTAATCACTTCCCCCTTGAAGTAGCCTTTCAGGTGGATTTTGTTGTTTGTAATTTTAGCTGTCCCCAAGGCCAGAGTCCAGATTTTTTGTGGCAACTAAGGTAAGTTGAGCATCATCCTAGTATACCCCATTGATCTAGCAAGGCCTCAGCTTTAAAATTACAGCAATATATATATATATATATATATATATATATATATATATATATATATATATATATATATATATATGTGTGTGTGTGTGTGTGTGTGTTTAGCAATACATGCATACATACATAAAATGAAATTCGATATTTTTATTTATTTATTTTGAGAATGCGTATATTGCTAAACACTGCTTCTTGTTTTCTTATTTGAAAAGCACATTGACAACAATAAAGTATCATGGAACACCTTTCCACAATGAAATATGTATTTTCGATCTTCACCTGTTACAGATGATGGTAAATGATCTTTTCCCAACCATTTAAGCATACTGATCACTGCTTTAAAATAGATAAATCATATTTCGTCATCGTGTATTACTCAGGGTTGATAAGAAGTATACGATTAGGCAGATAATGAGACATACGCAATACATGGTTAAATCCGTATATGGATTTCCACCACACTGGTTAATGATTTATTTGTACACAACAACGATAAATATTGCACGATTACGCAAATTTACAGTACAGTAGTGATAACCAGCAAATTGTCTATTGCATCCTAGATTAAATTAGAAGTCTAATAGAGGAAGGTTACAGAAATTAATTCAACATTTATTCCGATAACCCTCCTGATTAATAATATTTTTATAATTCCTAAGAATGATATTATAATCCTGGAGTAATTTTCTGAAGTAAAAGGAGCCGTTGTTTTAAATTCTTTGAAGCTCATTGTCTTAATCTTTTTTCCTTACTTAGTAATTATTTATAAAATAGAGATAAAGAAAGAAAAGAGCTACATTCTTATGATGTAATAGAATTAGGCAATAATGAGGAGGAACTTTCTCGGCGAGAGAGTGAGCAATTTCATTTGCAACACTTCAAACTTGTAAGACTGCGGCTTCTTCATCTTTTCTTTTCTGACATTTCTTTGGTGAAAAATTCCTGAAGAGTTAAAAGTTTGGAAACAAAGAAACTGTTGACGCGTTTTTTTAATATACATTGATGATTGTACAAAGTAATTTTTTCGTATTAAGATTTGCCCAAATTGCAGTACATTTTTCACGAGGAAATATTGATCAATAAATAAGATAAAATGGTTTCACCACTTGAAGCCATAAGGTTCTTTAATGGAGCTCATCAATTTTTTCAGTCAGTATATATAATAACTATTTTCCAAATAAATGTACCATTACCACAATATGTAACTTCGCTCAGAGATGATTTTATCACAAATTCATTATTTGAAAAAAATTTATAATAGGCTATTAAGCCAAATACCATCAGATTCAATGGAGATATGTGGTACCCATGAGTCCCTTCTATGGCTGCCGCTTGATGATATGAACAAATTCAAAATAGTAAAATAAAGTTATGAAAATTATTATATATATATATATATATATATATATATATATATATATATATATATATATATATATATATATATATTATATTCATTTTGCCATTTACACTCCGCTTCTCAGACACTGTTACTTGTGGTACTCTTGTGATTAACAATAAAATTCTATTTTTCGACAATGATCCCTTCTCAAGACATTGGTCTTGTCATTTAGTATCTCTTGCGTAATTTCCTTTTGATGTGTCATTTCACATGCTAAATATGAAAGACCGATACAAAACTAATTATAAGAATCTCACGCGAAAACCGCTTGATTTTAGTTAAACCTTTATTGCTTTGTTTCTTCTTGGTTGGAAATTCTTCTGCAGTTTCTTATCGATCTGCGCTAAACTTTCATGGAAGGGTTTCAAGGGAAAGACAGTCTGTGCTTGCGAGGCTTTGGCTGCATACAAGGGTTGCTTTAGACTTTCAGACTTTCAGGCAAAGGATTTTTGATCGAAGTTTGCCGAGGGAAGCCGATTTGGGAACTGGGGTTCACAAAGCTCCTTCTATTACCGAAAGAGCATGTTCGAAATTCAGAAAGACTGCAGGTTGCCATCTTTTCCCAGTTATGTTTTTTGTCGATTATTTTCACTTTGTTCATCGGTTAAAGTTTTTCTTAGAGTTTTCTTAAAGTTATAATAAAAGAATATAGAATAGAATATACAAGTACAACATCAGCTTTTTTTTAGGATAGTTATCCAGCAAAACCAAAGTTCCATACATAAGTGTATCAGTACTAGATATCTACTCATTGATATATTAAAAATCATGGAGACACTCACATTCACACATACTAAACTTAGGGGATGTAATATACTGTATATATATATATATATATATATATATATATATATATATATATATATATATATATATATATATATATATATATATATATATATATATAGAATTATATAGATATATAAATATATTATATATAAATATATATATATATATATATATATATATATATATATATATATATAAATATATATATATATATATATATATATATATATATATATATATATATATATGTATATATATGAATGTCTTTTCCTGTAATACTACAGTGTAATTGAATATAAGAAGGCCCATAAAACACTATTTAAACTGTTGAAACCATATATTTCAAGGCACTTGCTTTCTGTGCCCTGTTCACTGTGTAGAATACCACAGGTGGGAAAGTTACAATGGTATATATACAAAACATAAAGGTTGTGGCCTCCGATGCTATGGAGGTGGCGTTTCTTAAGGAGGAGAATGGCCAAATTCTCTAGTGGTTTTTCTCCTCATTAGCTCCGTTTGGCGATGGATCTGGCGGTCGCGTTTCCTGGATCATCTTCTTCATGAGGGGTTTGAGGATTAAGGTGTCGATGTCATCCGATTTCCTATGTTTAATTCCTCGACACCTTAATCCTCAAACCCCGCATTTAGAAGATGACTCAGGAAACGCGACCTGGTTAAGATCCATCACCAAACGGAGCTAAGAGGCCAAAAACCACTAGGAATTTGGCCATTCTCCTCATATCAGAAATACGCCACCTTATAACATCGGAGGCCTTTTCCACACCTTAATATGTTTTTGTATATGTACCATTGAAGGAACTTTCCACCTGTCCATATTCTACCAGTGAACAGGGGCACAGAAGCTAGTGCCCAAAATATATGGTTTCAATGTTTAAATAGTGTTTTTATGGGTCTTCTTATATTCATATATATATATATATATATATATATATATATATATATATATATATATATATATATATATATATATATATATATATATTCACATACATTCAGCCAAGGAGAATTAAGGCATCTGAGTGGTCGAAGTTGACTGCTGTATTGAAACCAAAGTTCTGAAATTCTGGATGATTAATTCAGATTTAATCTTTTTCATGGGTGTATAATTGACCAAAATTATTTATATATATGTATATATATATATATATATATATATATATATATATATATATATATATATATATATACAGTATATATATGTATATATATATATATATATATATATATATATATATATATATATATATATATATATATATATATATATATATATATATATATATATATATATACATATACATACATACACCACAATAATTATATATTCTTGTATATAGTTCTTTTTCATATAGGTATTCGTAACTACTCGCAAGGAAATTGCCTGTAGGAACTGATTATACGTTCCTACAGTTATCCCTTGATCTCTTCTATTGACTCATGGAATACTCCTCCGAGAAAGTTTCTTGAATGTTTCAATTCATTTGAGACTTTTTAAAATTCATTTTCTAACATAGTTTAAAGAGAATTTCCTTCCTTACGTCATCGTCAACTTAGTTTTGCATAAACATTTAAGATTATTAAGAATTTACAGCTCATAAATTATTGACGTCTTTGGACATGTTATTTGTTTATTGTGCAGTCTTTTCTGCATTGGTTTTTTATAAGTTTCGTTACTTGAAATAACTGAATTTCCATCATAATTTCATGTAATATTGCTTGTTTTTCCTTTTTTTTGATAAAGAGAAAAGTATTAAAATCTGGAAAGCGCTATTTCATCAACATATTAAGCATTTCTCTCTCTCTCTCTCTCTCTCTCTCTCTCTCTCTCTCTCTCTCTCTCTCTCTCTCTCTCTCTCTCTCTCCCTCCAAATAAATCCCATCTGAAAATCGAATACGATTCACCCCTGTCCATGTTTCAGTCTTCATCCTTTCTGCGCCTTTTTGTACAAACAGAAAGATAGCATGAATTTAATTTCTCTTCTATTTATTATTTCTCGCAATGAAAACCGTAACCAAATGACTGTCATTTCGAAGGATGTCCTCGTGGTCAAAAATAAAAATATCCTTGATATTAGTGCTGTTTCTAGCAGCAGCATTAGCAACTGAAGTCACAGCACAGTAGAGAATAAATAAAAGATGATAAACTGAGAAGAAAAAGTAAAAACAAACGGGAAAATATATAAATATTTGACTTTATCAGCTTAATTCAAATTATTCCAGTAACGTAACAACGTGAGCAAAGGGATAGGAAATGAAATATTTGGTTCTGCATATGCAAAACAGAAATCAGTTGCGTTTACACCGAGCCTCCTTATTTAATGAAGTATTACAGAAGTATTAAAAGATATTTAGATTCTTTTAAATGGTAGGATACGAGTTCGTAACTCTACGTGACGCCCTCAGACTCTTTAAACTAAAATGGAACAGTAAGGCTTCTGTTATTTTACTTACAGATTCTGTGTTTGATTTCATGCAAGAGTTTATCACTTGTTTCATATGTACAATACTTAAAAGAAATGTAATGCTTATGGAGGGAGTGATATGGGCGAAATTGCCAGAAAATGTATATGAAGTTAAGTCATGATTTTTCTACAGCTTGAATCGGTAAAATGGAAGCATGAGTTATTGCCCCAGTATATACGATCATGCAGATGCGCGCATATTTTCGGTCTTTCTGTTTCTCGTCTCATGGTGTTACGGACTCACATAACCCTCTCTCTCTCTCTCTCTCTCTCTCTCTCTCTCTCTCTCTCTCTCTCTCTCTCTCTCTCTCTCTCTCTCTCTCTATATATATATATATATATATATATATATATATATATATATATATATATATATATATATATATATATATATATATATATATATATATATATATATATATTCATTCACACACATAAACATGTATATAGGTATAATATAAATATTTACATACATATATACAATTCCTCACTATCAACGAAACTTCTAGAAATCAACGCAAGATATGCTTATTTGTTTTTTAAGGTTTCACAAACAAGAGCTGCAAAATCAAAGAAGAATGAGCCAAAAATTACTGGAAATAGTATTCAGGAATATTTCTAGAAACCACGAAGCTTCCTCCTTATCACGAGAACGCAAAATGTTATATAAAGGGAAAGGCATAATTTTTTGCGGCCAGTCATCATCTTGGAAAAACACCAGCTCTCTTATAAGAGAAAAAAAGGATAGTCTGTAGGCGAGAAAAGTCTTTTCTAAGATAAATACTGCTATTCGACTCTTTCTCCACCAGTAGATAGTCTTTTTTTTTTACATTGGAGATTTATACTTTTAATAAGGGTTCCAAATATTTTTGAGTCAGTATCTGGGGTATTACGTTATCACTGTTTCCATGTAATGGTTTAAAACGTCCCTATTTTCTGGATGGTTTTGTTTCAAGACTTCCAGACTTATAGTTTAATGAAAGAACACTTCAGCAGCTTGAACAATTGTCTATAAATAACCTCAACCTCAAGACAGAGAGAGAGAGAGAGAGAGAGAGAGAGAGAGAGAGAGAGGATGTGTTTTCTATAGTTTATTTCACGATATATCTATTTCCATCTTACCACGTTTAAAGAATTAAGATTTCTAGGTCATATAAGGATAGCATTGTGTTGAAAAAGGGCATAAATCTTATTGAAATGAACAGTCCCCTAACTGCAGAAAAGATTTTAAAAACCAAACTGTTTTTGACATTTTTTCTGCAGTTAATGTTCATTTCAGTTAAATTTCTGCCCTTTTTCAATAAATAATGCTATCCTTTTATGACTTAAAATCTTACTTATTTCAATGTGATAAGCTGGAAATATAACACAAACCATAAAAAAGAAACTTCCTTCTTTTTCTCTTTTTCACTTGCACATAATTCAACAGCCTTCCCACTTGCCTGGTCATTTTCCAGCACTACAGAATATTGTTACATTTTCTTGCTTACTTGTAAGTGACTGTAAATGGGACCCAGTCCTCGTCAAAAAAAAAAAAAAAAAAAAAGTATTGTTTCCTAACTATACTTCGAAACTTTTACCTTTTAAAAGTTAGCCAAACGCTTTCTTTTCCCATACAAATGAATAGTTCCTACATTGTAATGTACTTTGTGTGTTTGTCTGTGTGGATGACGCACAGACCACCGCTAAGAGATTTCTTATATGACCCGGTAGCAAAAGAGAAATAAAACAAAGCAATTAGAATAAAAAGGATATCTGATTTTTGGTACATCGCTGTGATATAGAGGAAGGTGAAGTAACTCGAGGAAGAAAGTTTTTAGAAACATTTTTCATTAATCTTTTTTATCTTTTAGGGTTTTAGGGCTTGGGATACCCATGGTAATGGCTTACCAAAAGATTACTTTTTATCAGTTTTTATCTACTTATCTCCTCTCAAGCGAGGTAGGAGGAAATCATATAGTAAATCTTGGATTCATTTTTCCACAACCGTTTAGTAGCTACGTTTCGTTATGTATGCATGGAAAAAAAGTTATATATATATATATATATATATATATATATATATATATGTGTGTGTGTGTGTGTGTGTGTGTGTGTGTGTGTGTGTGTGTGTGTGTGTGTGTGTGAATTCTAAGCGATATCTCGTTGTCGAACATATCGGCTGATCCGCTGTACAATGAAAACACTTGAGAATTTATAAATGAAAATTATTTTGACAGAAGATATTACATTCTACATGCAAGAAGGAAGACAAAAACATATTGCAAATAATTATCCATGTACCAACACTTGAGAAAAAATGACTAGGGGGGAAAAGCAAGTGATTAGGATATAAAAGAATTCATCTTTTTAATATCTTCTGAAAGTACGAGGCAGTACGTTCCCTGTAAAGGAGATAAATATGAGGAACTTGTCATTATAATGATGATATTATGTAATCTTCCTCTGAAGTAATCTTGACAGCGCAAATATACATTAAAAACTTGGAGGTTGGGAATATTAAAAGAAATGTGTATTCATCATGTTTTACAGCAATTTTTTTTTACGCATACTAAAATAATGGTTACACACAGGAAGCCACGCTTGGATCGCGATAAGTTCCCATGAAATAATTATCAGAAAAAAAATCTTGTCCGTTTTTCTGAAAATATGAACATAATATATTCCTCGTAATCGAGAAAGCTGCCATAAATTCTTTTTTCAAATAATGATGTTAAATTATTTTCGCAGATATAAGTTTCGTACTTCGAACTGTCTTGAACTCATATAGTTTCTTTTACAAACTTTGATGATAAAGTACATAAACAAAATCGCGGAAAGCAAAACACTGTCGGGTAAAAAGCCGTTAAAACCGCTACACTCATGAGCTCATTAGGGAACAATTTCTTCCTCATTTTCTCTCCTAAAGAAAAAGAAACCACAAAAGACTTAAAAAACAAGCTTGCAAGTTGTCCTCATCTATTGGGTAAACATTATTTTTAGAGAGAGGCAATTTTCAGTCTTTGCAGTCCTTATCCCCTATGAAAATGAAAGGCAAACCCCCTTACCACTAAATACTGCAACCACAAAAATCTGTTTATGAAGCACACAGGAAGGGAAGGCCTGAAAAAAACACGGGGAAAGTTTTACTTTAAGGGGCTTGTGGTCCAGAGAAATGCGCACAAGGTTCCTGGAGGCAATTTGTCAATGGCTGCTGAGACAAACACCTCCCGAATTAAGCTTCTTAATGAGCAAGCAGACTTTTGCCTTGGACGTTTACTGCGCTGACACTACAAACTGAGGCAAGTTTACAGGTCCCCTCAAGGTAAACGTTTTTGTAAATTCCTTCGCACTGACCTAGATTTTACTCAGGCTAAAAAAAAAAAAAAAAAAAAAAAAAAAACACACACACACACACACACAGGTGGTATCTGCTCGTGTTATGTTGATATATATGAATTACATGACGTTCCTCTTTGTAGAAAAATAAAGAGAATCTTAAGAAAAGAAAGTGACATGTTATGTACCAATAAAAAATATAAATACATTTCGTAACCATTCAAACGTCACTGACGTTTCAGTATTTTCTTACAAGGTATGGCTTTTTATAATTAAACTACCAAGTAAAAAAATCCGTTTCCCTTATATCAATAAGTGGCACCAAAAAAGAAATTCCAAGTTAAAATACAAATTATAACAACATCATTCTTGGATAAAATCTCTCTGGAGCTATTTCAACTTTCTAACGGCGATCGATTCCCGTTTATTCCTTGAAAAGTTTTGGAGTTGCAAGTGAAATGGCCAGTGAACCACCATTTTAAACTTAATGGATCTTAATGGAAAAGAAGAAAGATCCATTTGCAGCAGTAAAATGAACGATGGAAAATTCCTTGAAATAAACGGAAAATAAAGAAAAGGCACAATCCAAAACAAAATTATATAAAATTTGTTATACTTCAAACATTTTCACTGCAACTAGATTGGAAATGACTAAATTAAATTAAAAACAAATATATTCATATGTAACAGATATAGTTTGTTCGCTCTCTCTCTCTCTCTCTCTCTCTCTCTCTCTCTCTCTCTCTCTCTCTCTCTCTCTCTCTCTCTCAACTGATGTTTCTGAAGCTATGTAATGATAAATATTATTGTTAAATGTAATTCCACTTCCTCTCTAATTATCATTTTAAAGTTTTTAAAATAAAAACCTCGTCTGGGACCTGTCCATGCACTCATAGGCTATGCCCTGCTGTGTCTAAGACGCCCTTATACAAGGGGCCCTCACTCTGAGACCAGAACCGCGTCGAAGGGGGGTGCGTTTCTCTCTCTCTCCCTCTCTCTCTCTTGCTCGCTCGCTCTCGGGACTATGAATGTCCAGTTATAACGTAATTGATATTTTGATAGATGATGGTCACTCATATCCTTTAACTGTTTAATTCCTTAGTAAATGTGTCTGAGTTATCTGAAAAGTGTATTTTGTTAAGTGTGTGTGTAACGGCGCCTGATTAAAAACACGAAGCAATTGGTACCAAGGTATTGTAACATAATTATTGGTTTTTAGTGCACTAAAAATAATATCTATAGTGATTACATGTAAAGATACCTTTTCACTTTTTTAATATTTTTTCGTGTTATATGTTTTATGCTTTATCTTTTGAAGAATTTTTCTTTTATACATATATGTGGTGTGCTTGCTATTGCCTTAATTTTTGCTTTACATTTTTGATATTTAATCTTTTTTGCAGAGTATATTTCTGTGTCTTTTTGTATCCACATTTTTATATGATTGATTTATTTGCCTTATTTTGTTTAACACGTGGGGATTAATTTACTTACAGTATATTTCCTTTCAATCAAGTTTTGCTATTTAACAATTTAAATTTTACTGGAATAATTTTTTGATTAATTAATAAATTAATTTCTGACTTAATTTTGACTGATGATTAATTCAGATTTAATCCAATTTTTTTTTTTTTCAATAATAATAATTCCTGAGACTGTTAAATGTCATGTATAATCTTTGAATTTAGAAATAAATTTTTGTATTTAAAATATTATATCAGAGTTTCATTTATTGACCCACCAGTAATCTTGATTTGAATTACATATAGAGTGGTAAGTGAGATGTTTTCCTTCAAGTAATTGAAGTGAGCTCGAACCAGGGAAATAAATAGAAATACTTGTTTAACAACAATCTGCTTTCTTCCATGATTGATAAGTTTTATAAGGGATCACTGTTGCGTTTAGAGAAATCAGTCGTTTTGTATGTGTGATGAGGGTTGAGGTGTCTGGCTGTTGTGAGGTAACTATAATTGTCGAATAAATGGTAAGTTTGGTAATCAAATTTCAAACACTTAGATACCAGGTTTGATTTGAAGAACAGACACTGGACACTTCTTCACAATATATATATACAGTATATATATATATATATATATATATATATATATATATATATATATATATATATATATATATATATATATATATATATATATATATATATATATATATGTATATTTAAGGGGAAAATCCCGAGCGCATTACTCAAAAACTAAAACAGAATATGAGCGAACAAAGGGAATAAAATAAATAGATGCATCAAATCTTTGTGTGAATTTTTCTTGCAAGACAAGTTTAGATGACTTCCTACGCTAAGTCACGCAGCTTTGCAGGTGACTGCCAAAGGAGGCTGAGCGACTTCCAAATAGGATTTGGCGATATCCTTTTCATTCTGCACTCTCATTCTGCACTCTCTCTCTCTCTCTCTCTTAGCAGCTCTTGTTAGCTAATTCGACCTTAACTTAATGATAACTGATGAACAGTTTTTTTTATGTTATTTACATTCAACGTTCGTATAGGAATAGTCAACTTCACATTAATGTGTTAATAAATGTTAATTTGGTGTAACATGTTATTCATAAATTCTTCTGTGTTATATATATATATATATATATATATATATATATATATATATATATATATATATATATATATATATTTATATTAAGATATATACACATATTTTTTTTATTTATTTAAGATTGTATACTTGGATTTATAAGTCTCTGAAGAAATGCCTCAAAAATTAATATTTATATACACCTCAAACATCCATAGCCTTTTGAACTCTGATGTCACATAGTATAAGGTCGCTTTCAAATGCGAAATGAAAAAGTAATGCTAACCTTCCAGTTCTAAGCAGGTTCTTTGAAATAGGGTTTCCTGCAGTCCTCATGTACACTTCTTCTCTCTTTGCATAGGTCAGTATGAGGGCAGCTGATTTTTACAGGAAAGCAGTATGGGGTCACCCACCTTGCTATTATCCCTTGCTGTTAAGACCTGAGTTTTAAGCTCATTTCCTTATTTATACTCCTTAACTCATACATATGTGTTTATGTGCCTAATTTAGGATTAATATTTATTTTCTTACGTTTTTATTATTCACTCTATAAGAAAGAATATTGGAGTGGTGTTTTCGACTTTAAGTATCTTGAAGTATCTGTCTTAGTTGATAAGGTCGCTGCAAGGAAAATATAGAAATTCACTGACTTAGGACGAGAGAGTCTAAGTATGGGCAGCTTGACGATATTGAAACCAATGAAAAGTAACATCGGTAGTAATCGCTGTAGCGAAAGAAAAATCACAAGAATATTCATTCTCTTCCCAAAAACAAAATCGTTGTAAGCTGAAGGACAATATAATGCCAGAAAATCTGAAGAGTGAAATAAAAGTCTCCTTCTGTTTTTCTCAAGACTTGAATTCTTCGTGTGACAAAGCCAGATCTTTTCTTAAATATTCATGCCCTGTTTGTAAAAACCTCAGAACAGGGGCGTCTATCCATCGTACAGAATGACTCGAGGGACGTGATTAAAAGACTGTTATAGTTGCCCAAGACTCCATAAGCATAAAAAAAAAAAGGAAAAATAAAATAGAAATGAGAAGAGAATATACTAGTAGATGCCCACGTCTTCGAGCGAAAATTATGTTGCTATTTTCGTGTTTGGAGAGGTTAATGGGCTGCAGAGGATTTTATTACGTTGTTTATCTGTAATTCTGGCGAGGAGAGAGGTCTTATTTAATGTTTTATTTTTTTTATTTGTGATTGCTTTGAACTTCCAGTCGAAGACTTAATTTCTTCGGAGGAACAAAAGTTCCACAGATGTTAATATTTTGTTATTACATCATGATTTAAGTGGATTTTAGTCCTTAAACATTTTTGATAATTAAATGTTTATTCTTGATCTTGGTGTCAATTGCCGCATTTTGTATTACATCCGATGAAATGATTTATGAAGCTACGTGTGTATAGCGGCTGCATGTATCCAAAAACAGTCTCAGGTCATTGGCTTCGGTGGCTAATGCACTTTCACTTTACAGATACGAGCGCATTATTTAATTATATCGCAAGATATTTGACGTAGTAAATATCTTAGGTAAAATTATGCGTTGGTAAATAAATGTCCATTTGTATTTCTTGCTCATTATATAAAATACAGTAATTGCATTCGAGCACGTTGCATTCAGCCAATGGTCACCAAGATTCCAAGCACGTCAAAGTACATTTTTCGACTGTATAATTAAAACTGATTTTCGTATAGTTCTTACCCTCTTTCAATTTAACTTTGCTAATAAAGTCATTTATATTCATCCAGTCGTGTAACGTGATCTTACTCCATTATGAACATTGTGATAAATGGGAGGGTCCTTCTCTCTCTCTCTCTCTGTTAAAAAAAATTGCTATTTTTTTTAAGATGTTCATTGAGAACATCCTCTCCACGTTTCACAAGCATTACTGAGCACTCTGAACAAACTCCGTCCCTCAGTATGGGGACTGGAACACCCGTGCATTATATTCTATACTTTCCAAACACATATTTTGCTCTAATTGGCAATCCCGTCACCGTCTGCGGCCGGCGTTACACACACGTTCTCTTTCTTGTTTTTTTAAGCTATACGTGTACGCATATTATTTCCCTGATAAATTAGGTATATATATATATATATATATATATATATATATATATATATATATATATATATATATATATATATATATATATATATATATATATATATATATATATATATATATATATATATATATATATATATATATATATATATATATATATATATATATATATATATATATATATATATATATATATATATATATATATATATATATATATATATATATATATATATATATATATATATATATATATATATATATATATATATATATACAGACAGAGTGTTAAAATAAGAAGGCAAAAACACTATTTATTTTTCTCAAATCTGATTTGGTATATATAAAAAACATGAAGGTGTGGCCTTGGGCCTCCGATTTGCAAAATTAAAAATCATGGAGAAATTCCTCAGAGGACTTAGGATATGTTCAAATAGTACCTGGATCAATCGAAAAAGTATAAATTTAGAATTATTTTAACATCCTTGTCAAAGACGCTCACTCCAAAATTTATGAATAGCAAATTTGTAAACGTCTTTTGTCAAAAAATGATTGGAGCTATGATGACGGTTTTTTTTATTATTTTTACGCCCTAATCTGCACTGTATTATCATACTAGTGGCATTACCATGGAAGGCACACAGCATCGTAAAACGTTTTCATTTAATCGTCAGTCTCCACCGAAAGAAAAATCAGCGTTAATCTTGCAAGAGAATGCTTGGTAAATGATATTCTTCGACCGGGATAGTCCATTTCAGCGCTAACGGAAGAAATCACTTAATAACGGGAAAGGGCTGCAAATGAAAATAGCTTGAAAAATCCTCCCAATTCTCTCATGTGAGCAATTGCTCTGATGTAAGTCATTTTGCATATACGGAGGACTCTGGTGTGAGCGACTGATGGAAGAAGTTTGCCTTGGCAAAACTGTGCCATGCGTCTTGCATGGCACAGTTTTGCAACCTGTCCTATGATGACTTAGCTTTGAGTGTCAAGAAGTTTTAATTTGCAGCCTAAGAAAAAAGAGTGTTGTTTTACAACTTAAGAAAAATAAGATAGCTTTGATTTACAGCTTAAGAAAATTTAGACCGTTTTATTTTACAGCTGAAGGAAAATAAGACCGCTTTAATCTACAGCTGAAGAAACATGCAACAGTTAGTCACAGTAACTGAAATATAGGTAATCTAGATTTAGGACTTGGTTTTGATATGTCTAGAGATTGTAATTTACAGTTTAAAGAAGATGAGACAGTTAGTTGCAATAACTGAAATAAAAGAAAGCTTGTCTGACAAGAGACAAGAATAAAGCCTGAAAATAGGAAAAACGAATCAGAAAACTTCGTGAACTGCAAAGGGCATTTTGCGTGTAAGAAGTAGGATTATTTGTAGGGGAATGTGGCAGCAGCTTCATTCTTCTCATTTGGGGCACACTGTGTTCACTGAGTTCAGGCCTTGATTGTGTCATGACAGATCTCGCTGGCAAAGCTAGGTATTTTATTAACCACAAAATTACAATACTTCCGTAATTACAAAACATTCAAAACGGCAATAATTACATATCTTACAGCTCATTTTTTTCCAGTTACTACTAAAATTTCCATGCAACTGGGAAGCACTCCAGAAAATAACAAAACAAATTATAAAGAAGACATTTTATGTTACTGTTAATATTTAACCATGTATACACTGAGCTAAGTAAGTGGAGTTTTGGGGAGCACATAGGACTAAACATAGAGCCACTGTCTGGTTACAATAGATCTTAGCTTGGTTGGAGAGAAGGTTTGACCTCAGATTAAATCTGTATATGCTAGGGTCTCTACTACATTTTGAACCAGTGCTACGGCCTACCTTTGCCCCTGCCTTTATGAACGACCTATAAACTTATTCCAAGGGCTTTCAAGCAAAACTAAAAAAGTACTGTAAGGATCCATCAAATTGGTAAACAATGCAATTTCAGTCTACTTGGCTAATTGCATTCAGAAAAAAGATAGATAAGATATACTGAGTTGGAGAGGAAGGAGCAAGATATCTTAAAAAGCACACACACACACACACACACACACACACACATATATATATATATATATATATATATATATATATATATATATATATATATATATATATATATATATATATATAAAGACTACTCATCTCCGTAAAGCAACCTTTATGTTTACCAACGTGCTTCAAATTATAATATTTTATTATAAAACATTGTAAATTATCGACCTCATTCACGGCGTATAATAATATTCGACTACTTTTTATTTACTTTAGTTGAAGTTGTAATGAAATTCAAAAGAACACGTGATCATACAGTATTCGCAAGAGCCCGCCTCTGGCCGCATATTCACCTGTAGTGAGGTAATCTCTTTGGATAATTACCTATCCTCCCTCATCCAGAAAGGTTCCATCCCCCGCCTGCCATGATTACAAAAGTAATGTAATTTACACGTGATTATGTTAAAGTAATTCTGGTCGCTCTAGCTCACTGCTTTTCTCTCAGACTCGATTTTGCCCAAAACAAAATTATGTTAACTCAATAAAGCTTCAGGTCAGAGGAGAGAGGCAAAGACAGTGGTAGAGTTCTCTCTCTCTCTCTCTCTCTCTCTCTCTCTCTCTCTCTCTCTCTCTCTCTCTCTCTCTCTCTCTCGTGTTTTTGCGCAAGAAAACAACTCAAATTGCGGTCTATATATGCACAAGACACTCTATAAATATATATTAAAGAAATTGTGGTGAAAATTCTCTCTCTCTCTCTCTCTCTCTCTCTCTCTCTCTCTCTCTCTCTCTCTCTCTCTCTCTCTCTCTCTTTCTTTTACTTTTAACGCAACCCGAGTTGAACTAGCATGATTTTTTTATCTAACACCATTTTTTTTTCTCTGAGATTAATCCAAATATTTTGGCCAACAAAAGTCTTCGTAAATTAAGGAATTTCGCGATAGTGCATTACTAGCAAAAATATGTGATTTGTTTTCACATGTTGAAATACCTTGAGGAATTTTATGTTATTTTAATCAGTGCATTTGCTGATGCTCTCATAATGTATCATATATAACAAGAGAATGTACGAGGCAGTGGCTTATCACAGTATGTAGTAAATACATTCCAGTTAAGCTTCTACCTACTGTAGAATGTGAATAAATGCTTATCTAAAGAGGATTGTTTTAACAGGACATTACACCTGTAACATTTCTTGTAGGTGGTATGACTTAAGTGACAACAAATGTAGATTCTTCTTTTGGAATAAATGAAAAATGATTTTTTCGTCAAGTGATCAAATGGTTTTTGGGAAACCTTCGCCTTTAATTCCCGAAGGAGCTTTACAGCGTTGGATTTCATTGCCATTCGTGCGTCATTAATGGGGCTCCGGAAATTTTTAAAAATTACATTCTTTGCAATACTAACTTACAATATAGTATAATCACTGCTGACTTTCTTGTCTCACTCACACCTGCTGTGAAGGTCATTCATTCTTTCAATAGGAAGAGGAAAACAAAGCACTTCATCACTTAAGATTATAACCTCAAGACTCTGCTTCACACGCACCCGCATCATGGACATCGAAAAGCACGAGGAGGTCGTTCCCTTAAGTGCATGAGGTAGAGAGAAAGAGGAGAAACGCCAACGAGGCCCCATGGTAATTCGCTGTACAATGGCTGGCCAGGGTAAACATTACCTGAATGTTATTTCTTAAAGGGCAAACACACACCCTCATTTGAACATTTACTGCTCAGACACCACAGATAGACCTTGGGAACGTTGCACTTTCAACAATGATGGGGCGCGGGTGATAGGCTATTTATTTCTCTCTCCATTTTCAAGTTTATTTTCTTCTTCTTCCTCTTCTTCATAACACATTGAATTTGATCCGGAACCTTAAGTTGGGTTCTCTTCACGTCCGTAACTCTGAAGTTGGGCAATTTTTTGTGAGCCGAAAACAATCTGACGCAACAAAACTGGAATACGAATCATTCAGGCATTACTCGATAACATCACATTATCACATAAGTTCAAGTCAGAATTGGGCGATAAATATTTTACCTAATATATGCCTAAACAAAGTAGATATGTTAAATTTTTAATAGAAGTCTTACAGAATTTGTATTGTAAATACACACACACACACATAATATATATATATATATATATATATATATATATATATATATATATATATATATATATATATATATATATATATATATATATATATATATATGATTTTAATTTAATAGTCTCAGGCAATTTGTATGATAAATACACATAAAAACATACATATTGCCTGAGACTCCACACAAAATTTATTATAATAATTTTGTTTATGCATATGTATAACGGAAACAAGTAGCGCCCAACTTTATGATTTGAACTTTTGTTTATATATATATATATATATATATACAATATATATATATATATATGATATATATATATATATATATATATATATATATATATATATATATAT
>NC_089747.1:56319880-56337380 GCF_040412425.1 Macrobrachium rosenbergii
ATGGCCGTCCCTGCTGCAGACGGCTGAGCTGGCTATTAACACCGCTTATAACAGCTCGATTAGGGACACCCCTTACTTCCTGATGTTCGGGCAAGATATTCGATTACCATACTCGATGGTCTTGGACCCCCAACAGATCCCACTCCTGACACCAGAAACTGACCCCGACCTCTCGTCGGGTTGACTTACACTGGTCCGGCTGCAGTACTGTGGGACATGCTTAAATAAGACACAGGGGTGTAAATTTAACAATGATCTGTATTATCTAAAACTTACACAAGGGCCCAAGTATCTAAGCAAACTAAAATTTACCGTAAAACCGAGAGAGAGAGATCTGAGGGGAACCCGGTGGATGCAGCGAGGGAAAGTAATCGTCTCTCCCTTAAACCTGACAAAATGCTCTGCCCAAAGGGACACCTTCTTTGGGCATCTTCCTCCACCTTGTCATACCTCACAACCCCGACAGACTCTACTGGACATCATTGGCCTGGCACTTCTAACCATTCGGCCTATCAGCCAATCAGTGCCAGGTAAGGTGACGCATCAACCCAACAAACTTTTGGGGGTTTCTGGGAGGAAGATTCCTCTGTCTGAGAGAAGATGACCGTTGACCCGTCCTGTAATGGCATCCTACGACTTCATCAGGATTCCGGGGACGTTTCATGAAGACTGAGAAAGGCTTATATATATATTTATGATTGTACCTGGGGAAATAGTCACTATATTTTCAGGTATCAACACTTACCATTACGTTAGCCTTGTTATCTAAACTTCCCGTAGGTCCAGGAAATCATAAAACACAAGAAAAAGGGGATTTTCATATGAGCTTAGGACCCTACTAAAGAATGTCGGTAAACACGTTAGAGTAAAATTAAAATTATGTATATTTACACAAAAGAATATCAGAAGATGAGGTGTTGCATTCAGGTTTGGAGCCTGAGGGGATATTTCTACCTGATGAACTTGAACTTGGAATCCATAGTAGGGTTTTACACAAGGCACAAACCAAGGATATTCCACTGCAAATTGGTCCCTCCGAAATGAGAGGTTCAGGTATTACAAGCCAGTAAATGGAGATAGCAAAATACCAGGAATTCACTCTGCACTGAGGGTGCTACAAGGCCTCGAATGAGCAAAGATAGGCAATCACTTAAACACAGACATTTGAATGACACTGGTATCACGAGGCAAAGGAAAACTGGAATTTACTGGCCTTTAAAAGAAACACTTGAAGGGCAATTCGTGACTGATAGGGACTCTTTAACAAGCACTTTACCATGTAGAGGAAGGGGTCTCCAGTGAAGAATGGTGGAGAGTGGGTCCGTGGCTCACTAGACAAAATATGACTAGGGTGTGTGTTCCTGTGACAAAGATGGGGCGTCAATCACTCCTCCAGTATAGCTGTCCCGCACCCATCTTATGGCAATCTGCCTCGTGACTTCATGACGTCCCTCGAGTGTCTGACTCCTGTCTCCTTCGTCTGTCCCTATTTAAGGCATCGGCCAATGGGCGGGTGGCAGTCCCTGGACAATGCAATAGTCATCTTACATGAGTCAACTCGTCCAAGTGTGCTGAACATGTGGCCGCTTCTCGGCAGGGTGCCTGCAAAGAATCCCACACAGATCACTTTGCCCCAAAAGAGAAAGTTGTAAAGTAGTTAAAGGATGCTAAGCTTCTTTAGGGAGGGGACTTAATCCCTCTTTTCCCTACCTTCGACCCACGCTAAGCAAATGCCAGGTCAAGGATAAGACAATGAAACAGAGTGTTTTATGGTAGCTTCTTGTGAGATATGATTATATATATATATATATATATATATATATATATATATATCATATATATATATATATATATATATATATCGCTATATAATACATACATACTTACTCTTCACCTCTTTTCTTGCTTTACTGTATCACAAATTAAAAAGAATCTAGCAAATTTCCTGAAACTTCCATGTGTGGGTAATATGGGACAAAATTTGATAACTGCATAACTACAAAGTTCATTAATAGTTTTCTATTTACATTACTGTGCTAGTTCTAGGGAAAGCTTTTTCCAGTGTATCCTCCATGAAACACACCCTTCCCATCCTTCTTCTTCGGTTTTCTTTCTCCCAGAAATCTTTGGATCCTCTCCTTTGACAAAACTCTCAGCTCATGAATCCTTTCGACCCCTCTCTGTCTCCTCAGCCTCTTATCCTCTTTCGTCCCTTTAATCTTCAGTTCCAGGAAGTTTTCCCCTTTCAGCAACAAACTGGTAGTCGAAAATGTCTTTATTTTTTAGTTTAACCTTCCCCTTTTACTACGTAAAGTAATTTTTTCAGTAAAACACTCAGAGATCCTTTGCTGTATCATTTGCCACCCAGAGATTATATTGAATTTCCAACTGTTTTTACTGATTTGGAAGTTTTGGACTCACTTCATTATCATGATAGTTTGATTGATTTATATTGTCACTGATATTGTAATCGCCAGTGAAGTCTGCTGATGCACTGTTCCTCAGATTACTGTTGCTTCACAAACACTTAAAAATATAATTTAAAAGTACCTTGACTGCCTCTGCCATAACTCTGAACTTGCATGTGTGAGTGGTATTTGTATCCCAGAAAGAGCATCCATTCAGAAGTCCAATTAGCATTTAGCAGAGAGAGAGAGAGAGAGAGAGAGAGAGAGAGAGAGAGAGAGAAAATTCTTTTCACATTCTCTTGAGCGCATAATTTGTGCCTGCGTAAAAACAACTTGAACGTTAATGTGCAAGGATTTATACTTTAAATGACGTTATTTCCACCCGAGTTCTTTTCCCGAGCAAACACATTGACACGATACTCTTCCCTTCTCTGTGGGCCGATTTCTTTCCTCAGTCTCTCCTCACAGGTTATAAAACGGAGGTTCCGAAATATGACAATAAGGTTGAACAATTGTGCCTTCTCTCTCTTTTTTTTTTTTTTTTAAGGTACTTGGATGCCTTGGATACAGCTACATACTGATTCGATAATCGGAGTACTCGAAGTTTTAATGTTTAATAATGGTAACCTTTTAGAATGTTACGAAGTGTTAAAATGATGATTCCCAATATCAATCAGTGTTTGCTGAAAATGAGATCAATCTTAAAAGGAAAGAAAAAGTAAAAGAACTTGAAAAAGTTAGTGGAGAGAGAGAGAGAGAGAGAGAGAGAGAGAGAGAGAGAGAGAGAGAGAGAGAGAGAGAGAGAGAGAGAAGAAGAAGAAGAGGTGTAATATTTACTGACAGTTTCCATAATCATTAACAAAATCATCCAAATTTAGCATATAAGTACCAAATGCTAATACCAGCTGACGTCACGAAAGAAAAGGTCATCAATATATTCTCATTTCCAAGCACAAAAGATAATTGTTGTAAATGACTGCAACCTACTGGGGGCTTTCCTTGCTGACATTTGTGTTTTGAAAAGCAAACGCTAGAAATTTTTCCGTTAAAGATGTTTTTCAATTAATTGTCTACTCATATAATGACGGCGAATAAAACAAAGTGATAACAATTACCCGAAATACAATCAATAGCAATATTATCCTCATCATAACCGTAATGATTTCAGCCCACTCCTCAAGGACTTACCGAAGGAAAAACTATCCAAGAAAGATTGAAACCTGCACAATGAAAAATATTTGCCTTCTCTTCTTTCTAATCTTATTTTTAAATTCAAATTCAGCCCTTCCTCATTAGAGATCTATATCAGGAACAAGCAAAGAGGAGGGAAGGGGATTGTGGTGGACCCTCCCACCACCATTAGTGGAGACGCGCCACTAATATCAGCAGGGAAAAAGGAATAAATAGTCAAGTATTGTTTGAATTGCAAACAGGGTCAAGTTCAGTCGATAATTACCTTACCAGTTTGGAATGAATATCAAATAGCTGCTGTACTCGTCAAGTATCTGCCTTAGCAGCATTAAGTTTAGATTGAAGAGATGGTCTTTAACCTCTATTCAGTTCTCATATATTACTTAATGCATATATATATATATATATATATATATATATATATATATATATATATATATATATATATATATATATATATATATATATATATATATAAATATATCTGAATCACATCAGGATCAGAACCCAGGTCTTTGTGTGTTGATTATATATATATATATATATATATATATATATATATATATATATATATATATATATATATATATATATATATATATATATATATATATATATATATATATATATATATATATATATATATATATATATATATATATATATATATAATTATATATATATAATTTACTGAAAAACCTATACTATATAAGATAGACGTAATAATGAGTAACAAATATATATTTGTTCAAATTATTCAGAATAAACCAATTTTTTAAAATACCGTTCAAGTGTAATCAATAATAAGTAATACAGGCATGAATACTGATGAATACTGTAAAGGTAATGTATTTCACATCAAATAAAACATTTAATTCCACTACACTTGAAACTATGTCGACACCACGTGAAGAGCATTTGAGTAAATCCATGGAATGAACAACCATTTTTCAAGTGCTTAGAATCAGCACGTCATCGTCCTTCTCAGATAATATTAGCGAGAATCATTATTTCTTAATCAGCTGACACCAGACAAACAAAGGGATCAGGAGACTTCGTGATCTGAGTCAGTGTTGACATTCTTCTTCGAGATTCATAGCTTCGTAATTTACTGGGGGTGGCGGTTGTTTGTCCTGCAAACAATTGTTGTCGTCAATTGGGGCTGATCCATTAATTCAACCTTGTCCTTACCGTTTGTTTACGATGCAGTTCTGTTGCCTCACAAGGGAATCAGTTTCAGAATTGTGTGAGCCTCCTTTAAAGGCGTGTTGATGTTTGAATTTTTATGGTGTAGCAAAAATTCTCATGTACAAGGTAATATCTTTTGTTTCCCGAACTCCAATATACGGCAATTATAGCCATTTGTTCTTGTCAAGTTATTATAAACTGGTAACTATTTCATTTTGATTCTGTGTAAATATTTTTTATCTCAATTCCTAGAAGCAATGTTTTCAAAGGTGTGAGACAAGTAGGTCCATTGAGGGTTGAATGACAGCAAAAATATTGAATTTTATTTCAACTCCAAAAACGAAATTGTTTCTTGTGCTCTTCCCCGTCGCTGGCAAAAGCTACAGGAATGAAAACAAAAATACTCTTCCATTTCTTCAGCTCTCCACTGTTTTTATTTAGATTTGTGTGTGTGTGTGTGTGTGTGTGTGTGTGTGTGTGTAAATAGAAATGTGAAGATTCTGTCACTTCGCACAGTGCTGAATTTCCTTTTTATCTCAATTTGCCATGTTTTTAGTAAAGATCTGGAGACAAAAAAGAGCTATAAAAACGTTAACACTGAATAGAAATGGTGACAGCAAAATATACGATAATGTTTAGTTACATTTTTAAAAACAACTATATTTAATATACAGGGACAAAAATCTAAAGCCAAATATTTTGAGTCTCAGCAACCATGAATTTTCCATTAGACGTACATACACACGTACATAAATCAGATCACATAGAATTCCATATATGAGTATGTGTTGCAGGTAAGGCAGTTTTGAATGCGCAAGCACTTATAAAGAAACTTTATAAGTGCATTAGCAAAAGAAAGACTTACAAAGTTTTACCACAAATCAAATGAACACATAGATTTAAAACTCACATAACTACCTATTTTTGATATTTTAAATCGGTCCACTGTTCGTGTACGAGAAGTTGAGTAGATTACTTCTTGAGTAATCTCAGTTCACTTCTACAGACTCATCATTATGCTCCTTGGCTCTTTTCCGGGGGAGAGAAATCACAATATTTTGTTTCGCTTAAGTATTTCTTGCAAAGGATGAGACTGTCACTCTATATAAATTTTGTAAGGCAAATGTTGTCGAGTTTCGTTCTTCTCTGTAGGGACAACAGGACAGACGTATTTTGAAATTAAAGAAAACGACAACAAAGTTATTAGAGTTTAGATTTCTTCTGAAAGAAATTTTTTTCATATTCACAGAACATCAAAATTTACCACAGTTTAATTCTGAAAAGCGAACAATACTATGATGTGAATACTGAAGTGGGAGAGAGAGAGAGAGAGAGAGAGAGAGAGAGAGAGAGAGAGAGAGAGAGAGAGAGAGAGAGAGAGAGATTCGTAACAGTTTTTCAAAGGTTTGGTCGTGTGTGTGTGTGTGTAAAGAGAGAGATTCATACTAATTTTTTTCAAAGGAGAGAGAGAGAGAGAGAGAGAGAGAGAGAGAGAGAGAGAATTTCAATAGACTGAGACAAACAGACAGACAGAGATTCGTAACATTCGTAAGAGTTTTTATCAAAGCATTCAGAAAAGAAATAGAGATTCGTAACAGTTTTTCAGGGCGTTGAGAGAGAGAGAGAGAGAGAGAGAGAGAGAGAGAGAGAGAGAGATGTGTATGTGTGTGTATATATAAAATTTAGAAGTTTTCATGTGAAAAATCGTAGCCTTACTGTAAATAGAGAGCAATATATAATTTTTTTTCGGTTTTCTCTCTTTGTTTGATTATTACTTCCTTTATAGCAATACCATTTACATAATCACTATCTAAATTCTTTAATTTGCTATTAATAAATATTTTTACAATCTAAAAGGTAATTTACATTTCATTACAATATCGGTCTTGGGAAAGGAATATTAATGAAAATGTACTATTCAGAAGCATAGCAAATAAATGGGACTTGAAATAAAATTTAGTAAGGAAAGTTCCTTTTTTTTTTCTTTTTGAAGGAATGGCTCGTCTTCATGGAAGAAGAGCTGGGCAGGATAGCCTTCCACAAGCCTCCTTTAAGGACCTGACATTGTGACCCTTCGAAGAGGTAAAAAGAATGGTACTTCATATTCATATTCCCCCTTTAAGTTTTAGTCCCTTCATTGCCCTAACACAGGCAGACTCGGCTCCTTGAATGAGCAGCCAAGGTGACTTTAATGAAATTCTGTTGTCTTTCATTTAATATTCTTTTAAACCTCCACGACAGAGGCTCCTTATTTGACCCTCTTTTCGCGTCTGTTTAGCTGCCTTTTACTCTGCTTTTTAGTTTTTAAAAAATTATTTGGAAAGTGAGAAATATCTTTTGATAAAACTAGAGGGAAATATTCTCTGGAGTAACAACAGTACAATGTATGGTATCGATGACGGTTTGAAGATTTTTCTTCATAAAAATCACGGCAAATTTTCACTGAAGTTTGCACTTCATGGCGTCATCATCGCATTTGTGGGCTATTACAAAACTCCGTCTGCAACGGAAGACAACGAGAGACGATGCCCCAGGACATACGTATCTCGTAATTGGGGTATTTGCGTGACGACCGCCCAGAGGTCACAATCTCAAACTAGAGTATACAGAGCCTCATTAATATGGCTTAACCATCGATAACAAACGAACTGGGTAAAAATGACTATGATGTATTTGCTGGAAAGATGTTCGGTGTATAAGAATCCTCAATATATTTACATTTAGTTAAACACGTGAATAACATAAAATCCTGTATATAAAAAATACAAGCATTAATAAATACATGGGATATGAAAATATATATATGCATATATATATATATATATATATATATATATATATATATATATATATATATATATATATATATATATATATATATATATATATATATACAGGGTGTTTCAAGAAATTAGAGCCCTCCTCTATAGCATGAACTAAAATTGATATGGACAAAAACAAAAGTAATTCAGAACAGGTATTTATTTAAGTTTTCTCTGAGTATTTAATATTTTGTGTGGCCTCCATCTGCCTCTACCACAGCTTGCATTCTTGAGGGGTATGATTTCAGCAAATTGCAAAAAGCTGAGACTCAAACTCCATTTCCTGAGCACTTCAGTCACCTCTCTTCACAGGTCTTAGAGGCTTGGTATACCATCATAGTTCACTGTGTGTGCTTCAACACGATCCTTTAAGATAAGATACTACCAATGTTTTCACACACATTAAGGTCAGGGGAGCTACCTGGAAATTCACTTGACGAGAAAAACTCAATACCACTGCTTCGAAGCAGCTCCTGTGTCTGAAGAGCCTTGAAACATGGTGCCTTATCATGCAAAAATGTGACTTCTTCAACAGATAACACATTTTCAGTATCTTTGAGGAAAGGAAATACTCCACCAGTAAGCACAGTTTCTCTGAAGTATTCGCCATTCCATGAGTGTCCTTTTTCTTTGATGATCCACATTAACCATTTGGCTGTAAAACAGAAAAATTCCCAAACATTCAGAAAATTTCACAACTTGGCGATAGCACACGTCATCACTGATATCATCCAACTTTGCAGCCCAAATGATGTCATTTTTATGATTTGGCTTCCTGACTGTGTAAATGAAGAATTCATCTGATGCAGCAACATGGAGAAAGGCACCTTCATCCCAGTCTTTAAGAAATGAACCACAAAACCATGCATGGTCTTCTCTCTGTTGCTGAGTGATGTTGGGCTTGCTGATAACATGAAATGGCTTGATACCAGATTTTTCAGCTTACGATATACAGCACTATAACTTCTCTTCTTTCCCCTTTTGTTTCAGTTTCAAGCGCCATTTTACGTAAAGACTTTCTTAGTCTACCCACTGCCTCAGCTATGATGTCTTTTGACTCGTGAGAAAGGACTTCAGGCCTTCAAGATTCTCACTCTTTTCGCAATGACAGTCATATGGATTTTTGTTCCAGTTTCTTTTAACAAAGGATTCATCTCTTTAATGTATTTATCTATCCAGGAACGTGAAATGAAGGATGCGCCAGCATCCCTGGCCTCTTTGAAGGTTATAGCCCGGATTCGGTCAATCCATCTGATCTGCGAGTCGTTAGCCATGGCTGTATCTAAGTCCGTCACTCAGTTTGAAAATACAAGAAATGTAAAATGAAAAATAGCTTAATAGAAACTTAAAATAATGTACTTGGAGGTAGGCTATAGCAGAAAACTTCATAACTTTCCATTTGTTCTGTGGAGGGGGGGGGCTCTAATTTCGAAACACCCGGTATATATATATATTTCTATTGAAATATCGTAAACAGAAATTTTGCCAATATAAGTCATGTCCTTGACACTCTCAACTCTTTTGTAAAATTATAAAGCAATAGGCTGGTGCCGCTAATAAACTAACTTCCAGTAAAGAAAATTCCCGCAATAACTTCAAATTTTCATTTCTAGTGATAAAAAGTGATTTTATATCAGGGTTTCAGCTCACACGAAAACATTTCATGCATTTTCTTCCAAGACGGTGATCTTAACAGGAAATGAAGGTGTGGCCTTGAATACTTGTCCAGTGGTCCTGCCCAAGGAAGGAACAGAATTCAAATGCTTTAATTACCAAAAATTCACCGGAGCATAATTGACAAATTATCTGAGAAATAACAAGGTTCAGTAATTGCCTTAAAGATCTACGTTATTTCTTTTATTTTTTTAGTTCTTGAATTTAAAAAAAACTCCGCATTTTATTGTCTAATAACAACAAGGTTTTTTATTTTTGAGTTTATGAGTTAAAAATATTCGTAGCTTTTTAAAATTAACAAGGTTTAGCTATTGCCTTGAAATTCTATTTTTTTGAGTTCTTGAATTTTAAAAAATCATTTTTTCTTGTCTAAAAAGAATATCAAGGCTTTGCAGTTGCCGTGAAGTTCTATTGATTTTTGAGTTTATGAACTGAAAAAATGTCGTAATTTATTGTCTGGGAAACGAAGCATCCGAAAATGAAGCTTCGGTCGATATATAATGTTTGAAGAGCTCATACCGCCATCCTCTGCTTTGGAGTGTTTTACTGAATTCTTTAATTTCATGAATGAAGCGCACATTCCTTGAGGATTTTAACAATAATTTATTGGGTAAAATTATGTTTTGTGGAACATAAATATTTGCTGTACTGTAAGATTGTCCTCACAAGTAGTAAACCGTGAACTGCGCGCGTGTAAATGTATCATGAATAAATAGAACAAGCTTAATTATTTCGTAAATAAATAACTTTAGTGCTATTAGATTATTTGATCTATAATTTTTGGTTCAGGTAATTTTTTTCGTTGTTACTGCATTATAGGATGAAAAAATATTAATTATTCCTCTAGACATAGCATATTTTGATCATCACTGTACAAGAACATTTTAAATTAATTTCTTTCGCTAAAGAAATTAATTTATTTTATCTTACGCTTTATCATCAACGTGAAAACTGATTATTCCTAAAAGGAAGAGTTCAAAGATCTAACCAAGCATCAGCTGGTTGATAATCTATTAAGTGGTTAATAAAATCCAACCACGGCCCGCGGAAGTTGCTGTCAATGAAAAATAGATGCATAAATAAATGAATATTCTCTCAAATTATAATTTATGACTATACACGAAGAAGTGATTATTATAACATTGCTCATACTTAGGTGAGGAACACTTACCCGCCACGCAAACAGAAATAAATAAATAGCTAAATTAATAAATAAATAAATAAATAAAGTGAAATCAGCAAAAACCATGACAGAAAAATCTCAGCATATTATTTACAACCTGTTATATATTAGGTACGTATTTACAAGCTCGAGAATGCATTTAGGACAAACAATACGGAGCAGAGAATTTCTTCCAGCGGTCGACGATTGATTACTGCTGCTGAGCATTTCTGCCCGTCGCGTCCCGGATCTATCTGAGAATCATAATTTTTAGAACGGTGCCTCAGTTATCGTAATTAGTTGAAACTATTTACAAGGGCTTTCATTCTAAACCAATAAAATTAGAAAAAACTTCATTAATATCTTTGCGATCTTTGAGTGTGCCAGTGGTTGCAAACTTCGTGATTTTTGGTTCTTGGTTATTTATCGATCTTTATAATTTACATACATGACTTGAAAAGAAAACAGTTTTCCTGAAGCAGCACTAATTTCTATTTTTCCATGAATAAAAAATATCGTTTTTTGCTTTTATATATTTATCTATTTTTATTTACATCTTTGTTTTACAATAACTACCTTGCGATGCGTTATTTTTAACTCTTTCCAAAAATAAAACAAAATACAATGATCGTTCCTCATGTGTGAGATCGTAATCTTATTATCTTGTTTCATGTCAATGTTAATTCTGTGAAATGGCTGGAGGGCGTCTATTGGGTTACTGCGCAATCAATTTCTCGATAAATAGCAGAAGAGTAATTAACCGGGACACAAACACAAAGGTGATTATGAGGTATTACGAGCCATTACCATTACCTGGGGTTGTGACCAATTAAGCCAAATTCATAATCAATATCATTAGTCGCAAATGAGATATTGCACCGCGAGGATCCGTTTTTACGTCGAGGTAAATGAAGAAAGAGCGATGATTGTATTTCTTTGGACGCGATATTTATTAAATAATTAGACTGAATTATGTTTGGAAGTTATGACACTTCAGCTTAACTATATAATTATTTTCTGTAATACAATTATGCTTTTTCGTTTTAAAATTTTGCCTTGGTGTTTGATTTATATATATATATATATATATATATATATATATATATATATATATATATATATATATATATATATATATATATATATATATATATATGTATGTATATATATGAACCATTCCAGGAAGTTCGTCACCATTTCCCGAGGTCTTAGATTGTGTGAGCTGTAATGGCGAAGTTTGTAGGACAAGGAGACATTGTCCTGTTCCAACGGGCCGGGCGTGAGGAAACACGCACCCCCCAAAATATCCCCCAAAAGCCGTTAACTTTTGGTGTGGGTATTTCTGACCTACGATTGGTCAGATATCCCTGGTAGGAGAAATCAACCAATGTCGTACCTGAGGGGAAAATGCCGGGGGTGAGAGAAATGCCCAGCGTACCCACACTAGGCAGCCGTTGGGAGGATTGTGGCTCTGGCACTCTGAGGGCAATGACGTGCTATTGCCATCGTCTCGCGCTATTCCGCCGTTGCGGCCGGTTACCTCTAACTGTTACTCATTAGATACTGCAGCCGAACCAGTGTAAATTTATCCCGTTTCTTATTTGCCATGACCCCACTGAACCAGAGGTCGGGGTCATCTTCTGGTGTCAGGTGTGTAGGGTCTGCTGAGAAGGGCTAATTAATAGTAAATACAGCAAACTGTGGGCCTGCGATTGTACCAATCCAATAACTGTGCAGTGATAGTGATCTGAAAAAACGATGGAACAGACGAAAGAAACAATCGCACAATGGGCCGACGTTGAAGTGATACATCAAAGCATAGTTGTGCCTGCGTTCCCATAATTAAGCACTAAGTAACGGGCGGAAACTAGCGAACAAAGTCGCGCGGGTGAAATTAATCGAATACCGAACGCCAGAAATCGTGTAACGGGGAGAGACAGACAAGACGAATGTCCTATGAAAAAAAGAGAAGACTAGCACTCCCGTAGTAGAAAACAACTAGACACTTGCGGCGAGCGCGAAGTGGAAAGCGACCATCGTCGAGCACAGTGATTATTAGCATTAATATTATTAGTGCTGTCGGCGATCATCGTCGATGCGGAGAAACGAAACATAGATGGCGGCCACCTGCCGTTCCCTCCAAAGGAAAGGCGACCTCTAGGAGGTGGGAGAAGGGATCGTGGCGAGAAGCAGTCCTTTTCCGCCAAAGGAGGGTTGCCCCAGACAAATCCCCCTAGAAGGGCCAATTGCCTTGTTAACGGAGTCGGCCCGTGAAATGCATCCCCTCCCTGTCGAGGAAGGGGAAGACGAACGCGGAGGGGGAGGGGGTGGTGGCCTGGATCTCCATTCGCCAGGGGGCGTTGGTGGCCTGGATCTCCATGAATAAATCATTGAAAATTCTTGTGAGGACTTTCAACAGTCTGGGTATGAAATTTGGCCAATCATTTTTGAAGCCCAGGTTTTTCTATTCACTGTAGTTGAAACTTTTTTATGCAATTATTAAATTATCAAAAGGTCTTGTGATTAGTTATTGTCTGTTATGCGATATTAGAGAAAGTTCCCTTTTGTTTTGTATTTTTTAGATTATTCAAGTCTGTGCTGTAAAATTTTGTTCTCGCCAGAAATAACAAACCATTAACTAGTGTTTTGTCGATTTTCAAAATCAGTTTTGTGGTTACTGAATCCTTTTGTGGTTCATCTGTAAATTATTTTCAAATTGTTCTTATTAAAGTCATTGGGTAGTAACCAGTTCACTGGTATTGCTTTTGCGTTGATATTTTTGTGACAATTGTTGACGTTTTAATTTTACTTTGTTCATTTTTGTGTTGGCGTTTCTTAATTCCTCCCCCACCGAGGGTGGGAAACTCAAACCGCCCCTCTAGAGCCCCTCCTCAGTGGCCAAATGTTTGTTTGCTAACCCCACTGCTAGTGTGTAATGTTAGATATATTGTTATTGTTAGTTACCCAAGTGTTGACCTTTCTGGGATTTAGCTAAGACCTTGATATTATGAAAAGATTGGGCATATTCTGGGAAAGTTGAATAAGGGAGCTGATGCGCTGTCTAGAAATGTCACAATAGGTGTTACAACGAGAGCCAAAAAAAGATCGAGGAACGACAAAAGCAGTCTTGTAATGTTAGTGGCACAGGCGATGTCAACGCACTGCCAACAACGTTATACTGTAAATAGCAGTAACAGTTGAATACTTTAAATACGCCTGCGGGCAAGTTACACAGAAAACGGGGGCTAGTCAGGTCAGCTGTGAGTGACTGGAGCCGCGGCGCATTGGGCGAGTTGAGAGAGAGAGAGAGAGAGAGAGAGAGAGAGAGAGAGAGAGAACGACTGTTTGAATGCAAGAAGGGTCCCTGCTGGGAGGGTCCCAAAGTGGATGTCCTGCGAGTGGTTGTGTGACTGGGTATGTGAGAGGGTTGAGTGACGAATCCCCGATTCTGGAAGTGCCGTGAGATAAATTCTTCATGTAAAAAAAAAAAAAAAGAAAAAACAACCTGTTGAGTCGTTCTTCCTCATTCTTTGATAGAAAGAACCATCCATGTAATTCATGTAAGTCCATATTTAGGACATATAGGCATACAAAAGTCCCTTATAAGGGTACACGAAGGGTTGCCTGTTAAACTCGATTATGGGCACATAAATGTGACGAGACCACTCCCTGCTGCACAGGGCAATACAAGAATGTTTGTGTTCGTGGAAGTGTTCACACGTATCCCACACACAAGTGTGATAGCAGATAAAACCTGCCTATTCGGCCCGTAGTGTATGAAAGAAATTAATCGCAATACTGGGTTACCCAGTTGGTCTGCTCTGGGAGCACAAAGCGAACAACACCTGTCGCACATGCGCGCCATACGCCAAAACAGCCTGGCGTCCCATACCAACAAACCAGTACCCCTAACCCTAGACTGACTGGGTATTCGGGAGAAGATCTTGTGGAACACGTACGCGCATATGTAGGTGCATGCTGAGCGCGAGAGCGCGTTCATGAGTCCATGTCGTAAGTGAATGCCATTGCAAAGTGCACAAAATGTGTCAGTGATGAAAATTTGTAATTGTAGTCCCATGTCCTTACCTTGAAATCAGAGTCATACCAAGAGTTTTATGTTTTACATTTCATGTTTGTGTTTTAATTTTTGCAAATGTCTGAGTGTCAATGCCATTGCTTGTGTATCATATTCTTGTGTTTTATTTATTTTTTGTTTGTGGTTGTGTCAATTTTGTTTTTGCAACGTTTTCTTTGTTTATGTTTTCATTTTTTTTGTTGTCCCTTATTTTGTGTTCAGTAATATACCAACCTGGATGTCGCATTTTCTGTAAGATTTCTTTTATGTTACATTCGTACAGGTGCTGGAATTTTTGTGCATGATTTATGATTTTTCGTTATGATTATTCTGTGTAGTTGTCTTAAAGTAAATTTATGCTATGAAATTATGTTTTTCTTGTTTTGTTAACAATTCCACTGCTTTTATATTATGTTGTTGTGTCTAAATTTCTAAATTATTGTTTTTTTCCAAATTGTTTGAGGAAAGTTTAGTACATTTCCAGGTGGTAGTTTGATTAGAAATTTGATGCCATGTTGCCATGATTGCCAAAGACAGTGTTAGAGTTTATTTGCTTTTTTTTTTTTTGTTATTGTGTTCGCATTTCTTGTTATGAGTGTAAAGCAGGACTTGTTCTTTTAAAACCTTTTATTTTTTTTTTTGGTATCGATCTGTTTTTAGGGAAGAGTGAGTGATGATTGTTTTGAACTTTTTCTTCGAAATTTTGTGTTGTTGTAAGACGTGTTCAATTCACCTGTAAGTTTGGCTTGTACACGCGTCAGCTGCCCCTATTAAGATAGTTAACTTTAATTAGTTTAAACCAGTGACAATGCAGTACGAGGCTTGCAATGGAATAGTGCAGAGACATTAGCTTTGCAGGGACGCAAAGGACTTGGGGAGGAGTGATGAACCATTCCGGAAAGTTCGTTACCATTTCCCGAGGTCTTAGATTGTGAGCTGTAATGGCGAAGTTTGTAGGACAAGGAGACATTGTCCTGTTCCAACGGTCAGGGCGTGAGGAAACACGCACCCCCAAAATATCCCAAAAGCCGTTAACTTTTGGTGTGGGTATTTCTGACCTACGATTGGTCAGATATCCCTGGTAGGAGAAATCAACCAATGTCGTACCTGAGGGGAAAATGCCGGGGTGAGAGAAAATGCCCAGCGTACCCACACTAGGCAGCCGTTGGGAGGATTGTGGCTCTGGCACTCTGAGGGCAATGACGTGCTATTGCCATCGTCTCGCGCTATTCCGCCGTTGCGGCCGGTTACCGCTACGTTACTTTAATTTTTAGTTCCATTAGATACTCGGGCCCTTGTGTAAGTTTTAGATAATACAGATCACTGTTAAATTTATCCCGTGTCTTATTTAAGCATGACCCACACTACTGCAGCCGAACCAGTGTAAGTAGACCCCATGAGAGGTCGGGTCATATATATATATATATATATATATATATATATATATATATATATATATATATATATATATATATATATATATATATATATGTGTGTGTGTGTGTTGTGTGTGTGTGTGTGTGTGAGTGTGCGTGCGTGCGTGTGTGTATGAGTATGTATGTATGTATGTATGTATGTAACGGGAATCCTCTGAATCGAGAGCGTGCATGTTTTCAGCGACTCTTGTCAGTGATTAGAAAGCCATTTGAACGAGATTTCCGTAAATCAGAGAGATACTGACGACTGCTGACATCGAGAGTGTAAAAGGGATCCTGGGAAAGAGAGCGACCTTGCGATGAGTTAGCAGTTAGTTGATGGCAGTGATTTAAGAAACACTTCATTTAATGGCATTGATTAAAGAAACGCTTAGTCATTAGCAGCGATTTGAGAAATGCTTAGACGACATTACTGGCCCGTGAGAAGCAGTATCCTTCGAACAACATTTGGCGGTGTTTAGAGAAACGTTTAGTTGACATCACTGACGCGAGGGAAGGGTCCGCAATCTTAAAGGTAAACCAACCACGATGCGTCAGCAGAATGGATCAAAGGCGACATATGTTGAAGACACCTGTATGAAGCGAGAATGTGTAAACTTAATGACGAAACTGTGTCGTCACTCAAAGTATGACGTGTTTGTTATGTCATTACTTTTAATCGTGCTTGAAAGAGAGAGACTCGGGGTGAAAGGGCAGAGAGGTTAAGGCGCAAAGTGCGGTGAAGATTATAGTGTCGTTCTCTCTCTCTCTCTCTCTCTCTCTCTCTCTCTCTCTCTCTCTCTCAAAACTGGTGAGAAAACCCGTAGGCTTCAGTGCACTCTCGTAACCACTGGACTTCAGTAAAACCAAGACTCCATAGCACCTGTCTCAAGTGGAAAGTGTAAAACCTGAAGTGATTATATAGAAATATAACACTCATTCTTATCATTTATTTGCCCACCACTTCTCCTAAGTGACAGCGACCTTAGTGTTCTTGTTGAAATGATTTCCAAATAAGACTTAGAAGAGAACCCACATACCACTCGTCCATTGCGACTTTAGAATGGTAACTCTATTAACATATACACACATACGTATATATATATATATATATATATATATATATATATATATATATATATATATATATACACTGAAATCACGTGAACCTACTATGATTTTTTAAATATATATATATATATATATATATATATATATATATATATATATATATATATATATATAAATTCACACTCTTTACGGCTAATTCTGCTCACACCGAAATGTCCTTAATGTCCTTTATCAGATCAATTATAATCCAACATTTAGACATATGATTTTGGCAAATACGCTGTTAGCTCCAGATAACCCTTGTGTTTGCAGAGGATTTTGTTTCCACTAAATTATGAGGACTGGGGTGAGAAAATACGATGTGTAAAATTACATTTGTATTGAAATTATTATTTTTTTCCCTTCTGCTGCAAATCACATCAAGTTTCTCCTTCCTTTGCAGCAAGTCCTGTTTCCATTTTGTTAATCCTCCAACCAATTTGGTATTGTTTCTC
>NC_089747.1:56342380-56384880 GCF_040412425.1 Macrobrachium rosenbergii
TCTCTCTCTCTCTCTCTCTCTCTCTCTCTCTCTCTGTGTGTGTGTGTGTGTGTAATAGATGCAATAAACTAAATATATTGAAAATTATCTCTTTTCCAAGATGCAATAAAGGTGACTGCTATCTCTTTTCCAGATTGCTTTCTGTGTTTGCTCACCAGTCAGTCCTGGACCATCAGCGAGTCGATGAAAACCCTTTCTTGTAGAAACAACCCCACGTGATAACGTGGCGCAATATTCGGTCCACATTGCATCAGAAAATTTGACCTGGACTCGTCTGTGGCGTGACCGGAAGTGAGCGGTTATTAGGAACCAATCATTGTGCAGAAAATCAAAAAACTCCACATATGGGAATAACGATTGTCGTCATTAGCTCTGCCTATACAGGGATATATAAGCTTCAGAAGAGACTTCCCTGGACATAAATATAGACAAACAGAGACAGAGACGGTATTCTGAGGTCGGACAAAGGAAGGTTCTGACAGTGGTATCCCCTTCTGACGCCCCTTACTCTTCTCCATAAAATCTTGTCTTGCCCGAAACTTAGAGAAGCAGCCAACCCTTCTTGCTTGTTTTGAGACGAGAAGTCCCGAGCCCCAACCTGCCTACTAGTGACGAGGTGAAGCAGCCCTTCCTGCCTGTAGTGACGTGTAGTCGTCAGCCCTTCCTGCCTGTGACAACGTGAAGTAGTCAGCCCTTCCTGCCTGTGACAACATGGAGTAGTCAGCCCTTTCTGCCTGTGACAACATGAAGTAGTCAGCCCTTCCTGCCTGTGACAACATGAAGTACTCAGCCCTTCCTGCCTGTGACAACATGAAGTAGTCAGCCCTTCCTGCCTGTGACAACATGGAGTAGTCAGCCCTTTCTGCCTGTGACAACATGAAGTAGTCAGCCCTTCCTGCCTGTGACAACGTGAAGTAGTCGACCTTCCTGCCTGTGACAACATTCCTGCCTGTGACAATGTAGTAGTCAGCCCTTCCTGCCTGTGACAACATGAAGTAGTCAGCCCTTCCTGCATGTGACACCGTTGTGACAACGTGAAGTAGTCAGCCCTTCCTGCCTGTGACAACGTGAAGTAGTCAGCCCTTCCTGCCTGTGACAACGTGAAGTAGTCAGCCCTTCCTGCCTGTGACAACGTGAAGTAGTCAGCCCTTCCTGCTTGTGACAACGTGAAGTAGTCAGCCCTTCCTGCCTGTGACAACGTGAAGTAGTCAGCCTTTCCTGCCTGTGACAACGTGAAGTAGTCAGCCTTTCCTGCCTGTGACAACGGGAAGTAGTGAGCCCTTCCTGCTTGTGACAACATGAAGAGTCAGCCCTTCCTGCCTGTGACAACGTGAAGTAGTCAGCCCTTCCTGCCTGTGAACACGTGAAGTAGTCAGCCCTTCCTGCCTGTGACTACGTGAAGTAGTCCGCCCTTCCTGCTTGTGAGAACGTGAAGTAGTCAGCCTTTCCTGCCTGTGTAGCGAGGACGAGTCTTCAGCCCTTCCTGCCTGTGTTAGCACAATCTCCGGATTCTTGAAGACAAATAGCATTGCTGGCTCATCTTAGACATCCTTTTTGTGACGTCGTGAAGTCCGTCCGTTTGTACCAGTGAATATCTCTGCTGAGTTCCCAACCGCCCTGTGTGACGTCTTGAAGTAGTCGAGGTCGTCCTGCCTGTGACAACATCTCCTAGTCAGCCCTTCCTGCCACGAAGGATAACTCACCAACATTAAGATTGCCTGTTACACCTTGCAACCTGTTCCCCCTCTGCCTGTGACAACTGCTTAGGTTTATCTTGTTTAGTGTTACGTTGATTGAGAGCAAAGGAAACAACTTTTCGTTTTCTTTGTAAATAAGGTTGTCAATAAATGTGACAACATGTGTTGTCCAGAGGCTTCTATTTATATTCATTTCCCATATTTGAGTTGCTGGTGTTGTAGACATTGTTTAGGCAGCTTGAAAGAACCTGGAACGATTCTTGCATGTGGTATGGAGCCCTATAAACTCCGTGGATACAGTCATTCGTTAATGCATGCGAGATGTAGTTCAGATGAGCAGAGCCTTGACAATGTGTGTATAATGCACTGTTGACAATTGAGAGTCTCAGCCCTTCTCTCTCTGAAGTAGTCAGCCCTCTGCCTCTTTCAGCTCTCTCTCTCTCTCCTCTGACAACTCTGAAGTTTCATCCTATTCATGAAAATGTAATTCAGCATATCTGCCTACAACGTGAAGTAGTCAGCCCTTGCTAACTCAACAAGAATTACATGACATCTTGCAAACGTAATTATATTTCAGCACTTCCCCAAAATTTTTCTTGAGTTTCTCTAATTATTAACAATGCTTATTCTTACATTATCGACAGTTTTTGGCAGAGAGAGAGACGTTCTTTCACCTTCACATGCTTTTAATCATGTATTCATTACAGAACCCTTTCTCGTTCAGACTGAAGGTAACGCCTTGATTGCAAAGCAAGCCAAAGATAAATGAAAGATTCATAGAGCATTATAGTGATACATTCTTTGTTCCGTTCCACGTAGCTTGATACTGAACTAAACACGAGCTCTCTCTCTCTTCCTGCATGCTAGAATAAAAAACAATTATTAAATATTAGAATTCCATTTATGCGTTGCCATTATGGACCTTTGTTCTTCCTTTCGTTATATTAGTTCGACCCTTCCAGCTTTCCAATTTATGGATGTTAACTGCTTGTTCAATCTGCAAGATACAATGACTCCTTGGCTCTTAAATTATGTCGAGGCACTCGCCTTACATCAGTTGCGAAATTGTTTGATTTTGCTTCGTCTGATTAATAGGTGTTTAAAAATGCCTGCATCTCACAAGGGAATGCAGTGAGAAATGCTCTGCATTTTATTATATCCCTTTGTTTTTCTTTGCATCTGTTAAGGTAATGATGTGAAAAAGACGTGTATTTGGAAGGAGAAGCTACCAACCTTTAGCAAATGAATATGGATAGACACTTCTACCCAGAGAAGGTACCGCTGCTACAGAGTCCCGGGAGATAGAATGTGAGTACCTTTAATTTTCAAAGTACATACATGTGTGTCTGTCTAGCAGATATAATGGTGATCTGATATATGAATTATTGAAAGTTAGGAAATGCCTGTAGGAAATGTTTTTACAATAATAATGAATGGTAACTAATATATATATATATATATATAATTTATATATATAATATATAATATATATATATATATATATATATATATATATATATATATATATATAATATATATATATATATATATATATATATATATATATATATATATATATGTGTGTGTGTGTGTGTGTGTGTGTGTGTGTGTGTGTGTGTGTGTGTTTTTGTGAGAATATGCCCAACAGTTTCGTTCTCCAATGGACCTCTTCTTGGAGCGTTTATTAAGGAAAGAGAACAAATTTTACAGCGTATGTAGCCACAAAAGGCCCAAATCTTAAACATATGAAATACCGTTACCAGGAACTAGCAGTTTGAACTAAAAATCTTCATCAGTAAAATAATACAATAAAATAAGAACGGTAGTTGAACAAATGAAAAATACCAGAGTATCAAAAAAGGTAATACTTGTATGTCCAATTGAAACAGCATAACACTAATTACATATTAACAAACGTATATTATATGATAGTTAATGGATAACATATCCAATTTGTACAGACATCTCATGACATGTAAAATAAACGGACCTAACATATAACATTTTCCTTTTCTGTGAACAATGCAAGCTGTCTCTATCAGGTTTCTTTCAATAAAACCTGTGCTCTTAAATAAAATCTTTGATCCAAGCCAATAAATTGGTAAGTTACACATACGGCTGTGAACACATTAAGCATTACTTGTATTATTTTTTCTTATATTATATTTATGATTTAAAATGAGTTTTTTGAGTGCTTTCCCAGATTGTCCTATATAAAAACTACAGTACTTGCATGGTATCTTATAAATAACTCCTTCATTGCTTTCCGGACTGTTACGAATTAGATTTTTACCAATGGTGCTAGGATATGAAAAAAAGTTGCACTAAAACCAAATAACCTTAAGGGGTAAACTATAGACTCTAATGTGGGATGGTATGGGAAAGATATAAAATTCAGTTTTCTGTTTTTCTCCTCATTTGAGTAAAATTTTTTCTTGCTAATGGTAGACTGTAGTCAATATCTTCTAGTTTAAAGTTATTTTGATACCAACTTGGTATATAAACTTTAATTCCTGACTGATAATATTAAGTTCTCTAAGAAACATTGATCTTAATGCTGAGAAAGATGTCTGTTTTGTTGGGGGAGTAAGAAGAAATTATAAGATTAGATATATATAATATATATATATATATATATATATATATATATATATATATATATATATATATATATATATATATATATATAATAATATGTTATATATATATAGGATATATATATATATATATATATATATATATATATATATAATATATATATTTATATATATATATATATATATATATATATATATATATATATAACCATATATATATATATATGCATATAAATGTGCATATGATGCATCTCTCTCTCTCTCTCTCTCTCTCTCTCTCTCTCTCTATAGCAATATATATATATATATATATATATATATATATATATATATATATATATATATATATATATATATATATATATATATATATATATATATATATATATATATATATATAAATATATATATATATATATATATATTTGCATAAGAAACTCTTTACGTGTGAAGTTAAACATACAGAGAAAACTCTTTTGCTCTCCTCATGCATATATCCAATCTTAGCCCTTCTTTGTCATCAAATAGTCGTCCAGTGACGTCACAATACCATAAACAAAATCTAATTTTCAGTATTCCGGCGAAGGCCTGGGTCCATCACCCAGTCCTCTTAGAAACTCACACCACCTTTAAAAATGTCCCTCTTTCTTCTCTTCTCCTTGTTCTCTTTTTCTACTTCTCTCTTTTTCTCCAGAGTTCAGAACCAAAGATTTCTTCCGGAACCTTCAAGTACAGTTGACAATGCTTCAGTTTCTTTCAAGATGAAGTGGGGGCTCCAGATAATTTTAAAAAATCAGGAGGAACAAAATGTATTTTGGCTTGTGTAACGATTTCTCTTCTCTATATTTCATTTTGTGTTGGCGTTTTCATGGACTTTAGGGGTGATTGTGTTATCCAGAATATCCTCTTAACTTCTCGAATCATTTGCACTCTTTGATTACGCTTGTCACTATAAAGCCTTAGATCCAAATGAAAGAATATGAAGTATTTCTGATATCTAGTAGCAGGACTTTCGTAGTCAGGTCAACAACGGGACCTCGTTCTGATACTCTGGATGCGGGTTTGGATCCTGCTATGGTCATCAGAATTATTTCATAGTGTTGATTTAGAGTCTAAGGTCTCGTAGTGACAAGCGTATCCAAAATGTGTGAAGAATTCCAGAAGTTAAGAGGGCATTGTGGCTACTATAATTACATACATCTGGCAAAAATTACTTGTAATTTATATATATATATATATATATATATATATATATATATATATATATATATATATATATATTATATATATATATTATATATATATATATATATATATATATATATATATATATATATATATATATATATATATATATATATATATATATATATATATATAGGTGCTAGGACCGTTCGTTACTGGACTGTTCGTCCCCGACACTTCGTTACCGGACATTTTGCTACATATCAGGACAGTTCGTTACTAGGACCCTTCGCTACCAGGCCATTACGTTACCAAGAGCTTTTTTTTTTTAGATTTGTTGTGAGCTCATATTTTTAATTAGATAAATGTGATAATAATAATAATAATAATAATAATAATAATAATAATAATAATAATAATAATATTTAATAATAATAATAGTTTGTCATTTTTATTATATATATAATACAATAGTAATACTATATATTTATTATAAAATTGAAATATTAAAAATATTTACTGTACTAGTTTGGTCATATATTAGTCTAGTCATGTATTATAAAATAAAAAGAAAACCCTTTTATTAATATAGCTTCAAATTATAAGCAATAGCTCAAAGAAAATCCATTTTACATTCAGGGTTGAATCAGACTAATAACATTAAGAACCCTTGCTCAGATTCTTATACTTTCTTTTCTTTGAAGGTAGATTGCCGCAATTTACTTGTTTGATTAGGATTTTGTTCTCTTGAGTCCTTCTTCGTTTTTCAAGGCATCAATCAATTTCCATATATTTGGATGTGAGCTTGTGACTGAAGTTCTGGAAGCTATGAAAACCCTCTAAGTTGTTATTTGTCCTGGGCATTAAATCATTGACTGTCCTCTGATACACATTCCACAACTGTATAGGAAACAGGGTTCTAGTCGTCTTCTCCTTGATCCCCGGCCTCGTTCATCACCAATGTCATTTTGTAGAAAAGTAAAAACTATTTCTTCTGGAATTTCATTATCATCGATCAACTCCTCAAACCCTGAAAGAACGTCATTTGGCGGTAAAAATGCCAGTGCTGGGAAACAGCGACTTTTAAACTAAATTCGTCGTCTTGATGATATCGTTCCTTCATACTCCCTGCTTGAACTGTATGTTTGTAAACATTCTGAGATAAATGAAATAAACAACAGCTAAAGCTGATGTTTCTTGAAAAAACAGCCTTCAGTGAATTAATGATAGCCTTTTCAAAATCAACCACAATGCGATCTGGCTCATGATTTTGTCTCTAACATTCTTCTCTTTAATTACAGAAAAAGGCGCTTGTAAGTGGCTTCGGTTTTATCAGGTAGTAGTGCAAAAAGCCGGGAATACTTATGTCTTTTTAGTTTAACTATGCAACGTATATAACTGATTAATATATAATTGGACAACATTTGAATGTTCCATCACCTGCCCATACTTTAAACTTTTTCAAATCATTAATCCATCTGCAGATGCAAATACCAAAATCCTTTAGATCGTCTTCGCCACTGTCGTATTGCAGAAATAATGACCCAGTACTCAGTTTGTCGTAGTCTTCGGGAATCAGATAACCATGCCTTACTTGTGGAATTGGAGGAGATTTATTTTCCTTTTTTTGCCTCCATCGGCGTATATATGACTTATATTTGATGGACAAGGAAGTTCAGCTATGGCACATTCATGTAAATTCTTTAATTCAGTAGCAATCAAAGTACGTGAAGAGTCCTGGGTTCCAAGAGCTTTATCTTTGATTTGATTGTATTGCACATTTTGCACTTTAAAGAAGAAACCGTGGTAGTATGATTGTGTTAACCGACTTCCTTTATTATTACATAATTATCCTCATAAACGTTTAGTATACTCTTGCTTTACAGTGAAATATTTTCACACATCCAATATTGTATTGTCCCATCACTATTTTCCTTCTGCAACACAGTATATAAAATTCAAATCATCCACCAACTTGATTTGTTTTCTTCTGATTCAATCGTCCTGGGCATCTTGACTAAAGAATTCAGTCACTTTTAAAAAGAGATATTTAGCAAAATGAAATACGTTGGTTTAGTTACAGTAACAAAGTAAAATGTATAATAGTATCCAGTATTTAAGTAACAAGGTAAGATGTATAATAGTAATTATGTTAAAACTATTCAGTATTTCAAGTTAGGAACTACATTAACAAGGTGATCAACATTTAATTACAAAAATAATAGTAGACAAAACTTTGACCTTTTGGTAGCGTAATGGCCTGGTACAAATTCCTTACAAGTCCTAGTAACGAACTGTCCCGGAGCGTAATGTCCGGTAACGAAATGTCCGGGTACAAACGGTCCAGTAACGAACGGTCCGTATTTGATATATATATATATATATATATATATATATATATATATATATATATATATATATATATATATATATATATATATATATTATATATATATGATAAGTACTACTTCTTTTCTTTTAACGTGCTTTTCTCCCATTTGTATGGGGTAAGCACGTTGTTATCTTTGAAGGACTTTGATTTGGCTTTGGGGTAAATTTGTGTAGTCTCGATCGGCTGCCCTGCCTGTCAAAGCTTAGATCCCAGTAGCGTATGTAAATGTATGGTAAACAGTCACCAAACAGAATCCCAGCAGCAATTTAAAGACGTTGCGCGATTAGGTCGACAGTTTACGAGACGTGTAAAGGTGTCTGTTATGTTTTTTAGATGTTGGAGTGGCTGTTGTTTGTTTGTGTATTAGTCTGTAACACCCATTTGCTTTTAAGCAAACCTGTTCCATTGATTACATACATAATTCGGGGTGTCTACATGGATAGCAAATTTGCCCGAAATCTCTGAGCATTGAGTCGGCTGAAATTTGATCCATTTCGCCACAGACCTCTTAGAACACTTGGATGAAGAAACTGCTCTAATCGAAATGGTCATCGAGGCTCCATATATATATATATATATATATATATATATATATATATATATATATATATATATATATATATTTTTATATGTTTCCTGGTGCAGGTGGATCTTATGACTCCACAATTATTACTTTACTCGAAAATGGCCTTGTAAGATACCCAGGACATATAAAACACAAACAAAAAAAGAAGTACACGGAGCGGAGGGCTCTTCACTAGGGGAAGTGCGTGAAACACGTGGATATAAAAATAGTTATATTTGATAGCACACAAGGTCAAAAGGAAAATTAACTGAAAATACGGTAAAATTACTGCTGTAGAAGTCCTCCCGAAGGGGGAGCTTAGGAATGCCAGGAACACGGACCAAGAATAATTCTGCTACAGGCGTCTTTCTGAAACGATATTTGGACCCACGTTACACATCTAATGCTGGAATTTGGGGATTGAATTACTCGGGGTGCACTGAAGGCGCCAAGGACTCCCGAGGCGTTACTTGTGACTCAGAGGAAAGAAGCTGTGAACACGTGGGCCTGGCTTGAACCAAGGAATATCAGGGAACACAAAGTTATAGGCCCAGAGATTAATAAATGCAAAAGGGCTAAGTAATCGTGACTAGCAACTCGTTTTGGGTACATTACCACATTTGTAGGGGCGTAGGGATGACGACGTCTTCTGCCGAGAAACACGTGTGGGAGCGTGGACAAATGGTAGCCTCCCTCTCCAAGGTATTTCTTCAAGTCGTAGATTGGGGGCGGAAAAGGGCGCCCTTGGGATGATGAAAAGGCCGCCGTTTAATGTCAGCTCGCGTGTTTGGAAGACTTGCAATCCCCTTTGCAGTCTTCTGAGGCCACGTGGAATGGAACACGGGGCACACAGGGCGGCGATGGGATCCACGTGGCGGCGAGCGGAAGAGGAGGGCAGGGGCAAAGGCCCGAGACTTGACTTGTTCTCGGCTTAAACTAGCGACCGGCGTGTGAGAGAGAGCTGTCCTGGCCCTGACCTTTTATTGCTTCTGGACAGGGGTAGGGGGCGATGTCCTGACCCAGGTCGACGACTGACTATATCATAGAAAACGATTTTCTTTCCCCTGTACCAAAGAAAACAGTGCAAAGCCAGATTACTGTCCCCAAACTATTATATTTTCTCTGAGCCCTTATTTCCCCCGACCTTCAAAGGTTCAAACCAACCCAAAGCAGGAAGGAGAAGAGTTTCAGCGTATTTTGGCGCTACTCTTTACAGCTCCCTGGCAAGATAATATTCACACCTATAAACGGTGCGAATATTGACAAAAGCAAAAATGAGCGAAGAAAACGTTCGACTTTATTCTATCTTTTGCTTTGCTACAACCTTTACTTTACTTTATTTGTAAAACTCTGATGCCACACTAATCAATAACAAACTGAAGGTTTACTTTAGAGCAGAGTGCAATTTAGAATATACAATAAAAGGGTGAACTTGTTTGCAAATTAATTATTGCTCAAATACTTCCTAAGTACTGTTTCTACCATTCTTTATTCGATTTACTTTACTGGGGTAATAAGGCGCTCAAAAGAAAATAAACAAAGAACACTTCAAAATTTCAAAATAACAACAACAAAATAAAACATACAAGGCAGAATTTAAAAGGAAACAAATGTAAACCCACTGATTCCTTAATGCTATCCTGGAATTACAGGCATGCTATTAGTTGTGCCTTGAAGAGGCGGCATTCGTGACAATACATTGTAGGTATTAAATAATATCCCCTTTACCAAAAATTGTAATAATAGAATTCAATTCTTCTTTTCAATCGACCTCCAATTGTTCATAAGCTCGACGAGCATAACTAATATTTCCCACGAACGCTAATCTGAAGGGGCAAGAACTTGACAGCTGTGAGGCAAAGAGATTATTCGCGGGTTTTAACTCGCTTTAAATGACGCTAAATTTTTACGTCTGCAGCTTACAACTCGGTGTAAGCTAAAAATAGACTACTCGACTTATAAATGGGAGGATAAACAAATGAAGGGGAAAATGGACAGGGCTAACATTCTCCACAGGAATAACTCAACAAAAAAAATGTAAATAAAAAAAAAAAAGGAAACTAAGAACAACAACAAAGGATATTACTTCATACTAAAGGGACCAGGCCGCACCGCGGTGATTAAAAAAAGGCAACGTTAAAATTCGTAAGGGCAGGAGTCTTGTGACTCAAGATTCGTTAAAAAAGAAAAGATTAAATGCAAAAGTAAATAATATACGTAGAAAATAAAGGATAACAGAGTGAGGTATTTATGATTTACTTCTTTATCTAACTTCCGTCGCCAACAGACGACGGTCAGAGCTAACTCTCAGCCCAAGGGCGGGAAAGAAAAACCCAAAGGGCGCGACCCTTCAGGAAGAGTTGACACGCCTGCCTTGTGCCAAAGGACGGGCGTAAGGGCGTGCCACTTCCCACTCTGTCTCTCTTACTGCTTCAAAATAAAATGATTTATGCATTTAAAAAGGGGATGATATCCCATATATTAACTGCCGCCGCTATGGTAAGTAAGGGAAAGTGTGAAGGAAAGATCGATAGAGAAGGATGAGGGATAGAAATTCCAAAGGAAAGGAAGAAGATAGCGGAAGGCCTTGACATCCTCTCCTGGATGAAAGGTGCCAAGACGTTCAAAGATGAAGAAGGGGGCCCTATGCCAGGTTTGCACAGGGGCCAGAAGAGCTCGGGGCTCCTTGTGGACTACCTGCGATCGCCCACACCCGTGGTAACTCCGCCGCGAACCTCTCCTCCTTGGACCGTTGTCCTTGGCCGGGGAATCGGAGGGCCCGAGGCCAAAGGGCGGCAAGGGGTGCCATCTGGGTCAGCTGCTGCGACAACTGACCCAGGAATTTTGTTCGCCATCTCGGACATTAACCGGCGCAGATCGCAGAGTTCATCGGCCCAGGAAGGCGGGGCAGAATCATGACTCGCGGAGGAATCTGCGGCGGCGAGAGAGAGGGGACGGCCGGAGGGGGCGGGGTCGACTTGCTTGCAGGGGTGACCAGCTCAGGCACTGACATTGGCACTGGCGCTGGTGGCGATGTGGTGGTGGTCTCGTCTGTCTGGACGGACGGAGACTGGCACTGCTCAGTGCGCCGAAGGGGCACTGGCAGAGGAGCTGAAGGCCGAGATTCTCCTGAAGGGAGATCTGGCTGAGGCCTCGGCACTGGCACGGATGCCGTGCCGGGCACTGGACTCGGATTTGGATGATTTATTGGGGAATGGGGACCCCGGAATGGTGGTGGCTTGAAATGGGACGTAAAGTCTTGGCCCAGGAGGACGTCATAGTCTCCTGGAATGTGTTTCGCTACGGCGAGACGAAGGGTCCTGGCTCTGTGGGGTCGGGTGACCCTCAGTTGGACCGTAGGGAGGATCATTTTAAAATCGTTAATGCCCTCAATGGTGACGAGCTTGCGTCGGTCTATTATAGCTCCATAGGGAACTTTGTCCCTCCTTATGAGGGAAATTTGCGCGCCAGAGTCGTCAAATGCCTTGACCTGGCGTGCTGAGTATTTACCTCGAGGAGGTGCCACATAGATGGGACCCTCGGCAGGAGGGCCTAAGGACTCGGGATTCGTTACTGCCAGGGCGACGGCGGGAGTTCCTGCCTTATTATTTCTAGGGCATTTTGCCCATGAGGAAGAGTGGCCATAAACCTTGCACGCCGTGCAAAAGGTTTGGCTGAAATCTCTTCGCACTGCCCCGGCAGAGGGCGCAGGCAACTTATTAGGGGCTGTCCGGGAGAGAGACGCGGGTGGTTTACTGTGGCATTGCTCTTTGGCATGCCCGATCTTTTTACAGAACCCGCACACAACGGGCTTCTGTGATTGCCCATTCTTCGGCGGAGGGGCACCCGATAGGTAGGCGGGTGGCATAATTTTGCGCTGCAGCGAGCTCTCCTGGGGGTGATGGGTGTCCCATAGATCCGCTATTCGGCAGCAATCAGCTAAGGTGGGGGGCTCCTTCTCGGCGATGTGCGTGGCGAGGGCCGGCGGGGTGTAGAGTAGGAAGTTCTCTATTTGTATTTGTTCGATGGCATCGTTGAGGGTCGTAACCCCCACGGCCTCGAACCATTTGGCACGGGCACGCTCGGACTTGTAGGCCCAGTCTGCCCAGGTTTGATTGGCCTCCTTCACTGGCCCGCGCCAGCGCCTCCTCCAGCGTTCAGGGTTATCTCGTACGCCTTGGCAATAGTCTGGCGTACGACCTCCCAATTTTCCTGCTCCTCCGGCGGGAGGGCCCTGTAGGCAATCAGGCCTTCCTCCAAGAAACTTGCCCAACACCAGGAGAGTTCGGCGGCACTCAGGGGCAGGCCTTTAACACTGTCTCGGCGCTGTCGAGCCACACCTCGGGCTCGGCCTCCGTCCACTTTGGCATGCAGGCGATAGCCTGGCTGAAGGCACTCATTCCCTGGGGGGCAGGTGGAGGCGAAGGGCCACTCTGTTGCAGCATTGCGAGTTCATGGGCACGCTGCTTGTCCCTTTCTTCCTCTCGGCTTCTTCTCGTTTCTCCTGGGCTGTCTTTCTGCTTCTCGCTCCTGGGCTGTTCTCTCTGCCTCTTCTTGTCTCTCTCCTTCCCGTCTCTCCTGAGCCAGCCTCTCTGCCTCCCGTTCCTGTCTCTCTGCTCCTCGTTCCTGCCGCTCTCTCTCTGAGCCTGTCTTTCTGCCTACTTGTCTCTCCTCCTGTCTTTCTGCCTGTATGGCGTCCATCCTCTCCTGTACCCAGTCTCTTAGTTCTCTCCCGAAAGGCCGAGTTCCTTCCTGAGGACATGAAGAACTTGAAATCCTCGCTCTGCTGAGACCGTGTCGACATTTTGCAGGCGGAGAGGACGCTAGTAACACACAGAATTAATTTCCCCTGAGCTGTGGGAATCTTGGACCCTTTTCCAAAGGACGTATGAATCCTCTCCTCTTACCGAGTGATTGGGGACTCTTAGTTGGTCTCCCGAAAGGCCGAGTTCCTTCCGACAAAATGGGCTGATTGGGGACGATAAACTTAGCAATTATTGGTCTCCCGAAGAGTAGCAATGATTGAGACGATGATTGGGGACGATGAATTAGCTTTACCGACGAAGCGGGCTGATTGGGGACGATGAATTAGCGATGATTGGTCTCCCGATTTACCGACGAAGCATTGGGGACGATGAATTTAGCAATTTGGTCCTGATTGGGGACGATGAATTAGCGATGATTGGTCTCCCGATTTACCGACAGCGGGCTGATTGGGGACGATTGGGGACGATGAATTAGCAATGATTGGTCTCCCGATTTACCGACGAAGCGGGCTGATTGGGGACGATGAATTTGGTCTCCCGGTTTACCGACGCAATGATTGGATTGGTCTCCCGATTTACCGACAAAACGGGCTGATTGGGGACGATGAAATTAGCATGATTGGTCTCCCGATTTACCGACGGAGCGGGCTGATTGGGGACGATGAATTAGCAATGATTGGTCTCCCGATTTACCGACGAAGCGGGCTGATTGGGGACGATGAATTAGCAATGATTGGTCTCCCGATTTACCGACGAAGCGGGCTGATTGGGGACGATGAATTAGCAATGATTGGTCTCCCGATTTACCGACGGAGCGGGCTGATTGGGGACGATGAATTAGCAATGATTGGTCTCCCGATTTACCGACGAAGCGGGCTGATTGGGGACGATGAATTAGCAATGATTGGTCTCCGATTTACCGACGGGCGGGCTGATTGGGGACGATGAATTAGCATTGGTCTCCCGCCGATGATTGGTCTCCCGATTTTACCGACGAAGCGGGCTGATTGGGGACGATGAATTAGCAATGATTGGTCTCCCGATTTACCGACGAAGCGGGCTGATTGGGGACGATGAATTAGCAATGATTGGTCTCCCGATTTACCGACGAAGCGGGCTGATTGGGGACGATGAATTAGCGATGATTGGTCTCCCAATTTACCGACAAAATGGGCTGATTGGGGACGATGAATTAGCAATGATTGGTCTCCTGATTGATTTACCGACGAAGCGGGCTGATTGGGGACGATGAATTACAATGATTGGTCTCCCGATTTACCGACGAAGCGGGCTGATTGGGGACGATGAATTAGCAATGATTGGTCTCCTGATTTACCGACGAAGCGGGCTGATTGGGGACAATGGATTAGCAAAGGAGTGGTCTCCCGATTTACCGACGAAGCGGGCTTATTGGGGACGATGAATTAGCAATGATTGGTCTCCCGATTTACCGACAAAGCGGGCTGATTGGGGACGATGAATTAGCAATGATTGGTCTCCCATTTACCGACGAAGCGGGCTGATTGGGGACGATGAATTAGCAATGATTGGTCTCCCGATTTACCGACGGAGCGAGAAATTAGCAATGATTGGTCTCCCGATTTACCGACAAACGGGCTGATTGGGGACGATTTAGCAATGATAGGTCTCCGGTTTACCGACGAAGCGGGCTGATTGGGGACGATGAATTAGCGATGATTGGTCTCCCGATTTACCGAAAGACAGGGATGATAGGAGCGGGCTTTGGGGACGATGAATTTAGCAATGATTGGTCTCCGAATTACCGACGAAACGGGCTCATTTGGGGACTGAATGGAAAATGAATTGGTCTCCCCGAATTACCGACGACCACGACGATTGGTCTCACCAACCGACGACACGGATTTATTGGGGACAAGAATAGAATATATAGGCGCCCGGGAATTTCCGCACAGACGACGTCTGATCAGCGAGGGCGCTAGTTTTAATGACTTATGGGAGAAGTGTTATTCTCAAGGGCAATTAGGTGGGGGCCATCCCACATTCACAACAGATAGGCAACACACGCAGCCGTAGTAAAGCACAAAACAAACACACAAAAAAACAGAACAATACAGAACATATAATGTCAGACCCCCAATAATGCAAAACAATTTGGTAGAGCGAAGCAAATCAAACAAACAAATGTTTTCCTAACTGGGCCATGGAATGGACGGTCAAGGCCGTCTGCGCCAAATGAATGAACGACGTAAACACCCGGGGACTTCCCCGAACTGAGACAACGGTTGTTGACCCTTTTCGTCCTGGGCGTATAATATACGCTTTCGCTCCTATTTCTAAAACGAGAGAGAGAGAGAGGGTAAAAATGCGTCAGCAATGCTAATCTGACTTTCGAACACGTGGTTGACGTCGAGGTCTCGCGCCTATATCTAATGATTCGGTTTCGAAATCACTCGTTTCTACAGGAGGAATATGCGCACTATTCCTTTAATGATTTATCACCTGTATAACCTAATTGAATGGCATGCAAGCCGCGTGCAAAGGCTTCCAAAGCTAAGTTTTCGGCGATTCTCTCTCTCGTTTTCCTCGGACATGCGCCCTACTATAAAAAAAATTCCTAGGACTAGTCACGTTTTCTACAGCGTCCTACGCTAAATAAACACAGTTTACTTACGCAGAATTTCCTTGGCCTGTTGCGCTGGCTTTTCAAAGGTTCGTAATCTGTCTCGTATCCAGCTTAGCTGAGCTAATTGCTGATTTCACAAATTGCAACACAAACAACAAAGGGGAAGAGGGGGATGCAATCATTACGAGAATCACTGGTCAGGTCGCCATTTTTATATGTTTCCTGGTGCAGGTGGATCTTATGACTCCACAATTATTACTTTACTCGAAAATGGCCTTGTAAGATACCCAGGACATATAAAACACAAACAAAAAAGAAGTACACGGAGCGGAGGGCTCTTCACTAGGGGAAGTGCGTGAAACACGTGGATATAAAAATAGTTATATTTGATAGCACACAAGGTCAAAAGGAAAATTAACTGAAAATACGGTAAATTACTGCCGTAGAAGTCCTCCCGAAGGGGGAGCTTAGGAATGCCAGGAACACGGACCAAGGATAATTCTGCTACAGGCGTCTTTCTGAAACGATATTTGGACCCACGTTACACATCTAATGCTGGAATTTGGGGATTGAATTACTCGGGGTGCACTGAAGGCGCCAAGGACTCCCCGAGGCGTTACTTGTGACTCAGAGGAAAGAAGCTGTGAACACGTGGGCCTGGCTTGAACCAAGGAATATCAGGGAACACAAAGTTATAGGCCCAGAGATTAATAAATGCAAAAGGGCTAAGTAATCGTGACTAGCAACTCGTTTTGGGTACATTACCACATTTGTAGGGGCGTAGGGATGACGACGTCTTCTGCCGAGAACCACGTGTGGGAGCGTGGACAAATGGTAGCCTCCCTCTCCAAGGTATTTCTTCAAGTCGTAGATTGGGGCGGAAAAGGGCGCCCTTGGGATGATGAAAAGGCCGCCGTTAATGTCAGCTCGCGTTTGGAAGACTTGCAATCCCCTTGCAGTCTTCTAAGGCCACGTGGAATGGAACACGGGGCACACAGGGCGGCGATGGGATCCACGTGGCGGCGAGCGGAAGAGGAGGGCAGGGGCAAAGGCCTGAGAGACTTGACTTGTTCTCGGCTTAAACTAGCGACGCGCGTGAGAGAGAGCTGTCCTGGCCCTGACCTTTTATTGCTTCTGGACAGGGGGTAGGGGGCGATGTCCTGACCCAGGTCGACGACACGACTATATCATAGAAAACGATTTTCTTTCCCTGTACCAAAGAAAACAGTGCAAAGCCAGATTACTGTCCCCAAACTATTATATTTTCTCTGAGCCCCTATACCCCGACCTTCAAAGGTTCAAACCAACCCAAAGCAGGAAAGGAGAACAGTTATATATATATATATATATATATATATATATATATATATATATATATATATATATATATATATATATATATATATATATATATATATATATATATATATATATATATATATATATATATATATATATATATGTATATATATATACATAAATAGTAAATATACATATATATATATATATATATATATATATATATATATATATATATATATATATATATATATTGTATATATTCTAAAGATATTTTTTTCTAGAACTAATGCAATCAGTTCAAGAAAAAAATCAGAGTCAAGGTAATTTTTAAAGAAAATGTAAATATTGTCAGAAATAGTTCATGTTAAGAAATTAAATTACCAAAAACAGAGGAAAACGAAAAACTTGTACAGTAACTTATATCATTACATCTGATACCTTTAAGGGAATTCAAAATTAAAACAAAATCAAGAAAAGGTGGGTGGCAGAGCCGTACAAAGACGGAGGAGGAGACCATAATCACAAAGATTTCACTTTCCTCGGCTGTCCGTGACAAATATTGCTGCTGCCTTCTGAACGCGCTTTTAATGGGTCGGGGAAAATTTAGGGAAAATAGCGTTTCGCGTTTTCACCATCGTAATAATTGGGCAATCGTTGCAATCGGCTCTTTGCAGATTGAAATATACTGTATATGTAGAAACTTCACTGAGAGGGGATTTCTGTAATTTATTTCCGCCATGTCCACACATGTGTCATTTCTTTGTTCTGCAGAATCAGACATGAAAATCATTCAAATAAATTAAAATGAAATGTAGTTAAATAAGTATACCTTAGTTTTATCAGACCACTGAGCTGATTAACAGCTTTCCTAGGGCTGGCCTAAGAAGGATTAGACTTATTTTATGTGGCTAAGAACCACTTCCACACAGCACCGGGACCTACAGCTTATTGTGGGAATCCGAACCACATTATAGCGAGAAATGAATTTCTACAGAGAGAGAGAGAGAGAGAGAAGAGCAATGCATATTTGCAATGTAATGTCATCTTGATAATGAGATACACTGAATACATCCTGTTGATAAAATAAAGAAATAAAATTGTAATCGGTAAGAGAAAATTGTTTAAAAATTTTCGTAGTGCCATGTAAGAAAGAACTGAATATAATAAATAATAGTTTAATATAATTTACTAGTGCTTTTATCAGTATATTACGATAAAATGATCATATTAAAAGACTTATTTACATGGAAATCCAGATGTTGCCCAGGTACTTCATCAAATACCAAACATCACTCTCCTGTTTTGTCATTTTATTATCAAAGATGAAAAGCCCTCATGCCATCTACAGCCATATAATATGCTACTTTCAGTGGCTATGAAATTTTTTCTACTTATACTTCAAAGAAGAAATGTCATATAAAATCCCCTGAGATAAATTCACCTTTTAGCGGTTCTGAAATGCTCCTTACTTTTCAGTGACTGTAAAATAACCCCCGTAAATAAATCGGGGTTACATATTTAAACTTAGTGACAGTGAAATTGTTCTATATCATTTGCAAAGAAGAAGAAACGTCCAACGAAATCCCTGAAGATTTTTTAACGTTTTCGCAATTCTGAAAATCCTTCTAGAGACAACAAAGCAACCCCGTCGATGAATTGGGGTCATGTTACATGAACCAGAGGATTCCCAAATTGCCAAATCTCACCAACAAGGAAGAGGAGGAAAAGAGAGAAGCAAAATTAAAGTCATATATTTTCGGACGCGGAGAAAATTGAGGGTTTTCTTTTAATGCTGCGACAGATTGTTAGTGTTTGTACACTTCCTTATCTTCATGTTCGTGAGATCCATCTGTTCATAGTGATTTCTGATCTCTCTCTCTCTCTTTGTAATTTCTCTTCCATTCCAGATGAGGTAATTTAATTACCATATGTGCATACCTCCACCCATTTACACACTTACTAATGTATAAAAGTACCTGTGTGTATTACAACATTATTCACCTGGAAGTCCAACGGCCGAGCGAAGTTCAGTTTTGTTCAGTTTCATTTCCCCATAAAGATTCGTCGTTTTAGTTATATCATTACTCTCGTTACATAAATGTAACCCCTGATCACCTAAACTTAAGCCATAAATAATTACGTCTTTAAAATAAGATATGAAAATAATATGCTATAAAAAATTACTCCTGTAAATTGTATTTTTGAGGGGAGAATGATTTTCAGATAGCGGGTTCAGAATCAAAGAAAGAAAATCTCCCACTGTGATTATAGATCAACGTCATTCACCCCAAAATCAAATTAAAAATCCTTGAATTTCTAACCTTGTCGCTACATCTCAGGTTAGCATGAGCCCTGTGGAGGGAGTTTAAACTTCATCAAATATTAAAAGATTTATGTATGAACAAATACATACCTGTATATGTATTCTCTGACTCTCTCTCTTATGTAAATATTTCTCTCTCTCTCTCTCTCTCTCATCTCAACTGGTCTTTAATATTTGTATTTGAATTGTTTCTAGACCCGTGTACTGTATCCCCAAACATACAAGAAATTACTTTATTTAGGATTTGATCTACAGTTATTTTAATGTGGCTATTTACAATTTTTGTGCAATTTCTTTTAAAGCTGTTACAGTATTACGTATAGAGGGAAGACTAGAGGTATAAAATGTTTTGATATATTTATTAAACGTAGGGAAGCAGTTGGTTTTAAGGATGTCTTCCGCACGAATCACCATATTTTACCTGAAGAATGAATATAGAACATCAGTTACTCCTTACACCTAATCAAAATGCTCATCAGCACCTTGTCTAATTCTCCTGCGTACTTAATGCCAAACGTCTCTTTCTGCAGAGGTATTTATAGTCTGCTTAACGAATATTAAAACGGTTACTGGTTTAATTCGTCCCTGCACAAAAAAGTAATTTTTACACAACTCTGGTCCCTCTATAAGTCACTCCATGTTCCCATTTCATTCATATCGATACTCATTTTTGTTCAGGAATAAGAGCAAATGGAATGGAATACAAAAGCAAAGCATCTTCGCCTCTCACCATAAACGATAATAGACAGTGAATGTTGCAACCTGATATTCTCTGTCAATACAAAAGGCGCCAGCGCTCTGTGGGATGGGCGACAGTGTTGACTTTACCTAAGTGCCTGTCATCTGTGATATTGTTATGGCGTTTATCTTTGTCCTCTTTAATTGTCAACTCATTTTTAAACTGTTTATTTTTATCACATTTATTGACTTAATTTTTAATGGATTAAAAAATCCTGATGTATAAAGTTTTCTATTAACATGTAAAGATGAGTAATGTTTTATATACATCGAATTATTCATTACAGGTCAACAAGATAATGTTTCCATTGAGTATTTAACTCATTTTAACTCAGTCATAAAATTTGGTTACTTACATATGTTCAAATACTGTTTACAGACATTTTGCATGCAACACCGCAATAGCTTTTTCCTTAATTACATTTCTTTTCGTGCAATTTCTCCAGAGTTCCGCCACTTTCGTAGGCGACAATTCTTGCTTTAAAATGGTGGCAGCTGTATTGTGATAAACGCACCCTCAGGTGTCTAAAAGCTCCTTACCCCCGCGTAAAGTAGTTGCACGAAGGAGAAAGGAAAATAAATAGAAATTATAACATGGCTGCTCGGCTGAGAGTGGATGGACATCATAACCAAGTCGGTCTCGCGAAGTGATGACAACATTGATGGGATCCGCAGCAGTTTTACCCTTTCAAGAAATTACTGATATTAAATCTCCCCTTTGATTTTTTCTCATCCCTCACTGAGAACTCAGAAGAGCTGAGCCAACCTAACACGATTTGGCTAAGTCCTTCGGGTCATTGTGTATGCTGTTATGGCCACCCCACTTTCGAACAATTCAAAAACAGACCATGAACATTCAAGGGAGCATCGGTCATTCTTTAAAAGTGTGACGAAGACTATAGGAGACTTTATTTCGTTATATTTTTTTCTCGTTATTATTTTTTCATTCCTGGGAAAATTGCGTTTTGAAAAGGGAAATATACAAAATCTCCTTTTTATTTGTTACAACGCCTACTAATGAAGGTGTATGTTGTTACTTTAGGTACATTTTCATAAAAAAAAAATGCTAAGTCTCATTATTTTTTCTCTCTTCCACTCCTAGTAACTTTCAGTCGCGTTCCTGATTTCATAAGTAGTTAGAATTTAGTTACTGCCCTTAAGATTATAAGTGCTGAATTTCTATCGATACTTTTGGAGTAAATGTAACAGATGACAGAAAGATGATAGAAGAAATCCAAAGAATATGCTTGGCAAGATTAGAAAAGAATTGTAATAAAAACGAATTAAAATAGAACTGAAGTATATATGGAAGCCCAAGTTGGAATGCAAATGGGAATATTGTTTCACCTCTCACGCAAATGGAGACTGTATGATGTATCCAAATAAAATAAAAAGCCGGAAGATAAAAATTAACCGTTTCATAAGAACTCTGGAGGGTAGAAATTATTATTAATAAGAAAGGGCCCGAAAGAATTGGATAGGTGAAGAAGGCGGTGTTTATAAATGGTTTAATCATGTCTAGGGAACAAAAGGTTGCAAGTGTTTTATGGAGGAAAGAACGTAAGGACCAGGAGGTGGTCGACAGATAAATTGGAAAACGTTATAAGAAAAGAAGGGTGCCTTGCTTGAGCCTGATAACTACATTTTTGGAAACTTTCTGCAAAAATTCCAGTATTTAAAGAAAAGATTTTATTGCAAATACATACAACAACAACAATTGGGCTCCATAAATACAACAGACGATGACTGCTGTTTATTTCCTGCCGTATTTGCTAAATTTCAAGCAAATATCTTTTTCAGAAAGTTTCCAAAATGTTACCTGTTATCATCAGCAGCACCCTTCTTTTCTTATAACGTTTTCCACTTTATCTATCGATCACCTCTTCATAAGTTCTTTCTCCATTAAACACAGCCCCTTTGTTTTAGACATGGTTAAACCATTTAAGAACACATGGCAATGGGAAGTCCTTTCTTTCACCTATCATAACATTTTTTGGCACTTCTAACTATATAAAGAATTTCATGTGCTACTGTCCCTTCAGAGTTCCTTATACATATTAACTATATAAGGTATTTTATATGATATATATATATATATATATTATACATAATTTTGATGTATATATATTCCTTGATTTATAAATTTACAACATCATAATGTATATATTTACCCTATAAAAGAAAACGAAAATAAATTTATGTTAGATTTCCTGGTTTAGGAAAACAATATCCTTTAACACCAATGATTTTTAGAAAAAACGTTTACGGGCCTTGGGTCAAATTTTTAAAGCTATTGTTTCTTTAAAAGACAAAGAATTAAAAAATTTACTCAGATTTTAAAAAGAAAAACGCTAACATCTGATTGGTACCTTTCCAAAATGAGATCGCCTTTTAATATCTCCACCAATATTTTATTAAAACTGCTTCCCATCTGAACTGGTCTTTTGATACAACAGAACGCTTCTAGACAAGGTACTTGACTCAAACCTACAAATTTACAGTGTTTAATAAAAGAAATTTTATGCTAAATTGACAGTTTTTATTTGTCGGGATTTAGAAAATTATTTTCAAACAGATCCAAAGTAAACAACATTGGAGCCAAGGTCCACCTGATACCTTTTTAATAATCCTGCACCATCGGGTCTATATTTGATACAAAGATCGTTTATGCCCTTATATGTCCCTCCGGGTGAGGAGTGTAATCACCTGTCAACAAATGTAAGTTAGACCTTAAGTATTGGCTCCACCAGTAGGTTGTTGAAGGTACGCATTAGACTCTCATCGTGGCGTAAGTTACCGAACGGGTACTAAACATCAAACCCCGAATTTTCATGCATAAGAGACCACGGAAAAATGCAAATATAATATCAATTACAAGGACTTCAAAATAATAGGCAAAGCCCGAATGACCACCAACTGTCAATACTAGAATCTCTTTTTATTAAAAACAACTAGTTCCCCAATTAAATACTCAGTCCACGTCAACACCTCTATACCTCTCGTGAGTTTCTGTTGGAACCAAAACGGAATCCTGAATGTCACTCAGCTTTTGCCTTCAGCACTATTTGGTATTCATTGTCCTTTCTTGTTATGTTTTTTAAACTTTTATGTAAAATTTCTTTTTTCTGTTTTAAAATCTGGAGTCTATTTTTAATTTGTTGTCTTTTAATTTATAGCTTTGAAAAATGGGACATGGTCCTGAAAACGTCAGCATAATAAAGTACATTGAAAGGAAGTACACAGAATTTCTCCTTCTCCCTAACTCGATGCTGTTCATCAGGTTTAAAAGCAAATTTTTCGACTTTGATATGTATGTGTATATATATATATATATATATATATATATATATATATATATATATATATATATATATATATATATATATATATATATATATATATGTGTGTGTGTACATACATATAAATATACACACATATATATACGTGCATGTGTGTGTGTATTAAATGGGTTCGGAAATATTTGCGACATATCAACTTTTGCAGTGTTTAACAAATCTCGCAAGTGGAAGATATGTGTTTGTTAATTCAGCACTTAGCGTACAGCCACCTTTGAAAGGATTCAGCAATTGGTTTCGGTGACCTGAACGTTGTTTGGAGAGCGTCCAGATAAAGTGGCACTTGTCCATGAGTGGAAGTTTCCATCATAGCGAGATCGGATGGCAAGGAATCTTTTGGTCCGGTTCTAGTCGGATTTTTGGGTTTGTTAAATGGAAATGTGAATCCATTCGTGCTTTACGAAATTGCTAAGTGAGAAGGGCTTGTGATAGATTTCTCAGTCATTTTTGAAAAATGAGACAAGAAGGACGTGTTGGACATGCTGGGAATTGGAATCCCAATTTGTTGGAGAGTGAGTAGAAACTTCGAAAAATTACTAACCTTTACAGACCTGATTATTTTAGTGATTGTTACTTTGTCATTATTTAACATTTATCTCATGGGTTTTTGGTGTGTTTGTAAACTGGGTGAACCTTGATTTTTAATAGAGATGGTTTCTTTCTTTGGCAGAATGTTTCAATGGAACCATGGTTAATTGCGTGTAACATAGCCATAGTGGGAAATGATCATCTTAAAGGAAGAGGGACTTAAGGACTTACTAATAAATGGAGACTATTTGGGGTAGAGAACGAAATGGGGAAGAATCCCTTTCATAATTTTGATCTTAGCTAAGATGTTTTGTTGGGGAGATATTCATTCATCATTTACATTCATTTTGTGTTTTTAGCGTTTTCTTTTTTTAATTACCATTTTTTCAACTTGTTGTTTGTTATCTTTAAAGAATAAACTATTGTTGTATGCATGGTTTAATTTCCACACAATAGTTTAGGGTATTTAGAGAGAGAGAGGGATCGAGAGAGAGAAGATGCTTAAGGGAGCATCTGGGAGAGAAAGGGAAAATGCCAGAGAGAGAGAGAGAGAGAGAGAGAGAGAGAGAGAGAGAGAGAGAGAGAGAGAGAGAGAGAGAGAAGCTCTCCTCGGGTCAGCTACCACCGTGAGCTTACATATGTCGGAATGAGGCAAAGGTTACTGACAGGGCTTGTATTATATGAATACATTTCGCTATATTGATTTGAAAGTTGTATTTAGATGTAATATTTTCAGGAGACTGCTTGACGTTCAGTTGGTAATATTTGACTGCTTGAGATGAACAGTTTGGATGGATAGAAATCTAGATCGCGGATAAAAGACGTAACTTGGTCTCTAAAGAAGAGTCGCTTTATCATGAACTATTAAAAAAAAATGCCAAAAAAAGTTACTTCACGCCACAATTTAATCTAAAATTCTTGTTTATGCAGCCTGTCTAAAAAAAATACAATTATAATAAAAATAACAGTAACAATCATGTAATAATAAATCCTTATGGCACCACTCTTCACACATAACTATTTGCTTATAAAAGTGCAAAACCAATACGGAAATGCCATTCAAATTCCCTTGTTAATCAAATGGCTTCTCCTAAAATACCATTCCATTAGTAATCCTTATACAAAAGCCTTAGACCTAAATTCCTTTTTTTTATTTTAAGCTGCAGGCCTCTAAATCTAATTCATACTGAACTGCTCGAGACGAAATGCCATTTAAGCTTTAAGAAACGCTATTGAAGATCCTATGCTTCATGAATTACTTACTAGGTTTTATTTTACCAAACCTTTGTTATTTTTTATACTAATTATTAGGAAATTCGCTCTGTCCCTTTGTCATTTCAATATTTAAGGGAAGATGTACAGTCACAAAGTTACTGCATTCACTGTTTTGACCTGGACATTCAAAACCCAAAGTTTTGCGTCCTTTATAGGCAATTCATATAATTCATATTGTTAAACGAGTTCATAAAAGCTCCGTTGCTTTATTCTGAATAAAATAATCATCATTAAAAGCATTGAATCCGTAGTTTTCATGGCTTTTTCACTTTTCTTATTGTCCGACATCATCCAGTGTATGCTAACAGTGTAGCCTAACATTTATATATATTCTCTATTTTTTTATCGCTCTTGTTCTGATCTACTGTTATTTATTTTGAACTTTTCTCACTGCCGTTAAAGATCTCTGAAAACTATTTTTCACGAGGTTTTAATATGTCAATTTTCTAAAAAACAAAAAATTGAATACTACGCTGAAACGTATTGTTGCTTTTCTGATCTTAAAGCCTGTATCAACGATTACCCTTTCAAATTAAGAATTAAGGATAATTTTTATTGTGGTGCCCATGAATAAATTCACCAGATACAATGGTTCACACGAAGGAATATCAGAGAAAATACTATATTACAGAATTAGTCTAATAAATAAATATTTTTGCGTCAGCTGATATTTAATGCATTCCTGAATAATATTATAGATCTGACATAGGTTACACTTTATTGGAAACATTTCTCCCGAACAAGAATAACGATTGTTCGCTGATACAAGAGATTAGTATCTAAATAATTACATTTGAATGATAGCTCGATATTCGGTTACATAACTATTTTAGAAAACTTTATTTAATATGTAAAGTGTTTTTCTTAGAGTATATATATATATATATATATATATATATATATATATATATATATATATATATATATATAAAAGGGCAGAATGTTTCATAACAAATCACTTCTAATTCTGATTCACAAAATCTGTGCTTTTATATGCATTAAAGTGTATATTTTAATGAAAATTTTATATTAATTTAGATAAGCTCTAATTTAATTAGGTATATAATTAATGGATGCAATTCTGCCTATGATTTTTATTTCATTTTTAAAAAGTAATATGGTATGGAAAATTACAATAGTGATTAATTATCAGTTGCATGCTTAGCTTGTGTAACTTGGGCTGTGTAGAAATAATATTCCAAAATAATATTCCATGAAAATCAGAATATGCTCAGTTTCGTCAAATAATTACATTCAGACAAAGCAAGTAAGAATGGAAGTCGGTTTTCCTTGATAAAGGACGCAAAAAATAAAAATGAGCATACTCAACTTTAATAATGATTTCAAATTTGTGTTTTATAAATAGTGATAAATAAATGAAATATACGTATTTCGAATCAATGCAAATTATGCAGAATGATATTTGGATTAGATATGTAATCAGCGAATTGAAGATGTAAATCTATTCACAATTGTTACAAAGTAATTTCTAATAACAATAGATAATCTTATATATATAGTGTATATATATATATATATATAGTATAAATATATATATATATATAGTATATATATATATATATATATATATATATATATTGTTATATATATATATATATATATATAGTTTACAAAGTAGTTTCTGCTATAAGCCATATTTAGTCGAATTCAGAGTTGATATACGAATCAAACAATTTTGAACGAAGATGGTTCTCCTCGGAAAAAAGTGAACTTTCATTTAAAGACCCTTGAGCACACAAACAAGTATCAATTTTGGTTTTTCTTACATTTCTTAGTAAATATGTGTTTAATATTATCGTTTATATATATTACGAAAAAAAATCAAATATAAGATTACTTAATAAGAAATAGACGTTGTTAAATGTTCATTTTTTTCATTACCATAATGCTCAGTAGAAAAATCGTTATGAAAAGTTTATTGTCATACAGCAACCAACAATGATTTCTTGAGTGGCAACAGACTTTTCCAGGTTTATTATTAGAATTTCATTTAGAAAATATCTCGTATAAAAATGAAGTAAGAACTATAAGTATTACAGTCCGTTCCATTAATACATTTTGATTGCCCTTCACCATTACAATTGGCGACGAATATGGTATTCTCCATCTTGTCAAACAGGGTGACAGATTTACCAAAGGAAAGCAGTGCACTAGGTAAAGCTCCGAACAGTACGTTTTGTGAAAAAGTTATCCCAAATCACCCATTTAAATATGAATGAGCTGAGGAGTAATATCCTCACAAGTATTACCTGTGACTTCATATAAATGATAATATATGCTGCTGAAGAAATGTCCCCCTTATATGCTTTGCAAATGTTTTGGGTACCTATCTCATTCTGTAAGGAGTAAAGAAATTGTCAAACCCAAACTTTAGCACAAAAATAATCGTCCTACATGCAGGAAAATGGAATCGAGTAACATGATCGTCATTCTGAGCAGTATTAGTGCCCTAAAATCTTATATATTTCATTGTGGAAGATTCGATTTAGTATAATTTCGAAACTGGAAGCTCTTACGTTTACAACATTTTTCGGTCACCATAATATCACAGTTCGTACTTTGTCTCTAAATCTGAATGAAGACGTCCTTCATTAAAACAATTTATGAACTTGAAGGTAACGACCTTACTGGAGTATGGAAATACGAAAATGAACATCAGTCAGTAAATATGCAAAGAATAGTATTTAAGACTTTGGCTTCAGTCTTAATAGATATTAAGGGATCCATCTTAACAAAAGTATATCAAACATAAAGGTCTAACAATATCAAAACTGGTCCACAATTAAATATCCTTTGCAGAGTATAAGTTCGACAATGTATATATAGAACTGAATAATTGACAGCAGACGGGTGGGACAGGAATAGTGGAAGAAATCTGTCAATCCCTTAGATGTTGTTTGTTTGGTTTTATATAATTACGCAAGTGTATGAGATTATTTACAGCAGTACTACTTATATTACTTTAATTATTTCTCCACGATACCAAAATGTCTCCCCTGCTGGTTACAGAGTAAAGGTTCTTCTCAGTTAGTTCTATACTTGTCTACACACGATAATGAAAGACACAAATGATATTAGTGAATATTAATTTACCAAGTTCATTAAAAGTTCGCAGCTTGCGTTATCAATTATTTTATGATCTTGTCTGGATTGTTTATGTTGAAAATCTGGGCGTGATACAATAAATATTAGGATCCTCATGGAAAACATGAAGATTTTACCCCCTCCCCTCACTAAAAAAAAAAATCCATAAAAATTTGAGAAAAACCAGAATTGGGCCAACTATGACTGATACTTATTTGTGCGCTCAAAGGTCTGTTAATTGAAAGTTCATTGTTATGTTGACAAGCATTTTGCCATTCAGTTAGGGCAGTCATAAAAATTTCCAATTTAAATGTTAATATGCCACTATTTCTGCACATTTCGTCAAAAAAAAAAAAACGCATTTTTTTGTAATTCTTTCATTTGTTCCTTCGTTTAACGAAGTACGATCCCGCAGACAGTGACAATTTAATGTCTCTCTGAACAAATGAAAGAAGAGGCTTTCTTCCAGCTGGAACTGCATAGGATTAGATTCTCTGATTTAATTTACCTCGTAATTTTATCTTGAACGTTCAACGAAGCTGAGAAACTCTTACATAAGGCTCTCTTGCTCACTTTGATTTTCTAATGCTTCAGTAATTGGCAAGTGCATTTTACCAAGAATGCATAAAGTGATTTTTGGAAATACTTCGTTTAGCAAAGGAACGTGATAAGAGTTTCGTATTTATAGATACCGTCATTCGACATAAGACGCTGATTGTTATAAAAAAATAAGCAAAATTCCTGGATCTCCTGTTGCAGAAAACTCTATATAAACAATGAAAATGAATGTGTATGATGTACAAAATACTAATAAGTGAACAGCTGTTCCTTTCAGTGGTTCCCAACCCCATGGTCTCGACCCAAATGAGGGTAGCAAGGCTTTTTCTGAGGGTCGCCGGAGGGTCTTAAAAATAATAATAACTCACAGCTGGTCACATTTTGATTTTGAATAAGGTAGCTGATGTACTTCAATAGGACAGCGTGAAGATTCTCCTGGACACATGCTTTCAAAAGAAATTTCAAGGTAGCCACTGAGAAAACTTTTTGAGTTTTTTATAATTAGTTGTAGTCTTTCTTTCAATGTGGTCCTTGGTTATTCCCAAGGTATATTACTTGGTTCTTACACTAATAATTTTTATATATAATTCATTGTATTAATCTTATGAGTCACTGAAATTTATCAGCAAAGTATAGAAAGCTGTGATGCTAGCCATTGAAGAAAAACTTATATTTTTTTGTGACTGGATATGCAAGGAAAAGTTCATGTTTTTTTAACATTTGTTTTCTTTTCCGTTTCAAATGTATTTAAATTTATTGTGTTAGTAAATATAAACTTATACAAATAGAATAACGTTAACTCATAAACATTTGCAAGCATAAGTGTAAAATGAAAATGGTTGGATTTATTACTACATGTTCACACATTTAAGGTCGCTGGTCCAAGTTAAGACTGCATTTAGGGTCACAGCCAAAAAAGGTTGGAAAACACTGCGGATTAAATACAAACACATTAATTTAATGAAGCCAAACGTCTGATACATAATAAAATCCTTTCTATGGCCTATTAAAGGAACTTTATGAATGCCTCTGAAATTCCTACCAGGGCCAAAGATATTTGGCTTTCGAAATCATTAGTTAATAACTGGTGTGATGAAAATACATTTAATGGAGGAAAACATTTCATCATTATCTTCTCGCTTTCTGTTCTTATCCAATGGAAAAGTAATACGATTTAGATGTTCAATACAGCAAGGCCGTTAAAGACTTTTGTACTCAGTCATAAACATATGAATATTTCTAATCGCTCGGGAAAAATAAATTTGCACAAAAAAAAAGAAAAAAACAAGGAAAATTAGCAATCTGTTGTCTAATTTCAGTCGGTGGAGGAGAGCAATTTCTGTTCTGTTAAAAAAACTTTGGTAAAGATAAAGATATGAACAATTAAACTGCATTAGGACGCAACGATTGATGAAACATTTTCATAAGAGATGCATCAGCAAGTCTGGAGTCGTCTGGTAGGCTGAAGGACTTATAGTTCACTACTTTTAACAACAGATATCACAGTGAAAAAGCTATGATATTTTCCATTAATTTAACAAATTGTGATTTTGAACCAATTATGTTTTAAAGTCATGTCTACATAAAGAATAGAAGAGGTCTTGTATGTATAGAGTAATTTCTCAAGATATCTATATTTAAAAAAATGAAGATCAACAGATGACAAATAAACAGGTATACAAATCTTCTTAATTTACGTGCGCACACGCACACGCACACACACATATATATACCTGTGTATATATATATATAAGACAGGTTACATGAAAAATATGCATGATAATATAAAGTTACTGAACAACTTCCCAAACACATTAAACAGTTATATAATATAAATTATGTGTGGGATTAACTCCCATCCCGATTTAAGTCACTAGTTAATCTCCATTCTGATTTTATTTCTTTATCTCACCAGTTGAGTAAGTGGCTACATTCTGTAGTGGCCATGTTCACTTGTAGGTGTGTCTACTCATGACTATGCATGGACATGAAGGACGATGCATGAAACATCTGTAGAGAGAAATCATCTCCCATTAGTGCTAAAACGAACTTAGTTCATATTAACACCATTACACGACATAGAAAGAAATGTTAAAAAGAAATGACAGGCCACTAAAATGTTAATTTACTGTTTATATTTAACACTCACCCTTATAGCAAGTAACTTGGCCCTCAGAGTCCTCACACTTTCTCTGCCCCAAAACGAGATCTTCACGACACACCCAAAATCGCGTTCTAACCAGACAAAGCTTCCAGAACATTTGAGACAAAATGCTGATAAGCTCTTCCACTCACGTGTCGCTGACACAGTTATATCTAAGGTGACTTTCGTTCAGTCACCCCTTGCTAAGCCCGCAGATCATCAGGCATTTACTGTGTTTATGTGATGAAATGCGCTGAATGCCGCAAAACGCTACATTGTCACGCACTAATAGGAACAAGGCTCGGACACCACCTTGTGTCGACCTCGACGTTAATCATGCTTATTCCAAATTTACTCTGCAGCTTCATGTGACACTCATTTCAACGCTTCGAGATTGCTTCTCCTTGAAGCAACACAAATTTCCGCACCTCAGGAATATGGCAACACTCATTTTCACAACAATTATTACCAACAACGCAGCTAGAACACCCGGTAACACCAACTTATGATTATGTAACAGTTCTATATAGTCAATTCCTACGTCTTCCTCTCTTAGCACTGGTAACATTGTAATCTCCGCTGCAGACGGTATTCCCACAAAATCATGGTGATGATGTTTATGTTGTAGGAAAATGTTTACCGTCGAATTATAAACCTTCTTGCTGAGTTGTGATGAACTCTGTAGAAATTATTTTGCATCCTTCACATACAACTGCGACCCCCTTCTAAAGGATTGATGTGGATGAGTTCTCGCAGATTTTGGTGATTCTGCAGCTTTTACAAAAGACTGCTGTGGACGTTTGCATGGGCACCACCATATAGTCGTCGGGTACAGGTACAAAACTACACTTTTTAGTTGCTACGTCATGTGTCAGTTGAAACTCCTAACCTCTTAAAGCAATATCTCTAATAACCCTTATTGTCACAAACATATTTATTATGGTCCAACGGTCATCTTTAAGATCTATAGGTGACGACTGATATTTGCTACCTACTATATAAAGTCTCTATTCTATCTAACATCACTACCATATTTTATGTGTACTAGGAAAAGGCATTAATATATAACTACGAAAAGGTTCTTTATCACTTGGAATTTCAACAAGCAACCCTCTGTCTGACAAACAGACCTTTATTATCCCATAATATCTATATGAATCACTACCTGTGAAAATTATGTTGGACCCAACTTGTAAGCCGCATTCATCAAAATAGACACTAACAACCATATAGGCAAAATGTCTTCAGAGATACGCCCTTCTGAAGCAACTGTTACCGCTTGTACTTGAGATGTGATTTCCGCTAACAATGATTTGGTCTCCTTTTCAGTATTCAGAACTGTAGTATGAAGCGTAAGCAAAGCAAATGTCAAATCCAGGTCACCTCTAATCCTTTGAATAGTGAATTGCAACACATTGTACATATTTCTCACGTAACTCTGCGTTAGTACTACTGTACATAATTTCTTCAGAACTCCACCCTTATCAGCTACTCTAGCTTCCAATGCCTCAACTCGCACTAGACTTGTAACTGCTACTCCACCAACTGCTGCTATGACCGTTGCTGGTACTCCTATAGATAAAGCGACCGCTGCTTTTTTTTATGCCTCCTACTTTGATCACACGAATGCTTTGTATCATTTGGTTTCGTATCCATAACCCGTGTAAGTGTTTCGGTAATTCGATCCTGTATTCTGTCTGCTGTAATCTGAACACTTTCCACTCCTGCCTCAGCAGAGACGAGAGTAGCTGCTACTCCAAGGACCCGCTGATAATTAGGAAGTTGACTATTCTTACTGAGAAAGTATTTAAAAAGTTTAATATTGTCTGCATGATAGTTGTAAATGATTCTTGCTAATGGTATCAATGAAAAGATGAATAATTTTTCTATCATTATGTCCATTTTTAGTTAACATAATATTAATACTTTTCACGAAGGAACGCTAAGAATTTCCCAAAATGCACGGAAAACATCTGTTAGAATGAACTTTCCATATCAGTTTTTGCTTTATAAAACACTAATATTCTATTTTTTCCTCTTCAAATATGTTCCCCCTAAACATCCATTTATCTGTGATTATCATTTTCTATGAAATGACAGATATCGTACTCATAGTATTGAATTCGAAACCACTTTTGTAAAATAATACCAGTCACCGTGTTCTAAATAGGTTGCGTTCATTTATTTGGGAAATTAAGAATGTTCTGTACCGACCTCTAAGCAAGAAAGGTGCCATTTACGAAATTACTAGTCAATTATTTTTTCTTTTCCTGAAATAAGTCCTTATGGGGGAGGTCACTGTTATAAATAAAACAAAAATAAAGAAAGAACAAAATATTAACTAACCATAAAACAAAACGTAAAAGTTTTGTAACTACTGTGTATGGCATCATACAATCCAGCTGTTTACAACGAGTGTGCGAATTTCCCCACAGGTTCTTCTCTGCCCGCCCTGCCAGACCTGAGGAGAGAGAGAGAGAGAGAGAGAGAGAGAGAGAGAGAGATGTGATTTATGTTTATTAATTTGTTTATATATATATATATATATATATATATATATATATATATATATATATATATAGTATATATATATATATATATATATATATATATATATATATATATATATATATATATATATATATATATATATATATATATATATATATATATATATATATATATATATATATATATATATTGTTACGTGGGTTATTTATTGATGAGTCTAATTATTAATGACTGTGATTTTAAATATCCTGCTTTACCTAAGACCCACGTAATCCTATCAATTAAAGCTGAAAGTTACCAAAAAAAGATAGATAATTAACTTAATTGGATAGGTTGCCAGCTGAAAATAGGTTACTGAATATTGGTTTATTCTGAATACATGAATTAGATAAACATTACACAAACAACTAGTTTCAACAAAAAGAATAAAAGAAATAAAAGAAATGAACTGGGATCTTACGGGAGCTAATAACAGCTCCAACTTCCTCCCACTTCGGACACAAGATATTTTAACATAAGTGAGTTAATGATACAATGGCTTGGGCCTCTTGTGACGCATCTATGAGCAATTTCAAGCGGGTGGCTTGGGGACACTGATATGCTAACCCTTCTCCAAACAAGTTTGTGGCCAGGTTCCAAGGCATGCCCGGCTCTGGAAGACACGTATCCAGATAACAATTCAATATCAAGGACCTCTCACTTATCATTAATTGACTGCAAGGGATGAATCTTAGATCAAGAATGTTATGTTAAGTGGGTGGGTTTCAATTTTTACCAAGGGTCTAATAAAATGCATAAATAAGACTGAAAATTTTACTATATAATACTAATACAATGTAGATCACATTCCTAGCAGCAAAAGTTAATTTCTGGAATAGAGAGAAAAAAAAAACAAACAAATTAGTACAATGGTATAGTATATTTGCTACTACTCTAAAAGTAATTATGATAAAGTCTTTTTCTAAGCGCAAATTTACAACTAAATAGATTGATAACACTTTCTGTTATCCAAAAAGTATATAAGTGATACCAAAGTTTTGTTTATTTTCATTTTAAAAAGAGGAAAAAAATCACATATCTAAAAAAAAAAAATTCCTTAGCAAATGATAGAACTTTTAAAGGCAAACAGAACACAAAAAGAATTGTGGAAATCGCATGAAAAGTAACGAAGCAGTTTCAATTTAAAGTGTGAAAACTTACTTTATCTCACTTCTGAGTTACTGTCATTTAAATGTCAGCTTCCGCTAGCGGTGGGCCCTAGTATGATCCGGGAAAGTAGCTCTTGTCGACAGTCACTTTCACTCTGCATTTCCTTGCTATTATTTTGTTCATTTTCTTGTCCTGTACTTTCAGGCATTTATCTAAGAACTTTGTAAAGTAAAGGATATAAATTACCTGATTGATAACCAGCACTATAATTGGAAATATCTTGTGATAACAAAATTATTTTGCAAAATATTGCAAAAAAAAAATACTTAGAATTGGTATTTCGACCTAAACTTTCGGAATGGGTTGCCATGACACCGACCTTACCGGTCGTTGTTTCACTAGAAATCGACTTTTTCCAGAAATATTCGTCAAAAAATGGACACCACCCCCACCATGGAGGATAATTGATGCAATCTTACTAGGCAACAATACTTGTACTTCATATATCTGACTACGTAAATGGGATATGAGTTTCCTAGGATTTTCCTTAGTCAGTGACTGTTTAAGAGAAAGGGAAACTTGTAACATGAAATAAGTGCAAGGACTAAAGGAAAGAACTGGGAGTAATTGTCATCTTCAGGCTTACCGTTGGACTAGATAATGCAGTGATCAATTGCATCAGAAGCCCTGGGTCCGTTGAAATGGCAATTTCCTTGGCTGTTCACCAAGAGGGGGAAGAACAAAGGGAGGAGGCCAGGAGAGACACACGGTGCTTGTGCTCTCTATGAAGGATGCCTCTGGACTTCTGAGCTGGGTCAAAATGCGTGGGTGCTTGCTTGAAAGACTCCTCCCCCCTTAAGGCCTGCGACAGTGTCTGAAAAATGACAAAAGTTCTCCAGTACAAAGGTCATAGAATAGTGAGCTCAAGGTACAATATAACTAAGGGAGGTCCTAGTAAAACCTACCCTGTTGAATATGCCCCTAAACTAAACTTCTTACCCTCAGTTGACGGTTGGTGTTTTTGGAAAAACAACCAGTTCCCTGGCTTCCCTCCCTAGAATGCTTTACAGAGAGGAAGCTTTGGTTTTTTATTTTTTTTATATTTCCACTAAATCAAGGAATAGAGGTTGAACAAGGTAATATTTATAATAGCTCCCCACCTTAAAAAGCCTTCGCTCCCTTCTGGGTGTGAAGGCCTGTACCAAGCAAGCTGTTTGCCTTGATTGCTTTACTCTTTTCGCCTGAACAGATTTGTCCCTTGCAATGCAACTAGCTAAGGATCTACCCGACTCTAGAGTGGGATATGAGCTTCAATCACTTCTACAGATTCCTAATACTACTTAAACGTGCTTATGGATATTTACTTGCTACCTCTGATGATTGTGACATTCAGTCCTAGCCAAATGGTACATTCAATGGTATCTTCTGTGACATAACCTATTAGAACACTGCCGTAGCACCAACGTAAAGGACAATGAACTAGCTAAGCTACAACATTCTTAAAAGTATACAATGCCTTACATTAGAATTGTCAATCACAGTAAACAAAGATAATATAATCTGTGTTCTTTAAATGAGGTTTGCCTCATATGGTAAACGCTTGCCTCAGCTGAGGTATTATGCCATGCGTGTCATGAGCTCAGTGACTCTATTCACAATAGTTACGATTACTGGCTTCACAATTACGGTATACTTACTTGGTTACCACTGCTCATTTCAAGGGTTTAATGACAAGGTTACTACTACTACGTACTCAGTCTGGTCTAGGCTGTTACTAACACAGAGATCATGCCTGCTACCTCCTCTGGGCAGGAGCCAGGATCACTCATAGATGGAAAGGCACTGTGCTAAGAGGGCACAAGTGCCAGGATGAGCTTGTGGCTCTTGCAGGTACTTGGCTCTCTTCCACCCCTTCTTCTTCGGGTTCCTCCAAGGCCTATCTACGTCAGTCCTAGGAGGTAATGAGGGAATCGACTCCGGGGAAAAGCCAGAAAGGCTAGCAGGCTTGAAGTCTTTGTATCTGAATAGAGAACCAATGGTGACTGGGTTCTTAGGAATAAGTTTCAAGTTTAGGGCTGGTAGTTCCTTGTGTAAAATATCAGCTTTTTCCCAAAATTGTCATCGTGTAGAAGCGGAAAACTCGCATATATTTTTAGTTTATTCTGTTCAGATACAAAGACAAGGTTAGTCCAATGTTTACATCCAACGTTGTATACAAATATATTTGCCCTAGATGTAGTCGAGGGACCTATGTGGGATGTACAAAAAGGCTACTAAAAGTATGCTTGGACTCTCATAGAGGAGTAAGTTTTAGGACAGGGAGTAGACTGTCCAGTCCAGAACAATCAAATATTCTGAATCATTCAAAGATCTGTAAAACACACATAGAGGACAAAGATTTCCAAATCATAGGACACATACAAAATGAAAACGAACTCCACGTCTTAGAGTCCATAATGATAAAAAAGCTAGTTCCGTTGTTAAACACGCAGAATTACCCCATCCAATTACATTACGAATGGCCCTGCACTTGTCTTCGTTTCTCGGTCTCGAGTTTCTTTCTGTTTTAGTTATTTGAGTAGCTCATTGGTTAAGTATTCATTAGTAGAAGTGTGATAACATTTTTTAGTTGTAGTTGTTTGATTTACTATTTACTGCTGAGCTTATTACTTTTGTGCTTTCACTTTAATAGTTGATGTACCAGTGATGCTTACCTCTTTTTACATATTTTGCCATAGTTTGAGTTTTTCTATATTTTCAGATTTGCCGTGATTTTTTGCTATTCCACTATTTCGTTGATTTTACTTTTGAGTTGTGATGTCAATGTGAAATAAATTTACATTTTTGTGTCGAAATATCGTAAGAGTTAATATGAGTACAGAGTTCATACCCACAGCCTGTAATGCACCGAGATGTGTTAAACATCGGCACATTAAACATGAAATGTATTCTAAAGCTCTTCAGTTAGAATGATGGGTTTGATATGTGGCCCTGTTATGATTATATATATATATATATACATATATATATATATACATATATATATATATATATATACATATATATATATAATATATATAATCATAACAGGAGCCACTGCTCAAACCACATCGACGGAGCAACGAGGGAAAGCACAGTGCATTTTCATGATTTATTGTGCCGATGTTTCACAACACATCTCGGTTGCATTTTTAAGGCTGTAAAAAGGTGAACTCCATATTACTCATAATAACTCTTACATTATTTCGACACAAAATGTAAATTTATTACATTGACATCCCCAATAAAAGTAAAATACAGCAGAATAGTGGAATAGCAAAAAATCACAGCAGAATACAAAGAGATATAGGAAAAAACTCAAGAACATGAAAAACATAAAAAAATATGTAAAAAAAAGAGGTAAAATAATCTTGACATCACTGGTTACATCAATATATTTAAAGTGAGAAAACAAAAATTAGTAAAAACCAGCAGTAATAAAAAATAGTAAAGGTCAAAATAAAATTAATACAGCTAAAAGGTGAAACATAAAAACACAAAAAACACTGTGGAGTAAAACACCCAACCAGTGGGCTGCTTCAAAAAAGTAATTCAAACATATGAGAGAGAGAGTATATATATATATATATATATATATATATATATATATATATATATATATATATATAGTATTAAACGACATTTAGTTTCATGATTGTATATAAATCATTATGTGATAAAATTTTATATATATATATATATATATATATATATTATATATATATATATATATATATATATATATATATATATATGTATATATATATATATATATATATATATATATATATATATATATATATATATATATATATATATATATGTATATATATATATATATATATATATATATATATATATATATATATATATATATATATGTATATATGTATATATATATATATATATATATATATATATATATATATATATATATATATATATATATATATTATAGTATATATATATATATATATATATATATATATATATATATATATATATATATATATATATATATATATATATATATATATATATATATATATATATATATATATATATATATATATATATATATATATATATATATACATTACAAAGTGTTCCCAAGTACCAGTCATAGTATTGAAACTTAACTCATTTACAGCCAGATACCTGAACTCACATATATATATATATAGTATATATATATATATACATATATATATATATATATATATATATATATATATATATATATATATATATACAAACGAATACTCTAAAGGTAACAGTGATCCCTTAAAAAGCTTATCAACCATGTGAGGTATGAAAATATACTAAATTTTATCAAAACAATTGTGAGGTATCAATATGTACTAAAGGTGATCAAAGGGCATCACTTCATTACTGTAACTTTACCTCCTAGGTTCGAGTCACTTCAACAAAACCGAAGGAACAAAAGTATCTATCTCTCTGTTTATTTTCAGTGTTAATTCCTACCATTGGTGGTCAACAAATGAAACACTATTGTAAAAATTGAAATACAAAAGTTTATTTTTATTTAAAAATTAACAAATTAAAATTCACAATCTTCTTTGAAGAAAAATTACTATTACTTTGAAACATAACTTAATTAATTCTTAAATCAAATTCTGAATCAAAATTAAAGTTAATATGTGAAACAAAATTAAGTAAGCAAATGTTAAACCCTTAAGAAACACTGAGATGTGATAGAAAACCAAATAAATAATTTGAAGATACGAAAAGACAAACACAAATTCTTATTTCAACGGATTGGTCTAATAAATGCAATTCAGTTTAAACAATACTCCCTAAATTCCAACTCACTTTGAATAGCACATCCTTATTTCAAAGTAAGCTTTAACCATCGTTAAATTCATCAGTTACAATACCTGAGAAACTGCAGTTCGTTACACACTCTTTCACAATTCCTGTCAAGGCACCGTTACTGGGTAAACACTAATTACTACCGTTATCAGATCTCATTGCTAAGATTAATATCAATGACCATAATAAATTTACTTTACGTTACAAATTTAAATCTGAGAGAGAGAGAGAGAGAGAGAGAGAGAGAGAGAGAGAGAGAGAGAGAGAGAGAGAGAGAGAGAGAGAGAGAGAGGACTTCTCTTATTAAATCTACACCTCATGGTTCTTGGGTTCACAATGACAATGTTTTCTGTCTCCAGTCATAAGCAAGACTCAGAACATTCTATCGAAGCTGGATGACGTCATCTTAAATGCAAAAACTTTCCTGTACAAGAAACCAAAGGGGAATGATGCACGATCAGAGCTTAAATATCGCAACTTCCACGTAGTTTTGTGCAATATTTTCCTTAGAACAAGAAACTCACCTTCTCTCTCTCTCTCTGTGAAATAACGTAACATTATGCAAGACTGGGCAATATTGCCTTGACTAAAACAGAAATACATGTTTAGAAGCACGCAAGATTATGGTATCATTCGTGACTCTAACCCAGCGCCCTTCTCTTATCTTGACTGTTGATGTGAATTATCACTTGAACCAAAATAAAAGCGATCCCATGACCAAACAGCCACATGGTAACAAGGTCATAAAAAAAATACATGACGTAATCTCTTGCCTGGTATTGAATTATCTAAAAGATTAATTCTTGTGAAATCTGTCATTACAAAGATTTCACTTATTATTATTATAACAAAATAAATTTTACACTACACAATATCTCTTGTATAAAAAAATCATATGACAATTACAAAGCATATCATATCATTCTGTAAAAATTATACTCTTCACATTTTACAAGAGAATATCTTGAGATTCCTCTCCCCAGAAGATTGTTTATCCTGGGTATAATCCAACGATTAACAACAGGATAAATAATCTGCAACTAAATTTTCGTTTCCTGAAATGCATTTCACTTTTATATTGAAGAGTTGCAGGCACAAAGACCACCTGGTTAGTCTTTGATTATGATTCTTCATCTTGTTTATGAATGTGATTTGGATTGTGAGAGGATAACACTAAAATTTCTTTATTTCTAGGCCTGTTCACATACACTTCAAGCTTTTTCATTGCTGTTATTAATGCTAATGATTCTTTTTCTATTGTTGAGTACACTGTCTGATGCTTTATCAATTTCGAGGACATAAAGCAAACAGAATGTAAAATAGCACTATCATCTCACTTGAAGTAGAACTGCTCTGATTCCACAGTCGATACATCAACTTGTAACACAAACTTCTTATTGAAGTCTGGAGCTTGAAATACTGGTCTTGATGTTGAAATGGCTTTTACCTTCTCAAATGATTCTTGACATTCTGGAGTCCAAACAAACTTTGTTTTCAGACTAGTTAAATCCGTCAAGGGAGCTACTATGGCCGAGAAAATTGGACAAATCACCGATAAAATCCAGCCATGCCTAAAAATCTTTGTAGTTGCTTCTTAGTAGTAGGAGGGGTAGCCTTCTACATCAGCAGTTAAAGGAGCAAGGAGGCCTCTTCCAACTTCAAATTCTAGATACTGAACAGTTGCCTTTCCAAACTCACTCTTTTCTAAGTTGATGGTTAGTCCTGCTTCTCGTAGTTTCTTAAACACTTTCTTAAAATCCTCAGATGCTCTTCCCAGGTTGTAGAGTAAATCATAATGCGCTCAAGGTATACACCGATTCCTTCTATGGATCCTAACAGATGATCCATCACTCGATGGAATGTTGCAGGTGCATTCATCAGACCAAATGGCAAAACAGTGTATTGATACAATCCAAAAGGAGTTATAAAAGTTGACAGTAATTTAGCATTCTCATCTAAGGGAATTTGATAATACCCTTTCAACAAGTCTATCTTGGAAATAAACTTGGCTCGTCCAATATTATCAAATAACTGATCTATAAGAGGCAAAGTATAATTGTCAGCCAAGCTGATGGAATTAAGTTTCTTATAATCAGTACACATTCTAAATGAGCCATCTGGTTTCTTCACTAATACACATGGAGAACTGTAATGACTTGAACTGAGTTCTGCAAATCCATGCTGTAACAAATATTCAACTTCTTTCTTTAAAACATCTCTGTGGAAAGGCGGTAGATGATATGCTCTCTGTTTGAAAGGTTTTTCATATTCTCTTATCTTTATCTCATGCTTTGTCAGATTGGTACGCCTAGGTACATTGCAAAAATTTCAGGGAAACTTTGAATCACTTCACTTATTTCACTGCTTTGCTCAGCACACAGATGTTTTAGTTTATCCTCCGAATTTTGCAATATGGAAGAATTGTTCATCTTGCTTTCAGCTCCCAATTTGTTGCCATAATCGTCCTCTGTGGATGAAGTTGTATGTGTTACTGAAACTGTTTCAGCTTTAGTCTCTGAGAATATTCTGTACATAAATAAGTAATAAACTAGACAACAACCAGTCGACATGTCACTCAGTACCTTCCTTACACTGGTGGCCCCAAAGTGACCCGAAGAGGCCAATGAGTGATGTCCAACCCACAGAGATGACCGACTCCACCAACGAAGCCCTCACCACCTCCACCCGACTACTGCCGTGCACACCCCTCGATCCAGAGTCATGGTTCTTCAGGGTGGAAACGACCTTCCCAGATGCTGTCCTCAAGTTCCTGCCAGACGACGTCTTTGATTGGACTACTGAAGGAGCAGCTGAAGTCATCTTCCAGCCTGCC
>NC_089747.1:56389880-56419880 GCF_040412425.1 Macrobrachium rosenbergii
AATATTTCTCAAATTCAATTCCGATGTCTAAATACTATCGACAAGCTAATATATTTCTTTTACTACATTTGTATCTGAATCAGCCGAGTTAAACGGCGTGAAATTGTCATTAAACAAATCTCTCCATCAAAGTTGTTTTGTAAAGCACATCTGCATTAAATACATTATCATTTCTTTTGTATAGATGATGCAGCAAATATGATCATACATAGGTATAGTGTTTATTTGTTGAAGATGGTTGGTGACATAAAAATCCTCATTATGCGGTATGCTTACGCTTAATGCATGCATACATACAGATACACAGGCCCCTTTACACACATACATACATAAATACATACATACATAAAATATATATATATATATATATATATATATATATATATATATATATATATATATATATATATATATATATAATATATGTGTGTGTGTGTGTGATGAGGGAAAATCAAACACAATACTCTAAAACTAAAACAGAATAGGAGCGAACAAAGGAATAAAATAAAAGATAATACATCAAATCTTTGCTGGGAATTTTTCGTGCAAGACAAGCTCGATGACTTCCTGTGCTAAGTCGCCCAGCTTTGCAGGTGACAGCCAAAGGGGGCTGAACGACCTCCATATAGGATTTGGGGATATCCTTTTCATTCTGGTCTCTCTCTCTCTCTCTCTCTCTCTCTCTCTCTATGGAATTTTGTTATTTCTTGAGGTGAATCAGAGATGGATTAACCAGCAGCTCTTGTTAGCTAATTCAACAATAACTTTAAAGATAAATGATGAGCAGTTTTTTTTTAACCTGTATACATTCAATGCTCTTATAGGAATAGTCAACGACACGTCAACGACACACAAGTACCGTACTCGCGAACCATTGTCTTTGCTTTATACAGTACCAATCGAACCGTTCCGACATCGAGTCTGCTATACAATCTATCAGTGCAGCCCTCTCCGGTGAGGAAATTAACGCTGCATATACAAAATGCAAAGACTTGTTACCAGAAACCATTCTCCAGGAGCGACCCACGAAAAGCTTATCCTCTCTCAAGAAATACCATATAACACTAAGTGGTTAAGACCTGCTCGGTGAAAATCTGCGCCGATGACCCTTACAATCTGCCTCCAAAGGGGTCTGCTGATCTAAGCCTACCTAATACCCTTTCTAACAGCAAAATCCCTCTCAGAAAAAAGTGACAAATCCTCAGAAAAATTAAGGAAGTTTCTAAGACAGAGTTTCACAGATCTGGGACGTGATCATAGGCTGTGGAAACATATAAACATCTTTCACGGATCTAGAATGCGAACAAAGGGATGCATGAATCATTAGACAATCGCACAGCAAGCCACCAGACTCCTTTGAGCGAGGCATCCATTATTTCCTCGCCTCCCAACAATACGAGAGAAGTAAGGGTGCGACGCGAAGTCGAGATGGCCTTACCCTCCCATGAGGGAATTGCCCTCTCTCCCTCATATGAAGGGCCCACATCACCTGTAGACCCTCCTCCCCTCCCCAGTGCCTCCGGTGGAAGGTAGATCTTCAGTGACGATCACCAGCCCTCCGACCCTATCTCTCCCCTACAATCCCGCATCGTGGATGAGGATGTGAATGATCATGAGGGGATTGGGGGCTGGCAGACACAAGCAAGCAGAAAAAAGAAAAGAATCTCTCGATTGCCCGTTGGACCTAAGCCCAACATTCGTGAATTACCTCGTCTGAAACCTGAGAAGGGATGTCACGTTGTGATTCACAATTTACGCTCATTGGCGAAGCTAGACGCCATAGTAGAGAGAGTCAAGTTTCTCACGGGCTCCGACCTTCTTATCTCCCATGAACTCCCGTGCAAAATTAAACATAAAATGGCCTACAGGATTACCTGTCTATTTCAACACCTTGATGTTCTTAAAGGTTAGAATTTTGGTCCTAATATAAAAGTCTCAAAATACAACCTAATCCTGGACCCCCCCCCTCACCAACAAGGGGAACTTATTGACACCCCAAGCAGGGGTTCAGGAGCGGGTTCGCCTTCTACCACAAGTGCCAGCCAACCTCCCACAACGAGTGAGTTCCCATCCCCGGTGGCCAACCCCGCATCCACCCAAATGATCAATTCATTCATTTCCCATCTTCGTGAGTCGCCATGGATACATTAGATATAAACTCTTGAAATATTTTTGGCCTCAAGCGGAACAATCCTCCCCTATACATGACCTTGCCATCTGCGATTCTGTGCATGAAGACTTCAGAGCTTTCTCAACCTCATCGATGCAAGTTACAGATCTCATCGTAGCTGGTCGACCGAAAGGGGATCTTTCTTTCCTGTGGCACAAATCTTTAGACAATATGGTGAATGTGTTGATATATTAGGAGTGATAGATTGCTGGAGCTTCAAGTGACAGTAGGGGACTCTAAGATCCTAATAATTAATGTTTATATGGCCTGAGAAAAGAACAATAATTTTGATCAATATTGCATGATCCTAGGTGAGTTATAAAAAATTATTCACGATTCTACTGCTGATGTTATTTGTATAACATTGGGGACCTTAATTCTCACCCCATAAAACAATTTTATAACGAACTTACTCGCTTCTGTCAAAATCATGCTCTCCTATACCTATGTACAAAACCCACTGCATCACGTCCCCTCAACTTCATGATTCTATTGTGGACCTGCAACGTTCAACATGATCTTGCAATGAGCTATGACCACATCCTTACAGGTGTCATTCAGTACCCCATCCTCCCTACCGTGAACCCTGCCAACTGATCACCCACCTGCTGTTAACTGGGATTTCAAAAACCAACAGAAAACCAGACCCTTCAGGGAAACTATGGAAACCAGGCTGCGGTCAATAGTTCAACCGACAGACGCCTTACTGTGCACTAACAATGTAAAAATGACCATCATTGGAGGGGTCTGAAAGAATTCTATTTGAATATAATTTCCGCTATGCTTGCCTCCGGCAGGGATGCCTTTAGATCTTGTCAAGGCAACTCTCGTAATATACCTGGATGGAATGACTTGGTTAAAGATCTATATACACATTCACGAGAAATGTTTCTACTGGAGGCAAAATGGTAGCCCGAGGGAAGGACACTTGCACTGCAAATGAGGCAGGCGAGAGCGCAGTTCAAACTTGTCCTTAAGCATTGCAGACTGAATGAAAAGCAACCAAGAGCTGATGCAATGTCTAGGAAATTAGAATCTGGCGATTACCCCCGTCTTTGGAAGGACGTTAATCCCTAAATCCCAAAACTAAAAAGCTATCACAGAGAGTAGGATAAGCCGTCGGTGACGAGGCTATCGCAAGAATGTGGGGCAATCACTTCAGCACTATTCTGAATTGCATAAACGATCAAGACTCCCGAAGGGATGTAGATAACCTCCTTGCTGATAACATTCAGTTTCATTTCGCCGATCGTATAACACCAGGTAACACCAGCGATGCCATAAACAACCTACCTAATAATAAATCGCCCGACTGCGATGGTCTACCTGCTGAGGCTTTCAAATTCTGCCATCCGATCATTTACACTTTGCTAGCTGCTCTATTCAGTGTGTGCAGAATTCACCAGTTTCTCCCAGACTCCCTGCTCTTAGCTCATTTAATACCATTAATAAAAAACAAGGAAACGGATACATCTGACCATGGCAAATATAGCCCGATTGCGTCAAAGATACTCGAGTCCATTCTTCTAGTGGGGATTCTCCCTTTCTACACACTACTGACAATCAGTTCGGCTTTAAAGCAATCCACCCAACTGACACCTGCATCTACATCCTGAAAGAATTGCTGAACCATTACCTATCATCAGCCTCCTGTTTGCCTATGTTTTGTACATGTGAGAAAAGCATTTGACAGAGTAAACTGCCTGAAGGTCTTCCTGAAGCTGCACAAACGAAGCACACCTCTATATCTACTTGGCATTTTATGTTGTTGGTTCTCCGCACAGCAATTCTGTGTCAAATGGGGTAACATATTGTTGTACACCTTCGGCTCCCTAAACGGGCTCCGGCAAGGAGGCATTCTCTCTCCATACCTGTTTAACACGTACACAGATGCCCTGAATGTCAAACTGAACTCACTCCCAATCGGGTGCACTATCAACGAAACAACAATAAACAACCTCTGTTACGCTGACGATATGGTTCTGATCTCTCCATCAGTGAAAGGGCCCGGCGACTCATCGACACCTGCCGCCAATATGCAGAGGAATTTAATATCCTATTCAACGAAACCAAGAGTCAGTGTATGTCGCTGCTCCCGAGATCGCTTAAGCATATTGCAGAACCACAAATTTTCCTCGGAAATCATCGTCTGGAATTTGTGCATGAATTTCCGTATTTGGGCCACATTTTCACGGACGACCTAAAAGATACGGCAGACACTGAACAGAGGCGTCGTAAACTATGTGCAACTGGCAACATGATTGCAAGGAGGTTTGCCTTCTGTCACCGGGAAACGAAGCTGCTCCTCTTCCGCTCGTACTGCTACAGCATATATGGATGCTCCCTTTGCACGAACTATACCCGAGAGATCATGAGATGTATCACTGTTGTTCACAATGACATTGGGAGACGCCTCACAAACACTCCTCGCTATCACTCATCCACTCAGATGTTCATAGAAAACCGCCTGGATAATATGAAAATCATTGTGAGGCGAACAACGTCCAGTCTGATCACCCGACTGAGAAACAACAGCAATGATCTCATACAAAGCATCCTAAGCAGTGAGGCAAGAGGAAGATCTAAACTGTGGGAAAGATGAGATAATGAGGCGTCTGTTCCTTAAATGACTTATTCTCTGTTTTTGCAATCATGAAGTGTCATCTCCAGAATCTGTTATTATTATTATTATTATTATTATTATTATTATTATTATTATTATTATTATTATTATTATTCTACGTTTCTTGTTATTATTGGTGTTTTTCCTTTTTTACTATTACAGTGATTAATATCATTGTAGAGTTTTGCAAATTTCTATTTTCGTATTTAGCCTTCTGGACCTGACTTCTGTAACCACCTAAGATCCCTAGCTGGAAATTAATCGTCTGCAATTTGTATTTTTAATTATTGTAATTTTCAACACGTATTACTATTATTCTCCATATAATTACTGACATTATCATTATTATGAATTCTATTTTTTTTCTTCTTCAGCAATCGTGTGGATACTGCCGATTATTATTTTTATCATGTTATCTTATGATTCTAGATTGTGAGTATTGTATTTGTATATTTCATTTGTACATTCCCTGAGCTGCAATATACGATATTATTATTATTATTATTATTATTATTATTATTATTATTATTATTATTATTATTATTATAAATGTTTATTTGGTGTAACATGTTCTTATTCATACATTCTTTCGTGATACACACACAAACAAACACACACACACACACACACGCATATATATATATATATATATATATATATATATATATATATATATAAATAATTTATATATGTATATATATATACATATATATATATATATATATATATATATATATATATATATATATATATATATATATATATAATTTTGTACCTTCGATTCCACCAAAACAATCACACGCTATTTCTTATGAAACTGTCTGGTGAACATGAAGAATTTTTAACTTTCAGCTATCAGTCTCATACACGGGCAAGCATTCATCGTGATCAGTTCTTAATATTTAATGCATCAGTCCCTCTTTAGTGAAGATGAGACTAATTAGAACTATTTCTTCTTTTTCAGTAATGAAAAAAACCTTTGTTTCGTATCTGTTGTCTAGAAGAATAGGAAGCTCACGCCTTCTTCACGATAGATTCAACAAAGTTCTTAAAGACGATTCGCTGTGATTTCACTCAGATGCCCTGAAACTTTCCCGTAATTAAAAAGAATCGGAACACTTGCTAATCTTTAACAAAGGATTAGAAAAGCGTTTTGCAAATACTGATTCCATAATACTTCCTACAAATTCATCAGATTATTTCGATGTCTATTTGATATGAATGGTGTTAGTGTTAAATATAAAATTTCTCTTCGCTGAATTAATATTTCGGAAATATCTTTGACGGTGGGATAATTCTTGCTCGTTTCATATGTTTAAGAACAAATACCTCATTGTTTCCTAGCTCATGGCAGGAAACATCATGTAGTTAAAGAAGAGAGAGAGAGAGAGAGAGAGAGAGAGAGAGAGAGAGAGAGAGAGAGAGAGAGAGAGAGAGAGAGAGACTCTTTTAGGAGACATCTTTCAGTATTTTATGTCGTCAAGTTTCTTACTAAGTATTTCCTTCTGGCATTAAAAAAATATAACGTCTTTCTCATGTTTGTGGCTTAAAAAAAATAAAACTCATGGACAATGATTTAGATACTCATTCAGCTTATTGTGAAACGTCTGCATGTAATGAAAGATAAAGAAAAAACCTAATTTTATCTTCAAATTAAACGAGGATATCCACCATTCTCTCTTCCATACTCCATCTCTTCTTTGCATTTACTGAGGGGAGAAGGTGCTCGGAAAATGTCCTCTTTAATCTTTCATTTTGCGGTTGAAATGGAGTCAATTCCTCTGAAAAAAGTTCCCTTCGTTTTAAAACTACTTTACACGTACAATCTTCTAATTATTTACACAAACACACACACACACACACACACACACACACACACATATATATATATATATATATATATATATATATATATATATATAATATATATATATATATATATATATATATATATATATATATAAATATATATATATATATATATATATATATATATATATATATATATATATATATAAATATATAAATATATATATATATATATATATATATATATATATATATATATATATATATATATATATATATATATATATATATATATATATATATATATATATATACAACCAAGGTGCAGATGGTGACGACCAACGACATCAAATCACAGGTTGACTAAGGAGACAGGCCAATTTCTGCATCTGTCTTATCTTTATTCCGACGTTTCGTAATATTACCTTTATTACATCTTCTTGGAATCTGTTAATAAACATGATAAAATTATAAAACAATCTTAAACTTGTTAAAAATAAAAAAACAGTAATAAAACTAAAACTTGCAATTACAAAAATATAATCAAAAGCTAAGACCGCTGATCGACCTTCATTTCAGAGAAAGAAAGACTGAATGACACGAGAGAAAACAAGTGGAGACACGTTAGCTAAGATACAGTTGGATCGAAGAGGTTTGGGTACTCAACTGAGAACTAGCTGCTCAATGAGCAACGATTTTAGAATGGGTCGTTCGTGAAGGTTTTGCTTTTGCCCTATGATGCAAAAATCGTCTCTCTCGATATGGGTTTTGCAAAATTTTGCATGATTCCTGATATTTGAACGCTCAGGGTTGGAGAGCCTACTTCCTGTGTGAAAACTTATTCCACATGAGAAGCGATTTTGACACTCAGTAACTTCTTTGTAGATCCCACATATATCCCAGAGTTACAGAGTATATTTATATACTGCATTAGAGGTCAAGAAAAAGACTTAACCGATCTTTATCCTTAAAGAAAGACCCAATGGTTAAGGGATTTTTCGGTATTAGTTTAATACTGACTGCACTATAATGATTTTGTATGACCTGGATAACCCTTTTTCTGGAGTCATCACGTAAAAATGGAAACTTAGCATAAATGACTAACCCTGGGTATCGTGATAAATGTTTTAGTACCGTTTTAAAACTGATTATTAAGAAAACTACAAAGCATCTTATAAAAAAGTTTTTGAGGGGAGCAATTATTACTAAAATATTCCAAAAGGTAATTTATTTCCTTTTGAAGAAATGTAATTTTATGTAATATATATATATATATATATATATATATATATATATATATATATATATATATATATATATATATATATATATATATTTTTTTTTTTTTTTTTTTTTTAGAGTAATCATGTACTGAAATGCTTGCTTTATTCCTTGCTCCAGGATCAAATCAGGGATCTGGCTGAAGTCCAGGGGCATTACTAGTACACCTTGCTCAGCTGACTGCAATTTCTGGGTCAGTGAGTACCCTAATAAGAAAACAGCTGGGCTGAAAGCAATATTTCAACAAAGAATTGTTGCAGATAAACACTTAGGTTACTAAAGGAATATATTTACAACTAAGCACGTAAATCAGAAGACTGGGGAACGATAGGCAGGAAGTAATATTCTGCTTCAGGATTAAATACTTCAGCAATTGTTCAAGTATTGAAGAATAAATGGCGGATCCTTTTGGAAGGGGCCCTGATAATGTGAGGGAAGTGAGGATGTCACTGCAAGAAGCACAAGACATGCAGTTGTTTCCACAGCTCACGACACAGTCTGCAATTTTGAAAACTGCAAGAGGTTATGTACGGGAATTATAATGATGTCGGCGAATCGAGAGGCTGCACATGTGTTGCCAAGATAACGATTCTGGTGGGAGCTGTGCACGTTAACACTTCACTTTGGGGCTAACTGAGTCAGAACTTTGTGAGAAAACGCACTTCAGAAAAGGAAATTAATTTTAGTCAAAAAGGTTTAAGTTGTGTGACTGTTTGAAAAAAAATACTTGAATCAGGACATTAACTTATAAAGTAGCGGTGGAGAACCTCGTCGAAATGATGCACCAGGGATGGAGGGATGAGTTTAATGAGTCACACCTGAAAGTACTGGGAGTGGAAGCGATGTTGCCATGTGGATGGCTTGATAAGGAGCATGCAAGGGGGATATGCTTTTGATCTGGCACCAGGTAGGGTTCTGAGAGAGAGCTCTGGTGCTTGGAGCATTTAAACCCTTGGTATATTAAGATTTGGTCGTCTGCAGAGGGCACCGAGATTACGGCTGATTCGCGATCTCCGTTTTCTGTCAACCCATGTTCGCCAGTTTTTATGGGGAACTCAACTTTCCCGGTAGTTTTCAGCAGGCTTCGTCTCCATTCGCCTTTTAACCGAAAGGAGGCAATTTCAAGCAGTCACCAGTTCTTAGGAAAGATCGAAGATGTACCAAAAGGGGAATATGGAGAGAAAGTTTAAGTAGGGGCTGAGTTTCTCACGACCTTCCTCTGTTAGTTATCAGTATGAAAAATCCTTCATTTAATTTATAAATCAGTTGGGGTGTTGGGTTTGCTTATAGTGTGGTTACCCACGTTACAGCTCCCCCACAAAGTTGACAATTGCACCTTGAATCGGTGGAAATGTCAACAACAAGTGAACTCAAAGGAGCAGTCTGATAATTCTCTACTTCCCTTTAGCGGTAAGATTATATTCAGAACAATAAAAAACTCTGCAAGTAAATTAAATGCAAAAATACAGCGCACTGATTTGTTAAGTTGACGTTACGTAGTTATGTTACATTGCAAGTAAAATTCATATACCTCTCATGTTATTACGTTAAAGAAGCATTATAGTAAATTTAAAATGAAAGAATTCTATGAACTAATAATTCCTAAATCTAGGCAACAACATGGAGAAAATGAGTGAATTAGTATGGCATTAAACCTAAAGTTAGACATGCACTTAATTTTTGTTACTTTTACAGTTCAAAGCCAGGCTGTTAGGGTGCCTTGAGGAGGCATTACAACAAAGTAGATGTGGGATTAGGTTAGGTGATACCACAATACTTGTATGCGGTGGCACGGTGCCAGATGTGGCACTGACAACATGGGTGCCTTGCGGCACAAAGCTGAGTACAATGAAGGACAATCAAGTATGTAAAATACATGGGCTTGCGAGTCACGGACTTGGGATTTAAATTACAAGGGAAATAAATGACAGATGCAAGAGTAAGTAAAAGTTATGATTAATATACCACAATTACATTTCTTAGCCTATGAAAGATGGCTAGGTTCAGTCTTTAGCCTTATAGGGCATTAAAAAGGCAGCCAGAGAGTACGACCCCTCTGGCAGGAGCATCTGCCAATGGCGATGATAATGGCACTGTGTCAGGAGTGGCACTCTTGCAGGTAGGCTGAATGGCTCTGTTATATTAAATTTAAAAGTTACCATGCCTTTGTTAGCATTAAACAAGAAATCAAAGGACTTATGGTATAAAAGAATCTGGTGATTACACTCTGCACTGGCAGAGTGGGGAGCAAATTAAGATGAGGAGCCATTTATAGGCTTTTACAAAGAGTTCATGAAGGGGCAAGATTGCCAGGAAAATATTAAATTAGAAGATTGGAAAGAGGGAGAGAAATGATCAGAGTGGTAGAAAGGAACATGACATAGTTATAAGAAGAATAAACAAGGGAAGAAACTTGCCATCCTCCTCTGGACAGAGGTACCAAAATTCTTTGTAAGATAAAGGTGAGGCACTGTGCCAGAGGCCACTAGTGAGAGGAGAGCTCAATGGCTCTTATTAGGCTACCTGGATTTATCTGTGCCCGTAACCTTTCTTTAGTGGACCTCCTTGGTAGGGGAATCAATAGAACCAAGCCCTAGGAACGTAGAAGTGCCAAAGTAAGGGCATTCGTTACAAGCTCAACTACTAGTTGTCACTGTTCCTTGAATTCATTGGCCAGTTGCGATATGGCAGAATCCTTATTCATGGGCGTGTCTGTGGAGGACTGGGAAGGAGAGGAAGAGGTTGTGGTGGGCATGAGAGACTTTCAGGTCATCATGACCAGCTCAGGCATGAGTCGCATGGCCGCACCTTTGGATGAGCTCCCTCTGTGGTCAGAGGAATCCGGAGGGGACCTGAGTATATCATGGATTGACTCTTGCACCAGCACTGGTAGTGATGCCAAGCCGAAGGGGGTGAGTCGATCCAGACTGGGATCCCTCAGAGGAAGATCTATGGCGTGCTCTGGCACTGGCACTAAGGCAGGCCCAGGCACAGGAATCAAATTGTGAATTTCTTCGACGTCCATGATGGGCAGAACGTGGCAATGTCCAGGACACTCAGGTGGAATGGGCAGAGGGTTCGTATAAAGTTTGGGATCTCCAGAAGGGAGATTCAGGGTGTGCCTTAGCACTGGCACTGGGGCAGGACCTGGCACTGGAATTGGTTTTGTCAGGAGGTCGACGGTCGAGATAATCGGAGCCTGGCACTGCTCAGGGCACTCAAGTGGCACTGGCAGCAGGTTTAAGGCAGGTTCTTGAGGACTCTTGGTTTTGTAAACTAGCAGGGGGCTGGAAGTCCTGTCCCAGGAGGAGGTCATAGCCTCCAGGAAGGTAAGTAGCTGCTGTAAGAGTGCAGACTGTGGATCTTTGGAGTCTTGTGACCCTTAGCCTGATGGTGGGGAGAATCATCTTCATTCAGTTGATAGTATCCTCCATAGGGGACCTTATCTTCTCTAGTGAGGGAGATTTGTGCGCCAGTGTCATTGAATACTGTGACCTGGCACGTGAGGTAGCTACCTTGGGAAGGGGCCACAGATATAGGACCTTTGGCTGGAGGGCCTAAGGTATTAGGATTTGTAACTGCCAAAGCAATGGCAGGTGGTTTTGTTTTACTACAGCATTTTGCCCATAGAGCAGAGTGCCCTTGAGCCTGACAAGCAGTGCAATAATTCTTGGTGTAATTTCTGTGTGGCACTGTCCCATTGGAGGGACCAGGCCCTTTGCTGTTCATTCCAGAGCCAGACATGGCTCAGTTTGGCGTGAGCTCATTGGGGGACTTAGTGGGGGTGTCTGGTTGATTCTCAGTCTTCGAGCGGCACTGTTCCATGGAGTGTCTGGATCTTTTACAATAACCACACACGGGCTCTTCGTGAGGGTGCCCATTCTTGGGTGGAGGCTGATTGGAGGGAGGGGAAGAGGGTCAAATCTTACAGCGCCAGGAACTTGCTGCAGGATAGTGAGTGTCCCAGTGGTCTGCCAAACGGCAGCACTCATCTAACATTGGAGGGTTCCTATTGTAGAGGTAGGTAGTGAGGGCTTGGGGAGGGCTTAGTGTAGGAAGTCTTCAAGCTGGAAGGTTTCTATCATTTCCTCTGTAGAGGTAGCGTTACGGGACTCTAGCCACTGCATGAGAGCTCGGGGCTCGTGGCATGCCCAATCGGCCCATGTTTGACCCGCCTCCCTCTGGTGTCCTCTCCAAAGTTGTCTCCATCTTTCGGGGGCAGTTGTAGGCCTTAATTATGGCGTTCTGGACCTCCACAAGGTCTCCACAGTCCGTTAACAGGATGGAGCGGAATGTGGTTTGGCCTTTACCCTTCAGATGTTTCGTCAGGGGCATAGAGATTTCTGCTGGCTGGGGCTTGAAATTCCTGAGGACCTCTTCCACTTAGTCGAGCCAGGCCTCGGGCTCCGGATCATTCCATTTTGGCATCATGGAGCTGGTGGCAAAAGAGGACGGTGGAGGCGTGGTTGCAGGGATGTGGATCCCTTAGGTGGCCATGGCGAGTCATGGGTGCAATCTTTCTCTTCCTAGCCAGCCTTTCTTGCCTATCTCACTCTTCCTTAGCTAGTCTTTCTTGTCTGTCTCGCTCTTCCTTGGCTTCTCTTTCCTTCCTCTCTCTTTCTACCTTGGCTTCTCTTTCTTGCTCCTTTTATCAACCCAGTCTAGCAGTTCTTGGTCCTTGAGCCCCATGGTCTTCTCGGCGTTGACAAGGGCTGTGATTTCGTTGGGGTAAGAAGCCATATTGCTGAGGCGTTGAGGGAAGTTTTTTCTATTATAGGGGGCAGGCTAGATTATCCTGACTTAGCATAATCAGCAGGTTCAAAGGACGGTCTTTATCTAAGCTGTTCGGAGAAAGAGCTCTTGGATGAACTATCTGGTAACTTGAAGAGCATAATGGATTCTTAGGTGAACATAATTAATAGATTGTTCAAAGAACGGCTCTTAAATGAAAGTAACTAGTAGCTTGAAGAGCGTAATGGGTTCTTAGGTGAATGTGCTTACTAAATTTTTCTAAGAATGGGCCCTTAAAAGAAAGTAACTAGTAGCTTGAAGAGCATAATGGGTTCTTAGGTGAACGTAATTTATGCACGGTTCGATGAACAGCTCTTAAATGAAAGTGACTAGTAGCTTGAAGAGCATAAGGGTTCTTAGATGAATGAATCTTGGTTGTGTGCAGAATGTAAGGTTCTCAAAGGCATGAATTTGGGGGGTCTTTAAAATGTAAAGGTTTGTAAAGTGAATGATTCTAGCGGGTTCTTGAACATAAGGTTCTTAATTGGACGAATATATCGTGTCCATAAAATGTGGGCGTTTGTAATTGAATGAATTTAAGGGGTTCTTAGGACTCAAAAATGTAATATCTCTGCGAAAGATCAAAGTAAATTGCAAACAAAAGAAGTCATTTATGAATTTGACTCTACTTTGCAGAATTAACTTATGCTGCGGACACCAGTAATAATTTTCCTTTCTAAGAAAATGATATTAAGCAGTTTTTAATGAGTATAAAATAAAGTAAGATGATTACTTAATTGGTAAAGGTCTGTAAGGGAATGACTCTAGCATGTTCCTGGACATAAGATTCTCAAAGGAACTAATATAGCGTGTCCATAGAACTTAGGCGTTCGTAATTGAACGGATTTATTATGCTGAGAAACACCTATGGTTGGTGCAGATAAGCGTACACTTTGAAACAAGTTTCGGGTAGTATGCGTCCTTTTTGGCAAAAATAACTGAGCTTCCCGCTGTACGAAGGTAACCAAATGCAAATAATATGACGCTGTTATTATTCTCAGTGTCAAGACGAAGTAAATAAATTCTCCCTAACATGGCGAGTACCAAATGTTTACAACTATCATGCTTGGGTTGAATGTTCTCCTTATGGTCATGTCCGCTATGTATTTACTGTAATTATGAAAGTTGCCTGACTGGCATGACGTGACTAAACACCACAGTTATTTACACAATGATCACGCTTGTGTGGTGTTGATGAAGAAGGCGAACATCTAGGTGGAAACACGTGCTGTTGGTTGTGAGCAAAATCTCATGTGAAAAGTTCTGAAAAGGCAAACGCTATTGGAATGGGGTTCCTGGCCTGGAGACTCGAGATTTATGAATGAATAGAAATTTGCTCGATTGCTTATAGTTAAATGGCAGTCAAAAGGCAATGATTTCGAAGGTTGACAATGGCTCACATGTCTGCAAAATGAAATTATTTTTCTTGGACGCAACAAAATAATTATTTAAAATTTTAAGCAGGATTTTTAAGAAAACCTAGCACTTTTGCTAAACATGATGAGAGAGAGAGAGAGAGAGAGAGAGAGAGAGAGAGAGAGAGAGAGAGAGAGAGAGAGAGAGAGAGAGATACGCCATTGAAGTGAAAATTTCTGGGTGGGCTATAATTTGCGGCCCAAATTTCCAGTGTAGCCTAGTTAATTCTTGGAGGACAAATTGTCCAGGGCACATGAAGGAAATAAGCGCACCATTTCCTTTCTTTATCACTTATATTCATACTTCACTGCCTAGCTACCTAGAAGTTAAGACATGCAGACTACCATGCGTTAGTACAAAGCTTGTGTTTTGGAAAATACGCTCTCTCTTTGATATGAAAAACCTTGTTAGCATGCATCTGGCCTATTGTTTCTTAATACTGTTCAGTCACGATTTTATTTGCACCTATGATAAGCTAAAAATAATAACATTGCACTTACACTGTGGAAACTTGTTTGCTTGTGCTTATTTTAGGATTTAAGCTACTGGCTTGATCTTCAATTTGCAAGGACCGTGCAACTATGCAGACAGCGATCTTGAGCAATTGGTCATCACTTTTAAGGTATTTGTACTGACCTACTTACTTTATTCCTTGCTCCGTGATCAATCAGGGATCTGGCTGAAGTCCAGGGAATTACTATTACGCCTTTCTTAGCTGAACGCAATTCTGGGTCAGCAAGTACCCTAATAAGAAAAAAGTTGGGCTGAAAGCCATATTTCAACAAGGAATTGTTGCAGATAAACACTTAGGGTTACTTTAACGGGATTATATATACAATTAAGCACATAAATCAGAAGACTGGGAAATGATGGGCAGGGAAGTAATATTCTGCTTCGGGGTTAATTATTCAAGTACTGAAGATTAAATGGTGGATCCTCTTGGAAGGGCCCCTGGTGACACGAAGGCAGTGAGGACGTCACTACAAGAAGCACAAGACAAGCAGTTGTTTCCACAGCTCACGACACGGTCTGCATTTTTTTGAAAAAATGCAAGTGGTTATGTATGAAATTATAATGATGCCAGCTGAATCTAGAGGTCGCACATATGGTGCCCAAATAACTCGATTCCTGGTGTGAGCTGTGTAAAGTAACACCTCACTTTGGGGCTAACTGAGTCAGGACTTTGTGAGAAAATGCACTTAAGAAAAGGAAATGAATTTTAGTCAAAAAGATTTAAGTTGCGTGACTGTTTGAAAAAACTCAAATCAGGATGTTGCCTTACAACGCAGCGGTGGAGAAACTCATCGAAAGAATGTGCCAGGGATGGAGAGATGAGTTTAATGAGTCACACTTGAAAACCCTGGGAGTGGCAGTGAGGTTGCCATGTGGATGGCTTGAAAAGGAGCATGCAAGGGGGATATGCTTTTGATCTGGCGCCAGTCAGGGTTCTGAGAGATAGCTCCGGTGCTTGGAAGACTAAGATTTGGTCGTTCGCAGAGGGTGCAGAGATTGCAGCTGATTCACGATCTCGTTTTCTGTCAAGCCCTTCCAAATTCTGGCGACTTCTGGCAGATCATGTTCGCCAGTTTTTATGGGGAGCTCAACTTTCCCGGTGGTTTTCAGCAGGCTTCGTCTCCATTTGCCTTTTACTTGAAAAGAGGCAATTTCAAGCAGTCACCAGTTCTTAGGAAAGGTCGAAGATGTACCAAAAGGAGAGTATGGAGAAAAAAGTTAGGTAAGGGCTAGTTTCTCACGCCCTTCCTCAGTTAGTTATCAGTATGAAAAATACTTAATTTAATTTATAAATTAGTTGGGAGATGGGTTTGTTTATAAAGTGGTTACCCACATTACAATATATATATATATATATATATATATATATATATATATATATATATATATATATATATATATATATATATATATATATATATATATATATATATATATATATATATATATATATATATATATATATATATATATATATATATATATATATATATATATATATATACTGTATGTGTGTGTGTGTATGTGTAAGTTTACAAAGAAAGCTCATATAAATGATCACAAAGGGTAAAATATGTACCTGGAATCCAACACAATTGTCGAATTAGTAGAACTGGCAAAACAGGGTTAAGTATTGAAGAGGTTGTACAGGAATAGGATCAACCGTTCAGAAGCATGGACATCATAATTAAAAGATTATACAAGGAGATGACTGATCAACAAAAAATATTATAAAAGTACAACTCAGTAATTCTCCCTTTTTTTTTGTAAACAATAACAATTTTTGCAAGATGAACATTTTTGCAAATAAAAATTATATTTAACATACGAATACATAGAAAATATATATTCTTCTTTGTTTAACGTGCTTTTTCCAAATTTTAAATGGGGTAAGCACTATGCCTTCTTCTGAAGGGCTTTGATTTGGCATTGGGGTAGACCGTAGCCTCGATCGGCTGCCCTGCCTGACATCGCTTAGACATGGTAGCGCATGTGTACATGTATAGTACCAAATCCCTAGCTCCCTTTCTCCCAGCAGCGAGGAGATTTGAGTGGTTAGGTCGACAGTTCAAGACGTGTGAGGTGTCTGTTATGTTTTTAGAAGATGTTGGAGTGGCTTTATTTGTGTGTGTATTAGTCTGTAACACCCATTTGCTTTCAGCAAACCTATCCGTTGATTACATACATAATCCCAGGGTGTCTACACAGATAGCAAAGTGTCCGCCTCTCTGACTGGTCGGCTGCGGATTTGAACCCATGCCACAGACCTCTATGAAGTCCGAGGCTGCTGCTCTACCGACCTAGCCATCGAGGCTCTACATAGAAAATATATATGAGGTAACTAATTTGTAATTAAATTAGTGATTTTATCTTTTAGGTCACTCTTGAACATTTTTCTAATACAGGGGTCCAAATAATACATGCTAGGGCTAAGTTAAAACTACAGCTGGAAGTAAGCTGTATAACAGCTGAATCCAAAAGATCTCTTGAAGAGAAATCTTTCAATCTGGCAATCACTGAACTTTCAGTCCAGTTTATCCTGTGAGAGTTTTCACTTGAATGAATATAGTATTAGATGTGTGTCCAGTTTTGACTGAATACTTATGTTGCTTAATATGTACATCTAAATCTTTGCTAGATTGGTCAATATAAAAAAAGGGGTAGTCCAAACATGGAATTTTATATATTATGTTGTTGTTTTCTTTAGGGCTATTTCTTATTAACATTCTTTTCAGTGTGTTATTATAGGAAAAAACCACGTTGACTTTACTGTAAAAGATATTAACAATGAGTTTATGTTTTTAAAACAATGGGCAACCCTTTATCCCCACTCCTCTCAAACTTGTATATGGAATTCTTTGAAAAACTATATTTTACCTAATACCATTTATACTGTTTAAAGTGGTATAGATATGTTGACGATATTATAGCTGTTTTACCTGCTGGTACTGATGTAAATGATTTACTCTCTAATTTGAATAACCAGGTACCATCCATTAAGCTTACTAACTAGTATTAGAAAAAGACAATTGCCTCCCTTTCTTAGATGTTTTAATACATAGAGAACCATTTCGATGAAAATTCAGTATTTATAGGAAACCAACCAACAACATAACTTAAGTCCATTTTTATTCAGGCCATCACCTTAACGTCAAAATATAAATTTTTTCTTTTGTGTTTTTACGAGTTTTGCGCTTTGTCAGTCCCCAGTATTTCAATCAAGAAATTGAATACATAAGAAAAATAGGGACAGATTTATGTTATCCTTCACATATACTAGATATTTGTTATAATAAAGCCCACAAAAAGTTTTATAGTAAAAGTAACATGGAGAAAGAAACCCCAAAGAACATTCTTTTTATATTGGCCAATCTAGCAAAGATTTTGATGTATGTATTAAGCAACATAAGTATTCAGTCGAAACTGGAAAAACATCCCATGCTATATTCATTCATTTAAGTGAAAACTGTCACATGATAAATTGGACTGAAAGTTCAGTGATTGCCAGATCGAAAGAGTTCTCTTCAAGAAATCTTTTGGAATCCGTTATTATACAGCTTACTTCCAGCTGTAATTTTAACCATAGCCTAAAAGATAAAATCACTGACTTAATTGCAGATTAGTTACCTTATTTATATTTTCTATGTATTCGTATGGCTAATATAATTTTTTTATTTGCAAAAATGTTCATCTTGCAAAAATTGTTATTGTTTACAAAAAAAAAAAAAGAGAGAGAATTGTCGAGTTGTACTTTTATAACATTTTTTGGTGGTCAGTCACCTCCTTGTATAATCTTTTAATTGTACTGTCCCTGCTTCTGAATGGTAGATCCTAATCCTTTGGAAAACCTTTTAAATATTTAATCCTGTTTTGGCAGTTCTTCAATTGTGTTGGATTCCAGGTACACATTTTTTCCTTTGTAATCCCCACCTGTCATTTATATGAGCTTTCTTTGTAAATTTATTTCTATATTTCTTCAGTCTGCCAAGTAAAGGACGACAGTCGAAAGGCCTTGCAGCACTCCCTTGTTTGTCTTTCCTTCGTGGATTTTGTCTTTATTTATACATTCATCACGTTCCATACGTTCGTGATTCAGTTATATATATATATATATATATATATATATATATATATATTATTATGATTAGCAAGAATTCGCTAGCAAATTGCCTCCCCTCCCCTCCTTTGTTGTTGTTGGTTGTTGTTGTGTTTCATTTACTGCCAGCCGGCCGATCGATAGACCATCTGTCTATCGACTTAAAACCAAGGGTTTAAAAGATTAAAGGCGCTCCCATTTTTGATAAAGATCTTTCCTTCGAGGCAAAAGTAATCTGGCTTTGGGCGTTTCTCCTACAGGCCAAAACCCCCTGCGGGCAGCAGGTGCAATGAGTCAAAGCATCTGTGTTGGGCGCACCCTGCCCCATAGGAGGGGATAAAGGCAAAAGCCCACGAAGTCTCGACACACACGCGGGCTGGAAGATATGGAGTGAACTTGTGAAGACGTCCTCAACACCTGGCCCCATCGATGCCCTTGCATCCTAACCACGTGGCCCTTCCAAAGTATACTTCTCCTCGTGCCCCTCGACCGTATTCTCGAGCCCACACGCCATTGCTTGGAGTTTCGAGGAGTCCCGCTGCCGCTTTACGGAAGCCCTTGCATCTCACCACGGAAGAAACTCGTCCTCGGAAATCGCAAGTCATCCACGGACCGCCTTCTACGCGCCCTCGGAAAATCTGCTAAGGTAAAGTGCCCTGAAGAGCCCCATTTCAGTCACGCTTTTGTCTCGTAATATTTTCTTAAAGAGAATGCCAGAAATCTCCCTTGTCTAATGTCCGTGCGCCTCTTGCATCGGCAGTATTAATTCTTTATTACTCCTTTGGCACCCTCAGTGCAGCTTCGAATTCATTATTCTTTTGTCTATTTTCATTACTGGCGTATAATGTGCATATCTCTCATTTCAGAGGGATGCTATTTCGTGGAAGCTTCTCGGACTGTGGCTGGAATTCCCCAGTTTCATTCAACCTACTGAGTTCCTCTTTCCGTACTAATGTCATTTATGTAAATACACTACTTTAAATGTGCCCACGTGTTTTACGTAATATTTCCTCAGTAACCAGAGCCCTATGCTCATATGAAATTCTCCTTTGTTTTCCTCTTTTTTACGTTTTCCCGTACCCACGAAGTCAGAATCACAAGGCTAAATTAACTTAAACTGTTGCTACCTGTCTCACAGAGCATATTTCAAACTAAAAACCACGGAAAACGTAAAAATGGCGACCTGGCCATAGATCTCGTTTTGCAGTTGCAGTTCCCCTAGCGTTGCTTTATTGCATTTGCAACTTGCCAGATCAGCTATTAGCAAAGCTAAGCTGGGTAGAGACAATTACGAACCTTTGTGTAAAACCAGCACACAGATCCAGAAAATTCCACGTAAGTAATGTGTTAATCTTAGCAAACCTTTTTTTACAATCGTGACTGTTCCTAGGAATTAGAAATAGGGACGCATGTAATCACTGAGAGAAAAGAACCGCCGTATTAGATTTGTTAATGCATGCCTTTCAGAATAGGTAGTTAGGAAATAACCAGTGCTAACCATCCTTTGCTTCGAGGAATAGTGCGAAATTCCTCTGTGTTAAAATCTTTGCCATATCTTTTGCTTCGAGGAATAGTGCGAAAATTCCTGTGTTAAAATCTTTGCCATATCCTTGCTTCGAGGAATAGTGCGAAAGAAATTCCTCTGTGATAACTTTTACTTCGCATTTCGAATTAGCTTAACTGTTATTTAGGCGCGAATAAAATTCCACGTGGGACACGACGAAGTCAGCTTGCATTGCTGACAATTCTCTCAGTGTAGTTAGAATTCGAGTTAGGTGTTAGGAAAGCGAAATTTAAACTCCGCTTATAGGAAAAATTACTAGGCCGTTGTACTGTTATCCTCTCAGACGACTGGGAAATTCTCCGAATCCCAGACGGTATATAAATATACGGGGTTCATTCACACAGAATCTAAAAATACCTCCGGTGTTGGCCAAACGACCTGCACCCCACCCCCGCCCATGCCCGCGTGTGTAGCATTTTTTTTTTCTTTTTCCCCATTCATTTCCCAGCATACATTTTTCTTTGGGTTTCCCGTTAGTAATTTCTAAGTCCTAAGGGACGAATCGTAATTCCAAGTCCTAAGTGACTCCTAAAATTCTACGTCGCACGTGGCGAGAATTCCTCCAAATTCCACAAATTCCAAGTCCTACGTGACTCCTAAAATTCTACGTCGCACGTGGCGAGAATTTCTCCAAATTCCAGTCCTCAGAGACTTTTAAAATTCTACGTCGCACGTGGCGAGAATTCCTCCAAACCCAGTCCTCAGAGACTCCTAAAATTCTACGTCGCACGTGGCGAGAATTTCTCATTCCTGCGGGAACCCAAAATTAAGTACTTTTGAGACATTATATAGTGTAGTTCACACACATCTAAGCCCTTACGGGACTGATCAGTCTAGTTCGTTAGAACAACTCCTTAACTTCACGCTACAGCCGGCCAAGTCCGAGCGTGACAAAATCCAACCACGCCTTCCGAGACACACATTGAAATTCGTTCGCCAAGAACAACCACGTCTTTCCAAGACATATCAAATTTTAACAAAAGTCTCCTCAGACTTACTAATCACCTGTCTTATTCAGACAGATCCATTCTCCAGCAGTCTGACCCATTGAGTGTTTCAGATTCCTGCAATTGAGTCTTTTCAGACAACCTGAGTCTTCTCAGACATATCATATACCCATTATTTCAAGATGGCTAATACCAGAGCCCAACAAAACGAGGATTTCAAATTCTACATGTCCGCTGGGAAGGACATGGGACTATCGGGGCAAGATCTGAGAGCATGGGTTCAAGAGCGAGTGGACGATGCCAAGGCTGAGAGAGCAAGAGAACGTGAAGAGAGAGAGAGAGAACGAGTTGCCCAAGAGCAGGAGAAGGATAAAGAACGTGCAGAGAGAGAGAGGGAACGAATTGCCCAAGAACAACGAGAGGAGAGAGAACGAATCGCTCAAGAGCAGGAGAAGGATAAAGAACGTGCAGAGAGAGAGAGGGAACGAATTGCCCAAGAACAACGAGAGGAGAGAGACAGAATCGCCCAAGAGAAAAGGGAGGAACGAGAATGGGAAGATCGAGAGCGACAGCGCGCCCACGAGCTCCAGATGCTAGAACGACAGCCCGCCACCCCCCCGCCCCCTGCCGCGGGGATGAGTGCCCTCAGCCAAGCTCACTCGTTCATGCCAAAATGGACCGAGTCCGAACCCGAAGTATGGCTTGAAAGGGCCGAACGAGTCCTGGAGTGCTGCGATCTCTCCCCGCGGAACTCTCCCTTGTTCTCACTAAATTCCTGGGCGGAAAGGCCCTCGTTGCCTACCACGCCTTCCCGCAGACGATCGGGAAACTGGGAAGCCGTGACGCCAAGCAGTTACGAGGCGTACGAGATTACCCCTGAGCGGTGGAGGAGACGTTGGAGAGCAGCCCAGAGAAGCAGGCCAGACTTGGTCCGATTGGGCGTACCATTCGAGCGGCGTTGACAAAATGGCTCGATTCGAAGGAGCCACTAACACCGCCGAGGTACTCGAGCGGTTTAAATTGAGCATTTCCCGCGCTACGCCTCCTGCCCTCGCCACTCATATAGTGGAAAAAGCCCCAGCAACACTCACCGAGTGTTGCCGAACAGCAGACATGTGGGAAACTCACCACCCTCAAGAAGGATCCATGGGGCGGAAGATAAATCCCCGTCCCTTCTCGGAGGTTCAAATTCCCACAAAAATGGGAACTCGGGCAAACCCCTAACTTGCCATTATTGCAAGAAAACGGGCATTCCTCCAACAGTGCCGGAACAAGAAACCGGCTCTCTCTCTCCCGGAAAACCGACAAGTAACTCGCCTGCGCCCTCCACAGGGGCAGCGGAAAGATTTCAGCCAGACCTTTTGCACGGCGTGCAAGGTCTATGGCCATTCTCCGCATGGGCGAAATGCCCACGCAATAATAAATCAACTACTCCCACCGTCGCCTTGGCGTCACAGATCCCCAGTCATTAGGCCTCCCGCCAAGGGCCTGTATACGTGGCCCCTCCACGAGGTAGCGCAGCCCGCGCGCCGAGTCACTGCTTTCGAGGACTCGGGCGCACAAATCTCCCTCATCCGAAGGGACAGAGTTCCCCACGGAGCTATCGTCAATAGACGAAAACTCGTCACGATCGAGGGAATAAATCAATTTAAGATGATACTCCCTACGGTCCAATTGAGAGTCTCACGACCTCACCAATCCAAAATGTGCAATCTTGCAGTAGCAAGCCCATCTCCCCGGAGGCTATGACGTCATCCTGGGACAGGACTTCCAGTCCCTGCCGAAATCACGACAATCTAGGGGTCCACATTCCCGAATCATTCCGCGGGCGCGAGTAATCCTCCCCGCTTCTCCCTCAGCCAAGACTGGCGCCCCCTGGGTACCAGAAGGACGTGCAGTCCCCACCAGTGCCACCTGAGTACAATGTACAGTGGCCCCTCGATCGGTTCCCGATCCCATTCCAGTGCCCGGCCCTGCCTCAGTGCCAGTGCCAGGGCCCCAATCAAATCTCCTTCAGGAGATGCCAAATTCCTGCCGGTGCCACTTGCATGCCCCGAGCAGGGCCAAGCTTCGTCCGTCCTGACCGACGAGCCCAAGAAACCTCTGATAGCGCCCTGACTCTGCCCCAGTGCCAACGCCAGAGCGCCACGCCGATCTCCATTCACGGGATCCAACTCAGGACCCCCTCTCTTCCCCGGCCTGGCACCGCTACCCGCCGGTCAGAGAGACGGTTCCTCCCGACCACCGCGAAGCTCACCTGCAGGTGCGGCTCGCAACCCGTGCCTGAGCTGGTCATCGATACCTGCGAGCCGCCACGCCACCCCGACCGCCTCCTCTCTGCCTCAGCCCGTCGTCGACGCACTGCAAGTCAGGATTCTGCCATATCTCACTTGGCCGATGAACTACAAGAGCCGCGACGGATCATGGTAGAACCCGCACGGAACCCTCCTGCGCCAGCTGTCGCATCAGCAGGCCCAGGTGGTACTCCGTGCCGCCCTCCGGTCGCGGCCTCCGCTTCCCGGCCGAGGACAACTGTCCCATTAAGAAAGGCTCGAGGCGAAATTACCACGGGCGTGGGACATTCCAGGTAATTTACAAAGAGCTCTAGAGCTCCCATGGCACCTGTGCCGCCATTTCATTTTTCGAAGGTCTTGCACCCTAATCCAGAAGGGGACGTCAGACCCTCCCTCTATCTTCCTCCGTTCTCAGGAACTTCTATCTCTTATCACCTTCTATTAATCTTCCTTAAATTATCACCACAAGAGGAAATTAAATACGGGATACCATTCCCACACACAATGTATAAATCATTGAGAATAACAGAGTGAGAAGTGGCACGCCCTTGCGCCCATACCTTGGCACCGGCGTGCGTGTTAGCCCTCCTGAAGGAGTCGCGCTCTTGGTGCACTTTCTCGCCCTGGGACTGAAAGGATAGTCCGGGCCGTAATTTATAGGCGTAGAACGATAAATTCCGCCTAACACAATAAAACCCTCACTCTTTTTTCCTTAGCTCTTCTGCCAATATCATTTACTTTCTTTTAGTCATTTATTTATCTTTAATTTTAATGAATCCTGAGTCATAAATTCTTGCCCTTGTGATTTAAATGCCCTTTGTAAGCTCTGAGGGACGTGTCCCGCCTTTCATATGCGGTCAAGTTTCATTCGTAATGTCTTGGTAATTTTCCTTTTGTTATTATTATCCCTTTTCCCCTTCCATTATAAGACCCCACATCTTTTGTCTGCTCGCCCCGTCATAACATTGAGTAGGCAGTGGACGCATAAAATTAGCGTAGTTTAAGGTTAGCGAATTAAAACCTCGCTGAATACTCGCCCGCATACGGCTGTCAAAATCCGTGTGGGGCCGGCTAAGCAAAGTACGTTAAAACGAAGATATATTATCAATGCGAATATGTATAGCCATTACAGTATCGCGTAAAAGGGGATGTCATTTACAAAAATAAACGCTGTTTTTCATTTACACAGCCTCTTCAAGGCAGATTGTACTAACCGCATGCATTTTATCTAAAATTAAGTAACCGTGTATTTTAATTCTTTCTTTTCATTTGTTGGCCATAGCCTCATATACTTGGTCCTATAATTCACAATTGTTCGAGTCACATTATAAAGTTACCAGTGGGTAACCAAATCTAAAGTAATTATTCTTTGCAAGTGTTTAAATCACTTTGCGTTCTGTTAACGAAAATTGTCCCAATGTGTTATTAAAAGTAACCAAGCTTCATAAAACCCTTAGGAGTAAAAGTTCATTGCAAGGCAGAATGTAGAGTAACGTAAAGCATTTGCCGCTCATTCTTGAATATCGATGTACACACCCGAAGGAGGTATGTACATCATCTTGTATGGGGAGGTATTATGATTAGCAAGAATTCGCTAGCAAATTGCCTCCCCCCCCCTCCTTTGTTGTTGTTGGTTGTTGTTGTGTTTCATTTACTGCCAGTCGGCCGATCGATAGACCATCTGTCTATCGACTTAAAACCAAGGGTTTAAAAGATTAAAGGCGCTCCCATTTTTGATAAAGATCTTTCCTTCGAGGCAAAAGTAATCTGGCTTGGGCGTTTCTCCTACAGGCCAAAACCCTGCGGGCAGCAGGTGCAATGAGTCAAAGCATCTGTGTTGGGCGCACCCCTGCCCCATAGGAGGGGATAAAGGCAAAAAGCCCACGAAGTCTCGACACACACGCTGGCTGGAAGATATGGAGTGAACTTGTGAAGACGTCCTCAACACCTGGCCCCATCGATGCCCTTGCATCCTAACCACGTGGCCCTTTCCAAAGTATACTTCTCCTCGTGCCCCTCGACCGTATTCTCGAGCCCACACGCCATTGCTTGAGTTTCGAGGAGTCCCGCCTGCCGCTTACGGAAGCCCTTGCATCTCACCACGTGGAAGAAACTCGTCCTCGGAAATCGCAAGTCATCCACGGACCGCCTTCACGCGCCTCGGAAAATCTGCTAAGGTAAAGTGCCCTGGAAGAGCCCCATTTCAGTCACGCTTTTGTCTCGTAATATTTTCTTAAAGAGAATGCCAGAAATCTCCCTTGTCTAATGTCCGTGCGCCTCTTGCATCGGCAGTATTAATTCTTTATTACTCCTTTGGCACCCTCAGTGCAGCTTCGAATTCATTATTCTTTTGTCTATTTTCATTACTGGCGTATAATGTGCATATCTCTCATTTCAGAGGGATGCTATTTCGTGGAAGCTTCTCGGACTGTGGCTGGAATTCCCCAGTTTCATTCAACCTACTGAGTTCCTCTTTCCCGTACTAATGTCATTTATGTAAATACACTACTTTAAATGTGCCCACGTGTTTTACGTAATATTTCCCTCAGTAACCAGAGCCCTATGCTCATATGAAATTCTCCTTTGTTTTCCTCTTTTTTACGTTTTCCCGTACCCACGAAGTCAGAATCACAAGGCTAAATTAACTTAAACTGTTGCTACCTGTCTCACAGAGCATATTTCAAACTAAAACCACGGAAAACGTAAAAATATATATATATATATATATATATATATATATATATATATATATATATATATATATATATATATATATATATATATATATATATATATATATATATATATATTGAAAAGAGAGAGAAAGAGAGAGTAGTTGCTATATGAATGAGCAAGTGAATGATAACAGCAAAAATGCATACACTCTCAACATATCTTTTCAATCAATGTCTCCATATAAATCTTTCATCTAACATCGTCTACCTAAATGATTTATAAAGGTCTAATCAGCAACATCATGGTTGAGATATACAGAGATTACAGCCCGTGTAGCCAGTATACTTTTTCATTACCCCAGCAATGATTTCATACTGTTGATAGCTGACACAGTGTAGAAACAGACACCTCCAATGTTAATATTTGTCGAAACTAAAGATTTTTTTTTTTATTTTCGCTTAAGTGACACCTGGCAGCTACACCAACACGGAAACAGCGGAGGGATGTGTGGTAGCACTGTACCCTTATTTCCGACTGATTAAAGACGTCACTAGATATAGTAAACATAAGATCTATATCAGACAACCGATTCTTTTCATAGAGGGATATTATATGGGTCTTTATGGTTAATTACTTTTAATAATGTATATTTCCTTTGTTGTTATTTTGTAATATTGTGTATCATACAAATCTGGTTATCTGTATTCAAAACATCGTAATTTGGATCATTTTCAGGCTGTCTGCTTTCAGATATCAAACCAAACGTTTCTCTTTATGCAATCCCTTCTGTTAGCTTGTGTTGCCTTCATTTCTTACTCCTTTGTTTTTTTTTTTTTATTCTTCGCGTATTATTTTCTTTTTCTGTCGTGTAATTCTCCCCTCTCAGTTTCTTTTGAGTTTCCTGTTACTCATTTCTTTTTCATCTTTACATCTGAAGATGAACATTCTTTTATATCAGCTAGGGCAAGGAATAATCTTTTTCCGCTTTCTTCTCGGAAATCCTGAACATTTTCCTGCTCACAATAAGAAACGTGTAGTTTTTCATTATACATATGAATATTTCACTCAAAGAGAAAGCCTTTACAGTTAAAAAGTTAAAAATACAACTAGCAGTGGCATTCTTTCTAAACTGTGATTTGTGCTGGGAAGAAAAGAATTAGAAAATAATCATGAAATATCGTATTCACTGGATTTTGTATTCTGTCTAAGGGGAATAAACCAGACAGATTTATGGGCAGAATAGAAACCAAATAGCATGTAAAGGTTAAAATAAAAATCTCGTAAAAAAAAAAATAAAACAGCAGATATTCTCTATATATATATATATATATATATAGTTATATATATATATATATATATATATATATATATATATATTTTATTTTCTGTTCCACACGTGATTGTGTGTTGATGATTTCTATCTTATTCACTCAGAAGGGATAATTCGAATGAAATGTTGTCTATTGGGTCATTGCTGAGTCAGGAAGTTGGGGAAAACTCGCTGGTGTGCAAGCAGTTAGCTTGCCCAGGTAATTCCTTGGGTGCAGTTGCTCTCAGGTTCCAACTTCTTTTAGACTTGTATGGCCCAGTGGTTAACGCCCTTGCTTTCCACCTGAGAGACCTGGGTTCGATCCCGACGTGAGTCAGAAATTTATTTCTGTTCCACACGTGATTGTGTATTGATGATTTCTATCTTATTCACTCAGAAGGGATAATTCGAATGAAATGTTGTCTATTGGGTCATTGCTGAGTCGGGAAGTTGGGGAAAACTCGCTGGTATGTAAGCAGTTAGCTTGCCCAGGTAATTCCTTGGGTGCAGTTGCTCTCAGGTTCCAACTTCTTTTAGACTTGTATGGCCCAGTGTATAACGCCTCTGCTTTCCACCTGAGAGACCTGGGTCTGATCCTTCTGACGTGGAGTCAGAAATTTATTTTGTTCCACACGATTGTGTGTTGATGATTTCTATCTTATTCACTCAGAAGGGATAATTCGAATGAAATGTTGTCAATTGGGTCATTGCTGAGTCGGGAAGTTGGGGAAAACTCGCTGGTATGCAAGCAGTTAGCTTGCCCAGGTAATTCCTTGGGTGCAGTTGCTCTCAGGTTCCAACTTCTTTTAGACTTGTATGGCCCAGTGGTTAACGCCCTTGCTTTCCACCCGAGACCTGGGGTTCGATCCTCGGATGCAGTCAGAAATTTATTTCTGTTCCACACGTGATTGTGGCAGGTTGATGATTTCTATCTTATCTACTCAGAAGGATAATCTGAATGAAATGTTGTCTATTGGGTCATTGCTGAGTCGGGAAGTTGGGGAAAACTCGCTGGTATGCAAGCAGCAATGCCCAGGTAATTCCTGGGTGCAGTTGCTCAGGCTCCAACTTCTTTAGATCTGTATGGCCCAGTGGCTAACGCCCCTTGAAACACCTGAGAGACCTGGGTTCGATCCCCTGACGTGAGTCAGAAATTTATTTCTGTTCCACACGTGATTGTGTTGATGATTTCAACATCTATTCAAATTAGAAGGGATAATTCGAATGAAATGTTGTCTATTGGGTCATTGCTGAGTCGGGAAGTTGGGGAAAACTCGCTGGTATGCAAGCAGTTAGCTTGCCCAGGTAATTCCTTGGGGGCAGTTGCTCTCAGGTTCCAACTTCTTTTAGACTTGTATGGCCCAGTGGTTAACGCCCTGGCTTTCCACCTGAGAGACTCACCTGATCCCGGGACGTGAAACAGAAATTTATTTCGTTCCACACGTGATTGTGTGTTGATGATTTCTATCTATTCACCAGAAGGATAATTCGAATGAAATGTTGTCTATTGGGTCATTGCTGAGTCGGGAAGTTGTGAAAATACTGGTATGCAAGCAGTTAGCTTGCCCAGGTAATTCCTGGGTGCAGTTGCTCTCAGGTTCCAACTTTTAGACTTGTATGGCCCAGTGGTTAACGCCCTTGCTTTCCACCTGAGAGACCTGGGTTCGATCCCGACGTGAGTCAGAAATTTATTTCTGTTCCACACGTGATTGTGTGTTGATGATTTCTATCTTATTCACTCAGAAGGGGTAATTCGAATGAAATGTTGTCTATTGGGTCATTGCTGAGTCGGGAAGTTGGGGAAAACTCGCTGGTATGCAAGCAGTTAGCTTGCCCAGGTAATTCCTTGGGTGCAGTTGCTCTCAGGTTCCAACTTCTTTTAGACTTGTATGGCCAAGTGGTTAACGCCCTTGCTTTCCACCTGAGAGACCTGGGTTCGATCCCGACGTGAGTCAGAAATTCTATTTCGTTCCACACGTGATTGTGTGTTGATGATTTCTATCTTATTCACTCAGAAGGGATAATTCGAATGAAATGTTGTCTATTGGGTCATTGCTGAGTCGGGAAGTTGGGGAAAACTCGCTGGTATGCAAGCAGTTAGCTTGCCCAGGTAATTCCTTGGGTGCAGTTGCTCTCAGGTTCCAACTTCTTTTAGACTTGTATGACCCAGTGGTTAACGCCCTTGCTTTCCACCTGAGAGACCTGGGTTCGATCCCGACGTGAGTCAGAAATTTATTTCTGTTCCACACGTGATTGTGTGTTGATGATTTCTATCTTATTCACTCAGAAGGGATAATTCGAATGAAATGTTGTCTATTGGGTCATTGCTGAGTCGGGAAGTTGGGGAAAACTCGCTGGTATGCAAGCAGTTAGCTTGCCCAGGTAATTCCTTGGGTGCAGTTGCTCTCAGGTTCCAACTTCTTTTAGACTTGTATGGCCCAGTGGTTAACGCCCTTGCTTTCCACCTGAGAGACCTGGGTTCGATCCCGACGTGAGTCAGAAATTTATTTC
>NC_089747.1:56424880-56434880 GCF_040412425.1 Macrobrachium rosenbergii
TCGTTGTGGCTGTCAATGATCTTGGTGCTAGCTGACATAAACTAGAAAACTGAAAAGGAGCATGAAATAAACTGCCTCGAAAAACGATCGGTAAGGTGAAATAACAAATAATCACGTTTAATGCCTTCCGCATTCACACGAATGAAAATCCAATGACTCCCCTTCCCTTACTCCTCTACAACCATCCTGATAACTAATACAGTGAATAATATCATCCAACTTTTATCACTCACTTGTGGTCAGCATTTGACTTGAACTTGTGTATCGTTTTTCCTTTGGGAAATGCTGAGATGGCATTCGGCCCTGAGCATTGATGTTAACGTCCAAGTATCAGCAGTTGCTCTTATTTTGAGATAATGGCTTGAAAATCGGGCATAAAAGGAAAGAAATTTGTGCCGCAGTGTTTTATCTTCTTACTTTTCTTTTCCAGCTGTATGACAGCGGAAATTACGAGGAGAAATCCCGGACGAAAAGAAGCTTATTCAAAAGCTAAACATAACTTGCGACAGAACCGAAGACATGTTGTGAAAAAAAAAAAAGGATAGAGAACTTCCATGGAAACTCAAAGCCTCCTTGTGTCTTAGTCAACACTGGCTTAGAGGCTTTCTTTCATTTTTTAAGTCGGCATCTCTGATGTGTCTGTCTTCGCCGAGAATTAAAAAAAAAAAAAAAAAGTTCGCGAGCTCTTTCCCTTGACATATTAGTTTGATCTGCCTGCCTAAGGCATGTGCACTCAATAAAACGCTAACCAAACAATAAAGAGGATGGATTACAAAGATCTAAAGGTGGCACTGGGATAAAAACCCTACTTTTGCACTAAGAGGTAACAATTAGAGAGGTTGGACAGCAAGACAGGTGAAAGGAAATGCAAAAGGAGGCAAAGTAAAGGGCTGAAAGGTGGGCGCCCCTACGAGCCGAAAGGAATCTGCGAACGTCATTTCGTAATGCTTAAAGTGCAGCAAGGTAACGCAATGTGGAATCAGTGAACAGTTGATCAATTTGGGGAGTAAGCATTTACCTTGTTCGCTTATTCATAAAAAAAATCAAATGTCTCTTTTCTGTTTTCTATTCCAATATTTCTGGTAACGGTCTGACATCTGTGAGTCAAAAACATCATTTTGCATAAAAAGACATTAAAAACATCATATGGCTAGCTGACAGTATAGTAATAAGTGTGAATTGTGCAAGAAACGACGGGGCACAGCTACAATAGTTATCAAAGCAACTGAAAGGCAGGAGTCAACCATAAAGCCACATATTAAAAAGTGATATGACTTTCACTGGAGTTGTGTAAAAGACAAGACTGAACATAAGTTAGATTTTTACACCATATATATTTTCAGTTCAATCACATGTGGTATTTGAAGGTATTTTCGCTCTGAATTAGTAATGGAATAAATAAGGGAATACCACGACAGATTGACCTCAATCTTCATTATTCCAGACGTCAATTCTGACTACTGGGGTATTCCATAATTCAACCTTACTGGTTTAATAATACCCACTTATAATGATGGTCCATTTTCAATCATGACGTCACTAAAAAATGTTTACCAACGAGCTCTTGTCTCAAAATTTGTTATTACCGTAAAATATGAGTTATTACAAAATATATGTACAAGATTCGCAACACTGCTTCTTTCAATAGAAATCGAAAATATTTAGATTTCAGCGTCAATATTACTTCTTGATCATTCAAGAATGTCATTTAAACCCAGAATACTGCTCAAAGTAAACAATCTCTCTCTCTCTCTCTCTCTCTCTCTCTCTCTCTCTCTTAGCTTTTCGCTCAGCATGAAAAAAATTCCCACTCAGCAGCGTTCTTTGTCGGAAGCCTTTTACGTCTTTCCGAGTACATTAATATCATCCCTTGTGGCAATTGTACGTAATTTTCTCATCTTAGAGAGAAACACTGACGCAAGCACCGATGAATATTTGAAGCCAATGCTAGTTAAGATTTTAACAGAGAGAGAGAGAGAGAGAGAGAGAGAGAGAGAGAGAGAGAGAGAGAGAGAGAGAGAGAGAGAGAGAGAGATTGTTAACACTTTTTTTCTCTGTGTTCAGCATCACAGTCAATGTACATTCTATATTCGGCGAGGAAGCATATCATAAGGGAGACTAATAAACGTCCAACTTCTTCACTGGCCACTTTCCAACTACTTACAAATCCCATCCAAGCGTTTTCTAAGAAGGTCATTTTATGATCCTACGTCCGTTTATTGGTCTGGTGTCGTATATGTATCCTATTACAATACTGTTTTGATGAAGTCTGATAGGAAAAACAATAAGATTTGGAATATCTTAAGTCCTTTCCATAGAATTTAGCGCAGGTAAGTACGTGAGGATTAATTTTAGAATGTATTATACAACAATGTAGTAAATTATATATTATACAATAATACAACGGATTATATGAAGATTATATATAGGCTACTCAGTGAATTACGTGATGACAGAGGTATCTTAAAAAATGAAAATATCTTCAAATAAGTGAGAGACCTAGATATTGATAACTATTCTCCCTCTACCTATTCTTACTCCATCCCTTTCATATTCCCTTCTCTCTTCTCTCTCTCTCTCTCTCTCTCTCTCTCTCTCTCTCTCTCTCTCTCTCTCTTTTCTTGATTCACGAAAAATGGACAAGACGTTTTATTACCTTTTTAAACTTCAGAACTGTTGTTTATTTTATTTTAGGTCTCATGGGAACTTTTTTTTTTTACGAACAGAATTAGATCTTAGAAAGGTTTTAAAAGATTTACGATTTCCCGACACAAATTGGCTGTAAACTTTAGAAGTAAGATGAAGAGACTGTAACTGATTTGAGTAGATATTTCAGAATATACCAGGTATTTCTTTAAGATATTAATGTATAAATGTCTTTTATTTTCTTTATATACAAACATGGAGAGGGTAATTTCTAACTATAAAAGATGGATCTGTATTGCTTTACAGATAAAGGGGTTTCTCCCCTGACTATTATTTATCTGCATTTAAATTTTAACATACGTTGATATTTGGAAGAATCATTATTATAAGGTAAGACGGAAAAATAACGCTGAATTCAAGTCATTTCGAAGGTTAAACAATTATCCAAGAGTGTGAAAGCAATTACAGTGTATGCTTCCGCGTACGCCATTACCCGCAATAGACGATTATCATCTTTAGTAATCATTTACATTAACTGATACTTTTCCTGATAATTCAGTTTCAGCCAAATAAAGCTTACTTCTTTTCACCTAGCGATTCCACACACACATTATATATATATATATATATATATATATATATATATATATATATATATATATATATATATATATATATATATATATATATATATAACTTTAAAATCGTCTAGTTCAAATCCTACTCTTATAAATATATATATATATATATATATATATATATATATATATATATAATATATATATATATATATATATAACTTTAAAATCGTCTAGTTCAAATCCTACTCTTCCCGATGACTCATGACCGCTGACTTTGTCAGGAGAGGAGGACAAATGCTTGCTACGTGAGACTCGCGTCACTCCAGTTCATCCTGGTGTCAAGGTCCCTATTTCCATAATTGATAACATCCCACGGCGCCGTGTGTCTGTCTCTCGTCAATCACAGACAAGGATTCGTTAATGGAAGACCTTCGTCTGGCGCAACCGGGTGATCTGGGAACGCTTGCTTATTGGATATTAATGCATGATGCGAGGGCGTAAGGTACAGAGGCCAATCCAAGTTAATAAAAAAAAACTATGATAGGATTGATGTTAATTTTTACGTTGCTGGCACGTGACTGCAAGGTAATGATTCTTACGAAAGTAGAAAAGATGCAGTTACAAAGAAATTTAAAATAATTAGAAAGTATTAAAAGGCAGTTAAATACATAAACTAGGTAGTGTAATGAGAGAGGGACGCTGTAAGAAGTCGCAAAACTCTGAATATATTTGACCAGGAGTGAAAGATACTCTTTTAAACCCAGTACGCATTGAATAGTAAAAATGTACTAGTAATCAAATAATAATCATAGTACCTTCAATAAAAAACTGTATTTCATTTTTTTGCAAGTTACTATTACTATGCAAAATTCAATTAAACTATAAGTTTTCTTTTTAAACATACACACACAGATGCAGACCCACACACACACATATACATATATAAATATATATATATATATATATATATATATATATATATATATATATATATATATATATTCATATATATGTGTGTGTGAGTCTGCATGTGTGTATGTGTATGTGTAAAAAAAAATTTACAGTTTAATTGAATAGTAATAATAGTAATAATAACCTGCAAAAATGTAATACAATTTTTTAATGAAGATACTATGATTATTATTTGATTACTAATATATTTTTATTTATTCAATATATATATATATATATATATATATATATATATATATATATATATATATATATATATATATATATATATATATATATATATGTGTGTGTTGGTGTGGGTAAAAACTTGTTGTATTTCCATTGTATTTTTAGTATACATTCTATTTGGTTCTTCTCACATTTTAGACTATTTAGATATTCAACATTTGGAAAACTACACATTCAAGAAACGTACGTATTTTTCAAAAGTTTAAGGCAAATAAATATTTTGAAGAGTATACGAACGTAGCTGCACTCAGTTTACTATCAGTCTGGATAATATATGAAAAATATCACGTCTGATGCAATAAAATAGTTGCAGTATATCATAAGATCATAAAACCACAAAAATATTCAAATTACCAACCTATCATTAATTTTGAATATTCTAATAAAAATTCATCTTATTTAAACTCGCCAATATATGATGCTCTAAAATAACAGTTCTATATCATAAAATAAAAAGAAAGAAAAACACCAAATTATGCAAATTACCAAAGATTATTTCAGTGACTAAAAAACGTGGGCCCATGAATCACCGGCGTGAGCCCAGAATTTATTTTGGAAGTACTACTGCACCCGCACGTTTTCGGCGGCTGGTGCATCTGTTTATCCAACGCAATGGAAATAATAATCATTTCGGCTCGTCCATGTGAATCATGAATCCACTTCAAATGATTCCCAAATTCAGATGATTTGGCGCATTTTCCCATTTCCCCAAAACTGGACCAATAATTCGGGGCTATTTGGAAAATACCGGACATTCATCCAAAATGACTCGGTCAATCATCATGGGAAGCAGCGCGTAAATAATCAACAATTTATCGTTGGTTAATTCCCCCACAACCTTTTCTCTCCACAGGTGGTTCCGCTTGTGGTGGATCACTGCGACGATTGATATTCCTTCCATCGTTGTTCCGCTGCAGTAATTATATGGCTTTTTTTTTTTTTTTTTTTTTTTAGCTGATAGGTAAGATGGGTGAAAGAAGGGTGAGGGCAGTTAGCTGGCTAACCATGGTAGGGAATAGTTTAGAAAGTGAAATATTAGTAAGAATAATGTCAAGTGTGGTTTATCCACAATTTTATTTAGGTAAAGGTACAATTTTTCTAATATTAACACAATACAATAATAATTTTACATTATAACAACATAGTAAATTGTACATATTGCATATTTTGAATTTTATTTCTTATTAGTATAATCATATTGAAAAACATAAAATAAAATAAAAAATTAGTTCCAATTTCCTCATTTTAACCTTGATGTTAATTATCATAATGATTTTGCATGATACCTACTTAGTAAATTTTAAATATTACTTTTTCACAAGGCTTTTCTTAATAATATAATGGTTGAGGTTCATCACGATGAAGATATGAAGATACTCTTCTCCACCATCTGTGGTCTATGTTGTTTGGGTGGTTTCTCTCTTCTGCTACGGATTCTTCTGTTAATTCACTGTTGTACTGATCTAGTTTGCTCCATATGTTGGTTGCCAGTCTGTATAATCTTTGATTAATTGGTTCTACTTTGTATTTTTTTGTGTATTTGTTCTATATTCAGACCGTCATCTTCTTGATTGTTTCTCACTGCGGACCTTAGTATCTTATTTTGGAATTTTTGTAATGCACTTATATTGGAAGTCGATGCTAAACACGTGGGTATTGGTGGATATTCCATTATTGGTCTGATTAGGCTTTTGTAGAAATGGATTTTGATATTTGTGTTCATATTCCTAAATCGTTTTAGCTTTGTATTTTGTGTTCTTGCTATTCTTAGCCTTTCTCTCACGTGTCTTGATATTGCTCTTTGTTTGAATTGCATTCCTAGTATTCTTGTGCTTTTACTAAAATTCATCGGTTGTTGGTCTAACATTATTTGTGCAGGTTTGTAAGCAGACACTGATACTAGTTGGAATTTAGATTTATTTGTCTTTATCTTCCACTTCTTTTCAAACTGATTTATTCTTTCAATCTGGTTCATTGTTTTTTGTGCTACTTGTCTTTTCAAAGTTGGATCCCTTCTTCGAGTGCGTTTTTCTGGGTGTATAATTATTTGAGTTATATCATCTGCAAAAGCAGACATCAGTACAGTACTCTGGTGGTGAAGTCATATCTGATGTATATAATATGAATAGTGTTGGACTGAGTACAGATCCTTGTGGGACTCCACTTTGTAACGGGAATGGATTCCCTATGTAATTTTGTGACTTGATTGCTGCTGTTCGATCTTTGATGAAGTTGCATAGTATTTTCTCAAAAATGTCTGGAAGGTTGAGATGTAATATTTTGTATTGAAGTCCTTGTATCCATACTTTGTCAAATGCCTTTGTTATATCTCTACATACTAGGTTACATAGGTACCTTCTTCTTTATATGGCTTGATTTGCGTAATACGTACACGTAAATTTGTGTCTTAGCTCTAGTGGGCCTCGGAGTGTACTTCAGTGTAATTCCTTTTGTAATTTCGCTGGTGCTTGTACTCGCGTGCTTGCTAATGCTCAACTGTACATTACTTTTTTCTAATTACAGGCTTTTTATTAAGTTTCACTGACTATTTTGTAAAGTGCACAGAACATATCTACCTTTCATCTTCCCTCCATAGTCGACCTGTTTCTTTGGTACTATGACAGAGGACGTTAAATCAATTCTCCCAAACGTGATAATATATATATATATATATATATATATATATATATATATATATATATATATATATATATATATGTGTGTGTGTGTGTGTGTGTGTGTGTGTGTGTGTTTGTATCGACAAAAACCCCTTATAATAATAGCTAGTGAATGCAATTCCATCCCTGTATAATCCTCTTGAGAGAACCTTTAAGCTTTAGGTAGGTTGCCAATATTTATGCAGACATTCCTATCAACCCTCTACAGATTACAAACAACCATTTACATGAAAGAGGTTATATTTTAATGCGTAATTAAAGATGGGCCTCTTGCGGCAACAACTTAAAGAGCATCTAAAATCCTATATTTTTGTTAGTATAAACAAGAAAAGTATAACATGTAACATTCCTGTTTTTTTTTGTTTTTTTTTTTACCAGTGAAAGTAATGTGTTAGGCTAATGGTCCAAATATAGCTTCAGTAACCTTAAGCAACAAGAAAATTAAGGACTTTAGCAACTTAACTGTGTAGAGATTAGAGCCCTTATTAAATAAGAGAGCGTTTGAGACAATATGTAAATTTGCAATGAATTCGGCTTTACGAGAAATGTTTGACAGTAGTCTTTAAAGTCTCAGCTAGAGAACAAAACAGTATCATTTTGCGCCAAAGATATTACCAAACTATCATTACCTATGCTCGAGTTTTTAACATGACTTTTTTATTTATTTCGTTGATTTTCCACACGCTTTTGAAAGATAAAGCAAATATATTTAGTAAGACGGGTCAAAACTGAGTAAACATTTCTTATTAGGAAACATAAATATTATGAAAAAAACATTAATTCTGAATCCAATCTTTATTACAGTAAGATAACGTATGCTGCACTCCTGATAAGATGATCAAAACGAGTGGAAACCATTGTTTACTTATGTTGCTTCATAATTTATTAGTGAAGGTTAGAACCTTTACTTCTAATTTTGCTTTACTTCTTTATATTTACTTATTAATTATTTTCGTACATTTCTCTATATTATTCGGATAAATATTGGGATAAATTATTCGGATAAATATTTTTCTTATCTTTCAGAAATTCATTTTATTTTCCTCTTACTACGCTGCTCAAAATTTTCCTTAATTAAGATTTTTTCCACGCGGAATTTTATGAAAGAATAACCCTCCGGAATATTTCAACTGCTTGCCCCATTGAACAAAAATTACATCTAGCCCCGAAGCATTACTTCCACAGTGTAAATATTTTTCAGTCAACGGTGTACACAGTAACATAAGTAAGATAATGTAATTGCACTGTAATTAAATGACATCGCACGTCTAATGGGTGCAGTTACACTAGGCGAGGACAGAATTCGAAAATACCCCAATAAAAGAGAATGTTCTGCCCGAATGCCGTCTTAACTGTTATTGGGTGTAGCTGTGAATAGAATCACTTCAGATAAGTTCGCAAATGCAAACCTAAATTCGTAATAATAATAATAATAATAATAATAATAATAATAATAATAATAATAATAATAATAATAATAATAATAATAATAATACTGAAGAAATCCAGAATGATGTCAGTGTAATATATATATAAAAACATATATAAAACGAGAGCTCTCGAGAACCTGCTCGATTCTCCTTATCAGTAAAGAGAATCGAGCAAGTTCTCCAAAGCTATCGTGTTATTTATATTTTTTATTTAATCAGCATTTACACTGGAACTTTATGGATTTCTTCACTATTTAAAACTAAGGTGTACTTAACTTTTCACCATTTTAGGGACTCATGCGATTATGAGATTTTTTAATAATAATAATAATAATAATAATAATAATAATAATAATAATAATAATAATAATAATAATAATTAAACAAATCAAGTGTGCTTGGGCAAAACTAAGTTTAATATCACTCATTATATTGCCATGAGTTGCCATGGCGCAAGTGGCAGGTCCTCTGAGATGACTTTTTAGCCATGAATAGCTAAGGAGACTATACAGTCAATTAATTAAGATTTAATTGCATAGCCTGATGTCGAAATTGCCAAATGACTCAAAATAAGAACACAAAACAAAAAGGTTACCAGGTTGCTTGTTATAATTTGAGATATTTGCAACTATGAAATAGGTGGGAAAAAAAACTTGCTGATAAAACATGATACCTTCCTTTTTACTTTGTACTGAGGTTCCCTGGAACTTACAGACCAAAATAAATTTTATTTAAACTCTTAAAAGCCTTCTTTTAGACTGGCAATTCATAATACATTGAGAAATTTCGGAATAGATGTTATAATGAGTTTAAGACTTGCACTTGTGATAGGATGCTTTGGAGATTTTTATTTGACATAAAATTTTAGAACTCTTTCATTGTAGAATTATATAGCAGTTGAATCATTGGGTTAATTACATGCAGATGAATTAGTAAGTGCCTTTGCTTGTTCTGAGGGGAACTTGTCTCATTAAAGGCAGAAGGTAGTTGATTTTTTTCAGAAAAAATTAGTGAACTCAATTATTTCCCTTTACTTAAGTAGCACGCGTGTATGTTTATTTTTATTTCTTTTACTTTATTATCGAAGACTAAACAAAACTCAAGTTTTAAAGTGCAGCATTTGGGATAGTAAATGATTCAATAAAAACTGTATAACCGGGTCCATTTGATCCTCTGTTCATAGATTTGTAGTTATTAGTTTCACTTTCTTGATCAATTACCTATATTCCTCTGGTGTGATGCAACTGCACCTCTGGTAGTAATATGCAAGCGCTCCAAATTCTGTCATCTGTTTAAATGTCTTTCTTGGTTGTCGAAATGTTTAATCAATTACGCTACATATGATGATTAACACTCATATTCTTTTACAGTGTTCAGCAAAGAAATATGACGTCACAAATCTTCTCTATCTCTTTTAGAAGATTTAGCTAAGTGATAATTAGCAATTCATATTAGGAAGCTTCTT
>NC_089747.1:56439880-56444880 GCF_040412425.1 Macrobrachium rosenbergii
AAAATGCACTCTTTAAAGTTAGTTTTGTAATACATTACTGAGTACACATCAAACAAGGTTCGAGAACGAAGCGAATGTAGGAGGGAAACGAAGAAATTCAGTAGATACGTCATGGCTGCCACTAAACCCTGAAATGGAATTACGATAAGTAAAAGACTTTAAGACGCTCACACGGAAAGGACCACAATAAGAATGGTTTTCATCAGGAGAGAGGAACATCAAAATGTGAAAAGGAGAAATAGCAAAGGAGAATGCAAAGTAAGAGAGAAAATAGAATGAATTACAATGTATGGTCGGTGCGAGAGTCCTCTAAATTTTCCAAAAGTAAAACAGAAAAATTAAGAGACGTTTGTTCATTTGTCATGAAAATTCCTCGCTCTGCTGGGAAAGGTATTATCAGGTAAACTCGATCAAGATGCGAGAAATCGCACCTGGATCGCTTTTCTCTCTCGTTTTGGATCGTTAAAAGAGAAGATAATTAAAATTCCTGGTTTATCATTCTGTCTCACATCAGTTTTCTAATCATTAGGATATGGCAAAACAGAAAGTAATGTTATGAAGTACAAACACACGTGGCATATATATATATATATATATATATATATATATATATATATATATATATATATATATATATATATATATATATATATTTGTTTATAAACGTAATTATGAAAGTGTCGCTCATCTCGCTTATCCTCGTAACCCTAATGGCGGCCGCTTCCCGGCGTAGGATATTGTTTATAATAATTATGAAAGTGTCGCTAGTCCTAATGGCGGCCTACTCAGTCAGTACTCAGAGAAATCCCATTAGCGTCATCCCTAACTTAAGCCGGATGAAGTTTCATCATCATTTGTTGCTGGATAAGTTTGGGAGACGAAGAAGGCCAATGGTGGTGATTGCGTAAGTGGATTCATCTCATGGATAATGCGAGATCAAGTTTAGATTATGATGGCAGAAGGAGGCGATTGTGTTTATGCCTTTGGAAGTTATCTCATTAGTTCCCATAAAATGGAATCCGAGAAGCGTCTGGTGAATCACCCAGAGAGGGACGTTTTCGACGCTGGTGCAGCTCTTACGGAAACTAATTAACCTGATTGCATTCCTGAACGTTCAAGTTTAATCGCATACAGAAAACTACCAGCAGAATTACCAAACAAAAATGCTTAACTGATAGATGCGAAATGAAAAAATAAAAACCTTGAACAATTATATAATCGAATTTTTAAATATAAATACTTACTTAAAAACTGTTTCTTATCTTTTGTAGACTGTACGACTTATAGGTCATCAAACTGTTAACCAAAATAATTATCATCATTTAAACTTATGTCACTACGTTAGGAGTTTCGTTTTATTTATACTGAATCCAGGGTCTGTTGCTACCATTGCTTATTTCTCATTGGGTTGTAAAGAGCAAACTGATTAATACATAATGTTTCGCTCAGACAAGCAAAAAAGCTGAAAAAAAACGTTTCTGTAAGGGTGCTTTCATGTTACAGTAAAACCTCCTGCACACACTTCACAACATCGTTATTTGCAAGTCGACGACTCAATGGTAGTTCTGACCAGTGTCTCAAACGGTTATCCAGCATTGGCAAAAATTCGTTTTGCACTTACTGTTGTTGATTATTTTGACTTATTTTCAACCTGTTTGCTATGCCATAAGCTTTCGACGTATATGTATGTCAAGTTTTACCGGAGTGTGGAGGAACCCTGAGAAAGGTACACATGCCAATTTTCTTTTGACTTCCTTTTAGTCTCCCCCTCTCATATTCCATCCTGAGCATTTTTCTTTTCCACGCGCTTGTTCAAGTCTCTCATTTTACATCTCATGTTTTACACCCCTGTTTATTCTTTATCCTTCAATTCTCGTTCTCCGCGCTTCCCTCGCCATGACACTATCTTATGCTGCATACTTTGAGGGCTAAAATCTTATTAAGTTCCCTACGCTGCTGCAATAGCGTCTACTTGAATCTTTACCCTCAGCCATTTTACTTGCCCACAGGCACGTACACATGCCCCTACATACGCACACAGATATATATATATATATATATATATATATATATATATATATATATATATATATATATATATATATATATATATATATATATATATATATATATATATATACATATCTATATATATATATATATATATATATATATATATATATATATATATATATATATATATATATATATATATATATATATATATATATATATATATATATATATATATATATATATATATATATGTATATATATACACACATATAGGCATACAGCAGGGTCCACAAAACACATCAATAAAGCCATAGTAATTTATTGAATCGAGACGTTTCGCACATGTGCTATGTGCATCTTCAAATCTGCAAATATAACAAAATTCGTTAAAATTTACAAAAAACTATTTTAAAAAATAAAGTTATGAGAGAAAAAAATTATTTACAAACATTAAAAAGGAAATAAGAAACCAGTGCTCAACAAACCATTCAAAGGAGAAGGAGACGAACGAATGACCAAGACCTGACCCCATCCTACGACTTCAGTTATGCTACATAAAGAGGAGAAGCGGAAACGTTAGAGTTCACTATATATATATATATATATATATATATATATATATATATATATATATATATATATATATATATATATATATATATATATATATATAGAGAGAGAGAGAGAGAGAGAGAGAGAGAGAGAGAGAGAGAGAGAGAGAGTGTGTGTGTATAATATGTATAAACGTGTGTATGTGTGCATTAAAATGCATACTTAATGGTTAAATACCAGAGGTCTGACGTTAAAAGCAAGCGGGTAGGAAGTTAAAATACGAGCTGGACTGGGAATGGTAAAGTAAACCGATGGATTTTGAATTCGGAGAATTTGAGGAAGAGTTTAACAAAACAAAAAATAAAGTAAGAAGAGTCAGTATCGTGTGGCAGTTACGTGATGACTTTGAAAGAGAGCGTGGATTGAAAGCCTTCACTGTACCACAACACAAGCACTTGATATTTGTGTACGAATGAGAGTGAGAAAAAGCTGGAGGACAAATAAAAAGTTGGCAATGATTTTTTGTTTTGTGGGTAATATACGTCATGTCATTTATGAGTGTCGCCATTTAAGGTCTACGAAATGTGAAAAGTATGTCACCTGAAAGGATATATTCTTTAAGAAGGACTGTATAAGATTATAAGTGACGGAGGACAATGGAGGAAATATACCAAATAAAGGTTTACTTGAAGTTATTTACTCTAAAACAGCATTCAGTTGACCATAACCTTTGTAGCAATATAACATTACGATTTCATTCAAGGGAAGGGATCGATTTTTAATTGCAGGATATGAAACAGTTATATGAGGAAAACTCCAATGTAGACGGAAAAGACTGTTATTGACCTATGTGGTTCCTTAGAGAAAGTGCACTAAGAGCTTATAAAGTTGACATTAATGAAATCCTCAAAATTGACTGGTGGGAACGGGTGTGCGTGAGTGTGCACGTGTATGGTATTTGCAAAGTGTATTCTGTATGAAAAAGTTCATCCGTTTTCAGGGTAACCGATTCCTACAGTTTTGGTAATTTGATGAAATTAAAAAAATCAAGGAAACATTATAGATTTATTTTTGCGTCTGTATCATAGGAAAATGACTGTCCGTGTATACAGATGTTACAGGAATAAATGTAAATGAAATTTCGAATGCTTAAGTTCTCTGAACTCTTCCAGTAGTCCTGGACATGATGGGCTGACCCGTCAGCACTTAACTGAGGCTCATCCGGTACTTAGAGTATTACTAAGTTTATCCATCACCTCCTGTTTCTGTCATTCATACTTGCCGAGAGCTCTCATTCTGGTTATACTTTCTCCTTTGATTAAAAATAAAACGCAGACCACAGTGCCATATCCAATTATTGAACGATTGCTGGAACCACTGCCATCTCAAAAGTTTTGGAAGCGAGTGTATTGGAGATATGTAAGAAATACTTATTGACAAGTGGCAACCAGTTCGCTTGTAAATTTCATCATGGAACAGAAATGCCTGTTCATATTCTTAAACACGTAAGAGATGAGCATATTGCTCACAGAATAACGGTATTTGCTTGTTTCATGGATATGTCTAAGACTTTTGATAAAGTGTCTATAAGATGTTATTGAAGTACTGTCAAAAGGAAATGTTCCCTGCTATATTATTAAACTGCTAGGTGAGTAGTATAAAAATCAGCAAATGATTGTCAAAATTAAATGTTAAGTATTTTCAAGTGAATTTCCTACCTCATGTGGAGTGAGAAAGAAGTTTACTTTCACCTTACCTGTTCAATGTATAAATGGATGGCCTCTCACATATGCTGAGTCAAATTAAAGAGGGATGTTATTTAAACAACATGATTTTAAACCATTTGTTTTATACCGATGAAACTGTTCTATTTGCTCCTTCAGTAGGTGGGCTACAGCAGGCTGTAAACATTTGTCTGATTTTATGTCTGACAGTCTTCTATTGTTAATTTTTTTTTCTAAGAGTAAGATCTGTCCAGTTCAAATACCACCTATTGTTGTTAACAATGCAAAAATAGATTTTGTCCCAAAAATAAAGTGCCTAGGATATTATTTTACTGCTCAGAATTCTGGCAATGCCCATGTAGAATATCTGTACAGAGGTCTATGTGCGGGGGTAACATGATTTTAAGGGACTTTTCTAAATATAGCGATGATGTAAAGAAAATGCTTTTCAGAGTTTTTGTACAAGTTTTTGAGGTATGTCTTTAGTTGTCAGAGCAAAACAACGAACTATGAATAAGTTGAGGGTATGCTATAACGATAGCCTACGAAGGCTCATGGCCATTCCGAGGCATGCAAGTGCATCTGATCTTTTTGTGGCTGTTGGGCAACCATCTCTTCCAGAATTGAGACGCAAAAATATAGCATGCAATTTGTAAAGACTGAAGAATTCTGAAAACTGTGTTATGATGAAAGCTGAGCCCCGATGAC
>NC_089747.1:56449880-56472380 GCF_040412425.1 Macrobrachium rosenbergii
GCTTTGCAACAAGTTTATGGAGATTCTTCTCCATCTAAATCAGTTGTTTATGACTGGATAAAGCGATTTAAGGATGGTCGGAGGACCTCAAAGACAACCCAAGAGAGGGAAGACCATCGACTGCAAAAAATGAAAGAATTGTGGCTTTGGTGCAGAATCTAGTGGATGAAGATCGTCGGATTACTATCGATATGATAGCTAATGAAACTGGGATCTCCCATGGTTCCGCATTTTCAATTTTAAATGAAAATCTAGGTTTGAGTAAACTTTCAGCACGTTGGGTCCCAAAAGCGTTGCGCGAAGACCAACTGCATCAAAGAGCTGAACTTTCTCTTGCAGTTTTAACGAAGATTGAATCAAATGAATCAGAGTTTTTGACCGGATTGTTACTGGAGATGAAACTTGGATCCATCAATATGACCCAGAAAGTAAAATTCAATCAAAGCAATGGTTACCAAGAGGTTCAGCTGCACCAGTGAAGTTCAAAGTGGCGAGATCTGCCCAGAAGGTTATGGCAACAGTGTTTGGGACTCCAAAGGAGTGATTTTGATTGATTTCCTTGAAGGACAAAAACAATCACCGGGAACTACTACAAGGTGTTTTGCAAAACTGAAGACTGCATTGGCTAAAAACGTCGAGAAAGTTGCACCGCAGAATTTTGTTCCATCATGATAACGCTCCAGCACATTCATCAAGGGTTGCAAGAAAGTCCTACGGAAATTTAGGTGGGAAACTCTTCCACATCCTCCTTATAGTCCTGATCTTGCTCCTTCAGATTTTTCCTGTTCCCAAAACTCAAGGAACACTTAAGAGGAGTCGGTTTGAATCTTTGGATGCTGCTAAACATGCAGTTTCAACATGGTTTAATAGAAAGGCCCCAAATTTCTACAAAGAAGGGTTGCAGAGGTGGAAACAGCGCCTTGAAAAGTGTATAGAGTTAGATGGTAGATATGTAGAAAAATGATGTTTGAATTTCCTTAAATAAAGAGTATATTGAATTTTCCTGGAACTTTTTGACTTACCCTCGTATATATATATATATATATATATATATATATATATATATATATATATATATATATATATATATATATATATATATATATATATATATATATATATATATATATATATATATATATATATATATATATATATATATGTATATATATAACCTGTGTAAAAAGGAGATTATGGAAATATAGATTGAGCCAACTCGACCTTATTCCTTTAAAGGAGTTTTATTGATATAGGATTGATTTTTGAAGGATTTACCTAAGCTAATGCAGAAAACGAAATGAAGTTTACCTTATTACCTCTTGACAAATCTGACATTTCGAACGTATTTTAGTCTACGCAATCATCTACATTTTCAAATACAAAGGACGGAACAATATTCCTAAAAATCATTACATAATCTTTAGAGAGTTGAAGGCTCTAGATTTATAGTTTCTGTGACAGTTACTAGATCATAATGCTTATGTGTGAAACATAGTTAACATGAATAATTTTCAGATTTATGAAAAAATATATCGATCATTAAACTTGAACTAATGAATAAAATTTTAGTTACAGTGTTAGTTTATGGAGAATGTAGCTACACTTAATTTTTTATAATGGAATGCCCACAAAAATCACATAAAATTTAAATGATTTATTCCAGAGAATGTTCTTAAAAATGGGAAATGTTAACAACTTTCGAAGAAGAAAATGCGTCCATAACCTTTGACAAAAGTTCCTAAAGTTTGTTAAGTGAACAGACTTCGAACACCTTATGAAGAATATGTCAGCATGGTTACCTATCGAGGCGGGATTTTAGATATTCCAGTAAACTTTTGAATATCGTGTCTTACAAAAGCATGTACAATGAAAGAGATCTCAGATGACATTCGGGAGGACACTGAAATTTATTATACATCCTTACAGGAACTTGAAATTTCATTTATCATGGACTTTTGAGATCAATGATGTGATACGGAAGTTTTCCCTTTCATAGCATGTTACATTCAGGCAGTCTCTCTCTCTCTCTCTCTCTCTCTCTCTCTCTCTCTCTCTCTCTCTCTCTCTCTCTCTCCTCTCTCTCTCTATATCCTTAGCCTAATTTTGGTCGCAATTAACGAAATAGCGAGTTGAAGGAAATTAATGAAAAAGACCCGGAACCAGATGTTAAGATTAGCAAACTATTCTTAATCTCAACTCAGTTTGCAGATTTCTAACCAGCATTGGCAGGTAATATCTTTAAGCTAGTGAGAGTTTCTGGCTTGAAAAGCTGCGCAATCTCCGGAAAAAATCGCTCAAAAGCCTAGGCAGACTTCAGTCTGAAACCTGCGATTTCCTCGTCCCGGTCAATTTTGAAATGAGAATCTAAACTTAATCTTCAGAAGCACTGAATCTTTTTTATATAAATGCCTTCAGGTTTGTGTTTTGGTAATTTGATGCCTGGCTGAAACAGCAGATTAATTAAGACGCATAAAGCACCTTAATTATGAATGTTGGTTTGCACTCTAAATCTATATTTAACTCGTGTCCTTCGTAAAATCATTTTAACTGATTACCTAGACGACGAGGAGAAGTAATACACAGCAAACATTACAAAATGAAGTTATGATTCAAAGACATCTTTTAAGCCGAAGTATAATCGTTTTCCTTCCTGTACTATCACTGACAAGCATACACATTATATAATCACTAAGTCGAGAAAGTACATTTCAGCAGCCATATATATAAATATATATTATACGGTACTGTAGAAGTCATGGAAGTCATATATTATATACTGTAGAAGTCATGAAGTCATTTACCAGTGAGTAAAATGGATCGATTCCCAAAGGAGATGGGGATTTTAGGGCATAATTCTTGAGTTCATGCTGGCCGAAGTTGTGAACTAGGGAGTCAACCGTCGAGAGTTCAGCCACAATGATGAACATAGGTGGTGCTACACGCACACTTATATGTATATGTATATGTATAAGTATATGTATACACACACACACACACACACATAATTCTAATATATATATACAGTATATATATATATATATATATATATATATATATATATATATATATATATATATATATATATATATATATATATATATATATATATATATATATATATATATATTAGAATAAATTTAGCTAGGTGAACTGATTTACCGCTTGCGTATTTACTTACGAAGTTACATAAAGCTCTTTCAAATGCAGTTATACTCATTCAGATCCTAAAAGATCATACTAGCAACGAATAATGTTGGTCACTATACCTATATACATAAACCTTTTGGCTTTGTCCAAAGGCCTCGGGTTGCGTAACCGAACATATAAAATTAATCCGCTTTCAAACGGTCCTCTTATTTCTATAATTCATTAAATAAGGGAAATTGTGTTTGGCGTTTACGGTAAGGTCAGGACCGCTCTCACATTTTTGTAAGTGATTCATTTATCACACATTACCACAGGTGAAAAATAAGAAACGGGGTGTAGGTTCTCATACTCTGTATCAGTCCTTCGTCAATGGCTTTGAAATAAAGTCGAAACCGGTCAGGACCTTACTGGAAAATACTTTCTTATTTTTGACAAATTGTTTAATAAAAATAAATATATATATATATATATATATATATATATATATATATATATATATATATATATATATATATATATATATATATACTGTATATATATCATTCGTGTTGTTCATACGAGTTATAAAGACATTGCATTTGTTAGGTCTTTTCTTTATTATCAAAAAACAAACATGAATAGAAAAAGTCTCTCCACAATACAAATGACCTTCCTTAAAAGATTTTAGCTTCCTTTTTCCTTAATGTTCTGGCTCAGACAATTTAGCTTTGTGTATTCAAGATCGATTATTCTTCAGAAAAACTGACAGCAGAATACAATGATATTTCTTTTAACAATATTGTTACAAAGATTATCTCAGATGGGTTTTCCAGTCTATACAGTGTACCCAATAAACGAAAGCGCTTAGTACCTGGTCTTTACTTTAATATTCACCTTTCCTGTGGTGTGTGTGTGTGTGTATGTGTATATGTATATATATATATATATATATATATATATATATATATATATATATATATATATATATGTATATATATATATATATATATATATATATATATATATATATATATATATATATATATATATATATATATATATATATATATATATATATATATACTGCATGTCTGACCAAAAATGATACGCAATAACACTATATTCATAGTCAGGAAATGTTCCTAGCTTTCATTGCTTGTCATACAGTATTAATTTTGAGTATTATACGAAGTCAAGTATGGATATACAGTAGTTAAGAAGAATCAACTAAATTGAAATGATCGAGAATGTAAGGGATATAACTGCTGATATAATGGTAGACAATGGCGAGAAGACTGAAAATAAACGGGTTACGTAATTAGCTGAGGAAGGGAAAAGTACGTCATCAGATGTCACTAAGTCTTATCTTAGACATTTAGTATTATCTAATAAACACTAAACTGGGTCATGGGAAAGTATATATATACTGTATATACATATGTGTACATATATATGTGTATATATATTATATATATGTATATACTGTATATGTGTATATATACATATGTATATATATATGAAATTTTTTATCACACCGTGATTTATATACAATCGTGAACCTACAAATGTCGCTCAATATCAAATTCACGCTACCTCGGGAATATCTCCGATGGAGAATTATCACCGAAGGGGAATCGACTGCAGTTGCTGGATAAGTTCTGTGTCGAGGGTTCGTGACCCGGCAGTACCAATCCATTTATCACTTATAAATTCTCCTTCGGTGATAATTGTCCATCGGAGGTATTCCCAAGGTAGCGTGAATTTTATATTAAGCGACATTTGTAGGATGTATTATATATATATATCATGATTATATATATATATATATATATATATATATATATATATATATATATATATATATATATATATATATATATATATAAAAAATCTTGACCAGGTATGGCACCTGTAGTTTGTAGGGAGATGGCACTGTCGACCTACAGGTAATTTCACACAACAGCGTACTCGTACCATGGATCTTAGTCCGTACACACGACTTGAAGGAGATCAGAGCCAGGTTCCTGTAGTAGGACATCAGTGGAAGCTGCGTTGCATGCAGTCCCTAACCACAGAGGGATTAGATGAAGCAGAAGGGCACTGGTGGGCTACAGAGGCATCAGTTCCCAAAGGACAAGGCAGTTAGATAGGACCACCTTCAGAGTGACAGCATCAGAGAGACGTCTAGTGGGGACTCAATCGGAGCCCCTATTCAGACATACTTCTCAACAAGTAGACATCGTAAGATGCACTAGCAAAGGATGGTCCACTGGAGCTTGTATTTCTACTGCAAACTGCGCCGACAGTGGTCGTGTTTTGACAGTTCCCTCTTAATAGGGTCATCTATTGTCCTCCTCTTGGGCATGCTGCTAATCCTGGCAGGTATCTGGAAAGGTTGTTGAAAGTTGGCCAGCAGAAAGGGTTGAGGAGGATAGAGGACAATACTGAGATACTTAGAGTGGAGGGGCGAGGATGAGTGGGAGGCGTGGCAGGTGTGGGTCGGGTCAAGATGGTGACCTTTAATGACATGACAGTAGTAGAACGGAGGGGGTCATCAGAGAGCTGTCGTGACGAGATTGGCTAGAGACTGTTTAAAAATATTGGAACTTTGCAAAATCTTGAAGGGTTTGTATAGATGTGCAACGGGATACCGATTTTCCCCTCAAGTGGGGATTAATATGGTCAAGTCAGGGCTTGGTAATGACTTATGGTGCAGTCATGGCATTATCTCCACATTTGACACCTAGGTTGTCTAATATTATTGGAGGGCAAGGCAGGGGAGAACGTCAAGTGAACTTTACAAAATATTATTTAGTACCTCTTTCAATTTTACGTTATGTTACATTGAAATATCAAGACAGGAAAATAGCAAAATGCAAACGATCAAAGGACGTTTGTAACTATATATATATATACATATATATATATATATATATATATATATATATATATATATATATATATATATATATATATATATATATATATATATATATATATATATATATATATATATATATATATATATATATATATATATATATATATCTTATAAACTACTAAGGCTAGAGGGCTGCAAAATGGTATGTTGATCTTCCACCCTCCAACCATCAAACATACCAAATTGCAGCCCTCTAGACTTATTAGTTTTTATTTCATTTAAAAGATTAAAGTTAACCGTGATCGTGCTTCTCGCAATGATATTGGACAGACCACCGCCGGACTGTGGTTAAAGTTTAATAGGCCGCGGCTCACACAGCATGAGACCGAAACCGCCGAAAGTAGATCTATTTTCGGTGTCCTTGATTATACGCTTTAGTGGCTGTACAGAAAACTCGATTGCGCCGAAGAAACGTCAGCGTATTTTTACTTATTTTCGTTTATTTAGTCTATTATTTATTTTCTTAGACTGTTTGCTCTGCAGAATTATTGTTACTTTGCATGTGCTAATTATTGGTACCTCTCTCTCTCTCTCTCTCTCTCTCTCTCTCTCTCTCTCTCTCTCTCTCTGTTGTCAATTTTCTTAAAACTCATTAATCTGCAGAGTCATCGTTACTATTAGTTTCCATACACAAAATATAAACAATCAGCGCTCTCTCTCTCTCTCTCTCTCTCTCTCTCTCTCTCTCTCTCTCTCTCTGTACATATATAATATATATATATATATATATATATATATATATATATATATATATATATATATATATATATATATATATATATATATATATATATATATATATATATATATATATATATATATATATATATATATATATATATGTATAATGTGTGTGTGTGCACGTGTTCTTAGGTACTTATGAGAATACGTTCCTGTCGATTCTAATAACTTCGTCTAACATACTCTGTACCTCTTCCGTAATGTCAAACATCAAATTTGACTCATCGAATAAGTAACCGTAATTCCCACGGCTGTAACGATTCCGTATTTATTTGCTACGAAGATCATCTTTGTTATTGTAACACATCATATCACTCGAGAACACCTTAGTTTGTTATGGTTATCACCGTGTATAACTGAAGGGAGGCATATATACGGAAACCCTTTTATACAAGGTGTTTTTTTTTCTATGTTGTTGTGTGGGTGAGTATTTTTAAAGTTTATCAAGAAACACATATCATTACGTTACAGGTAATACAGATAATAATGATCATACATAAAAATAAAATTCTTTGAATTACGTTGTTCAGCTGCAGTAATAAATATAATATTTAAGAAATGCACAAGGAACAAACAAAAAAATAAAGTATAAGTAGAAAAGGTATATCAGAGTACCCGATATGAAATCTATGAATCCTACTCAATATACCAAAGGAATGTGAAAAGCACTCGTAAAATAGCTTTGAAACTGTTGCGACAAAACTCATGCATGTGGTGTTTGTGTCTCTGCTCATGACCATGAATGAAGCCTTGTTTGTGAATTACACAACAGGTCGTAGTTGTATATTCAAGAGGAATACGTATAATATTGATAATGGATAAAGAATCCATGAGGTGAAGAGGTAAACCGATTGAATGGCTTTTGCATAAATGAAAACACAGTTATCCATCTGCGACTGGTAAGCTATAATCACCTAAGGTAAAAACCAAGAAAGTCTGTTTTGTTATTCTAAATTTTATAGGTTGTCAATTCTCTCTCTCTCTCTCTCTCTCTCTCTCTCTCTCTCTCTCTCTCTCTCTCTCTCTCACACACACACACACACACACACACAAGCAAGTTCTCACTTGATTACTTTTCAGCGATGTTCTGTTTCTCGTATTTATCAGATTTATTCAACGAGCGCGGCGTTCTTTATCTTCGGTTTACATAAATTTCTTGGTTTTACTTTGCCCATATTATTGTTATTATATATATATATATATATATATATATATATATATATATATATATATATATATATATATATAAATATATATATATATATATATATATATATATATATATATATATATATATATATATAGATAGATAGATAGATAGATAGATAGATAGATAGATATTATACCAGAATAACTATGGTAAGAAATGTTAAGTAAATCGATCGACCCACCCATGATACGTGGTACTATCATAGAATAATAATTAATAGCAACTGTTTGGAAAAAAAATTCCGGAAACCAATAATTGTAATTATAAGCGGAAATTACAAAATAAAACCTATCAATATTGAATTATTTTTCCCATAAATTTCGTTCTTTGCACGTAGTTATTACTCCAGTTTAAGCAATTTAAGCAAACGAAAAACAATTATATCGAATAACAAATACTAGTTCATCAAAAAATATATCCTTCTCAATCTAGACAAAAGGTCATGAATTACAGTCTTAAACCACGAATTTTAAGCTGACTTTCACGTGTAAAAGTGTAACAAACATTTTTTTTAATCATTAGGGGACCAAATCACCATGAAAAGATAATGTATGGGAGAGTCAGCAGACACATCAAGTGACCTGATCACCGTTCCAACTCTGAGAGTCTGAGAAAATCACATAATTATAAATAAGTATATGTGTATGTATGTACGTGTGTGTATGTATGCCCACACACATACATACTATATATATATATATATATATATATATATATATATATATATATATATATATATATATATATATATATATATATATATGTGTGTGTGTGTGTGTGTATAACTGAATCAAGAAAATATGGAACGTGGATTCTAAATATATATATATATATATATATATATATATATATATATATATATATATATATATATATATATATATATATATATATATATATATATATATATATTTATATAGATGAATGTGAACAGAGAGAGAGAGAGAGAGAGAGAGAGAGAGAGAGAGAGAGAGAGAGAGAGAGAGAGAGAGAGAGAGAGAGAGAAATTAGCGTGAAGTTTAGTAATCAAGGATTCAGTATAAAATGCTTCAGTGTTTGACATTTCCCTTTTGTACAAAAGAGAAAAAATGACGTCTTCAATGATTTCATGCAAAAGTTAAACCAACGTCACTGGGAAAAGATTTGCTGTCATTCGTTTTATCTTTTCTCCAGAAAGACGATGTTCTGCTTGAGGAAATAAAATTGTAAATTACCCCAAGAGTTGCGACCAGAATAAAATCGTCCCGTGTTTTAGAAATTATCAGAGAAGTTAAATCTAAAATAAAAAAGATAAAACTATGCATAAACCATCCATCTCTCTTATAACTGAAGTCCTTTTGTTGAAAGTATTTCCTCCAACATCACTAGTACATAAGTAACAACTCAACTTAACGGACTTCAACTGTGCTAAATTCAGAATTTTTCAGTCTGCGTTTTCTAATAATTCTTCTGGTGTCAATTTATGGTTGTGGTCATCTACGTAGAGTTGAAATATTGCCCCTTGGTTGTGGTGAGCTTGCAATTGCCTGTGCAGAGTGGTAATGGTGAGACCTATGTAGTAATTGCTGAGGGCCCGTGTTGTGATTATTGAGTTATGTTTAGATTATCTCTTAAAATTAATATTAAGTTTAAAGTAGAGGTTGTTTTAGGTTATGAACTATGTGGAATAGCTTTTAGTTATAAGCGTCTGCTAATTATAGTTGAATAACTAACAACTGAGTCAGAATATAAACTGAACTTTGTGTTTCCCAAGAAAAATTTTATCTAATATCCCCCCTAACCCCCGCCATTCTTAATGGAACGTGTTTCTCAGACGCAAGATCTTGACCTTTCGACTGAAAGGTATCTGTCATGACATTATTTTTATGTCTCCGACTCAGCGTCGAAAACAACGTTCCCAGCGACAGAGCAAAATTAACTGGAAAGATCTTCATCTATGTGTGTTTTTTTATTCTTTAATAACTACATTTTTGGGCTTTTGATCATTAGACCAATGAATTTAAGGATCCTTGGTCTTGTCAGTTCTGCAATCTTTCAATGTATGTACGTTTTCATAAAAAAATATTTAGTCAATTCATATTTACATCTTTTATTTCATCTCTGGAGCAAGGATAATGCATTATTTGCTTAACCTGAGAGGGGATGAATAGATTAAAAACGGCGTGGAAACCTTTAAATGTTTCATATAAAACAATCAAAATTATTCAGTGACTATCACCTCTACAAAACTGATTTTCTTTATCTTATTTTTTTTACTCTTGACATAGGCCCACTGGCGAAGATTTAGTGAAAGAATTAGACTAGGACTATTATCTTATACATTTACCCATAATTCCAACAGGTTATAGTGACGGATGCTGCTAAGTGAATATTTCTGTTCACAAGTCATTAATCAACGTATGCAAACAGTCGCCCCTTGGTCACCGCGCCTTCCTTTGCAGATATCAAATGGGAAATGGCAACCTAGCAATAGTGGCAAAAGAGAAAGGAACTTATACATTACTTAGTCCTGGCCTTAATCAATCATTTTATTCGCTTTGTATCCTTCTGCAAAGAGACTAGAACCAAAAAAATGGAGAAAATAACGATTAATGAAGAAGGCTAGAAAGAGAGAGAGAGAGAGAGAGAGAGAGAGAGAGAGAGAGAGAGAGAGAGAGAGAGAGAGAGAGACAGACAGACAGACAGACAGACAGACAGACAGAGAGAGAGAGAGAGAGAGAGAGAGAGAGAGAGAGAGAGAGAGAGAGAGAGAGAGAGAGGAGACAACGTGGCTTAATGACCTAGCCTTTTACCCGATTAGACAACTCATCTTCAATTTCTTTCCGGAGAGCATAAGTAACAAGGAGATAATTTTTATGAGTTCTCGACTGCTATACGAAATGACCCCTTGTGCTATTGCCTGCGGAGTCTGTCATTCCTCTCGAGGAACTGTTAATTGAATTGCTCAGCTCAGAAAATCTTAGAATGCTTATCACCTCCTCTGAGGCTGTGCAATGCCCAATGCGTTTTGAATTGCAGCATTAGCTGGCGTGGTTTTAAACTCAACGGTGAATGCAAGACCTTTTTGTTTTCCTCTTCTCTTGGATTTGGTACGACTTGGAAACTTGTCTTTGTCTTTTATTTAATTGATGATTTATAAACACACGTAAAACATCTGACAAGACTTATAACTTGCAATATTTTTTGTTTTACTTATTTTGCTATTTAATAAAAAAATTTCATAATGTAAGTAGTATTGATGTTTATTCGAGTAAACTACTTTTCGGGCTGTGGTAACGTGTTTTTTTTTTTTTTACCTAATGAAGAGCTTTATAGAAATATAACAAAAACAAACAAATGTATTGGGAATTATTTACAATTTGGGAATTTCATCTCATGAATACATTTGAAAAGGACTAGGTAACAAACTCATGATTTTCATAAGTATCGACTAAAAGAGGGAGAAAAGACTAAGGTGTTTATGCAGATTCTAGGGGAAAAAGCTCATGTGCCTGTTCTTTTGGCAACGCAAAAATTGAATATATATATATATATATATATATATATATATATATATATATATATGTATGTATGTATTGTATATATATATATATATATATATATATATATATATATATATATATATATATATATATATATATATATATATATATATATATATATATATACTGTATATATATACATATATATATGTGTATGTATGTGTGTATATACACACACATACACACATGTATATACAGTATATATATAATATATATATTATATATATATATATATATATATATATATATATATATATATATATATATATATATATATATATATATATATATATATATATATATATATATATATATATATATATATATATATATATATATATATATTCAGTATTTGGCTTTGCCAAAAGAACAGGCAGATGTGCTTTTGTCCTAGAATTTGCATAAACTCCTGAGTCTTTTCTCCTTTTAGTCGATGCATTAGGAAAATCATGAGGGTGTTACCTAGTCATTTTCAAATATATTCATGAGATGAAATTCCTAAATTGTCAAGAATTCTCAATACATTTGGATATATCCAGGTTGTTTGTTTTTGTAATTATTTCTATAAAGCTCTTCATTAAGTAATAAAAATCACGTTACCACAGGCAGAAAACGAGTTTACTCAAATAGACATCAATACTACCTACATTATGAAACTTTTTGGTTGAACAGAATAATTTATAAATAAAGTTTAGATTAGTTAAAAATCATTCTTAAAATAGCGAAATAGAGTTTACTTGCAGCATTAAAGATAATTAATATATTTTATTTATTATGGCATATCTGAAAAAATAATTATATATATATATATATATATATATATATATATATATATAATCATGAAGCTACAAATGTCGCTTAATATCGAAATTCACGCTACCTCGGTATATCTCCGTTGGAGAATTGTCGCCGAAGGGGAATTTATATAAGTGATAAATGAATTGGATTCGTGGGGACACGAACCCGCGACGAAAGCCTATTCAGCGACTCCAGTTGACGTAAACCATTGAGCCATCAAGAGAGGTATAAGTCTTTTGCCGAGATGTCGTACTGCTTTTACCCATCGTGAGCGGGGAAATGTACTAGCCTCGGCAATGACCCACCTCCGCCATGACAGTTCATTGGTACGTTTGGAACACGCAGCTCTTATTATGAAATTTTATCACACCGTGATTTATATACAATCATGAAGCTACAAATGTCGCTTAATATCGAAATTCACGCTACCTCGGTATATCTCCGTTGGAGAATTGTCGCGAAGGGGAATTTATATAAGTGATAAATGAATTGGATTCGTGGGGACACGAACCCGCGACGAAAGCCTATTCAGCGACTCCAGTTGACGTAAACCATTGAGCCATCAAGAGAGGTATAAGTCTTTTGCCGAGATGTCGTACTGCTTTTACCCATCGTGAGCGGGAAATGTACTAGCCTCGCAATGACCCACCTCCGCCATGACAGTTCATTGGTACGTTTGGAACACGCAGCTCTTATTATGAAATTTTTATCACACCGTGATTTATATACAATCATGAAGCTACAAATGTCGCTTAATATCGAAATTCACGCTACCTCGGTATATCTCCGTTGGAGAATTGTCGCCGAAGGAATTTATATAAGTGATAAATGAATTGGATTCGTGGGGACACGAACCGCGACGAAAGCCTATTCAGCGACTCCAGTTGACGTAAACCATTGAGCCATCAAGAGAGTATAAGTCTTTTGCCGAGAGATGTCGTACTGCTTTTACCCATCGTGGCGGGAAATGTACTAGCCTCGGCAATGACCCACCTCCGCCATGACAGTTCATTGGTACGTTTGGAACACGCTCTTATTATGAAATTTTTATCACACCGTGATTTATATACAATCATGAAGCTACAAATGTCGCTTAATATCGAAATTCACGCTACCTCGGTATATCTCCGTTGGAGAATTGTCGCCGAAGGGAATTTATATAAGTGATAAATGAATTGGATTCGTGGGGACACGAACCCGCGACGAAAAGCCTATTCAGCGACTCCAGTTGACGTAAACCATTGAGCCATCAAAGAGGTATAAGTCTTTTGCCGAGATGTCGTACTGCTTTTACCCATCGTGGCGGGGAAATGTACTAGCCTCGTGACCCACCTCGCCATGACAGTTCATTGGTACGTTTGGAACACGCAGCTCTTATTATTGTAAATTTTTATCACACCGTGATTTATATACAATCATGAAGCTACAAATGTCGCTTAATATCGAAATTCACGCTACCTCGGTATATCTCCGTTGGAGAATTGTCGCCGAAGAAATTTATATAAGTGATAAATGAATTGGATTCGTGAGGACACGAACCAGCGACAACCTATTCAGCGACTCCAGTTGGCGTAAACCATTGAGCCATCAAAGAGAGGTATAAGTCTTTTGCGAGATGTCGTACTGCTTTTACCCATCGTGGCGGGGAAATGTACTAGCCTCGGCAATGACCCACCTCGCCATGACAGTTCATTGGTACGTTTGGAACACGCAGCTCTTATTGTAAATTTTTATCACACCGTGATTTATATACAATCATGAAGCTACAAATGTCGCTTAATATCGAAATTCACGCTACCTCGGTATATCTCCGTTGGAGAATTGTCGCCGAAGGAATTTATATAAGTGATAAATGAATTGGATTCGTGGGGACACGAACCAGCGAAAAAACCTATTCAGCGACTCCAGTTGGCGTAAACCATTGAGCCATCAAGAGGTATAAGTCTTTTGCCGAGATGTCGTACTGCTTTTACCCATCGTGAGCGGAAATGTACTAACCTCGGCAATGACCCACCTCCGCCATGACAGTTCATTGGTACGTTTGGAACACGCAGCTCTTATTATGAAATTTTTATCACACCGTGATTTATATACAATCATGAAGCTACAAATGTAAACTTAATATCGAAATTCACGCTACCTCGGTATATCTCCGTTGGAGAATTGTCGCGAAGGGAATTTATATAAGTGATAAATGAATTGGATTCGTGGGGACACGAACCATGACAACCTATTCAGCGACTCCAGTTGGCGTAAACCATTGAGCCATCAAAGAGGTATAAGTCTTTGCCGAGATGTCGTACTGCTTTTACCCATCGTGAGCGGGAAATGTACTAGCCTCGGCAATGACCCACCTCGCCATGACAGTTCATTGGTACGTTTGGAACACGCAGCTCTTATTATGAAATTTTATCACACGTGATTTATATACAATCATGAAGCTACAAATGTAAGCAATATCGAAATTCACGCTACCTCGGTATATCTCCGTTGGGAGAATTGTCGCCGAAGGAATTTATATAAGTGATAAATGAATTGGATTCGTGGGGACACGAACCAGCGACCAACCTATTCAGCGACTCCAGTTGGCGTAAACCATTGAGCCATCAAAGAGGTATAAGTCTTTTGCCGAGATGTCGTACTGCTTTTACCCATCGTGAGCGAATGTACTAGCCCGGCAATGACCCACCTCGCCATGACAGTTCATTGGTACGTTTGGAACACGCAGCTCTTATTATGAAATTTTATCACACCGTGATTTATATACAATCATGAAGCTACAAATGTCGCTTAATATGAAATTCACGCTACCTCGGTATATCTCCGTTGGAGAATTGTCGCCGAAGGAATTTATATAAGTGATAAATGAATTGGATTAGGTGGGGACCGCGAACCCAGCGAAAACCCTATTCAGCGACTCCAGTTGGCGTAAACCATTGAGCCATCAAGAGAGGTATAAGTCTTTTGCGAGATGTCGTACTGCTTTACACCCATCGTGGCGGGGAAATGTACTAGCCTCGGCAATGACCCACCTCCGCCATGACAGTTCATTGATGCGTTTGGAACCATGGCTCTCTTATTATGAAATTTTTATCACACCGTGATTTATATACAATCATGAAGCTACAAATGTCAGCTAAATATCCAAATTCACGCTACCTCGGTATATCTCCGTTGGAGAATTGTCGCCGAAGGGGAATTTATATAAGTGATAAATGAATTGGATTCGTGGGGACACGAACCCGCGACGAAAGCCTATTCAGCGACTCCAGTTGACGTAAACCATTGAGCCATCAAGAGAGGTATAAGTCTTTTGCCGAGATGTCGTACTGCTTTTACCCATCGTGAGCGGGGAAATGTACTAGCCTCGGCAATGACCCACCTCCGCCATGACAGTTCATTGGTACGTTTGGAACACGCAGCTCTTATTATGAAATTTTTATCACACCGTGATTTATATACAATCATGAAGCTACAAATGTCGCTTAATATCGAAAATTCACGCTACCTCGTATATCTCCGTTGGAGAATTGTCGCCGAAGGGGAATTTATATAAGTGATAAATGAATTGGATTCGTGGGGACACGAACCAACGACGAAAAGCCTATTCCAGCGACTCCAGTTGGCGTAAACCATTGAGCCATCAAGAGGTATAAGTCTTTTGCCGAGATGTCGTACTGCTTTTACCCATCGTGAGCGAAATGTACTAGCCTCGCACAATGACCCACCTCCGCCATGACAGTTCATTAGTGCGTTTGGAACACGCAGCTCTTATTATGAAATTTTATCACACCGTGATTTATATACAATCATGAAGCTACAAATGTAAATTTAATATCGAAATTCACGCTACCTCGGTATATCTCCGTTGGAGAATTGTGCTTGAAGGGGAATTTATATAAGTGATAAATGAATTGGATTCGTGGGGACCGCGAACCAGCGACAGCCTATTCAACAACTCAGTTGACGTAAACCATTGAGCCATCAAGAGAGGTATAAGTCTTTTGCCGAGATGTCGTACTGCTTTTACCCATCGTGAGCGGGGATATGTACTAGCCTCGGCAATGACCCACCTCGCCATGACAGTTCATTGGTACGTTTGGAACAACGCGGCTCTTATTATCATGAAATTTTTATCACCGTGATTTATATACAATCATGAAGCTATAAATGTCAATGGTTTAATATCGAAATTCACGCTACCTCGGTATATCTCCGTTGGAGATATAAGTGATAAATGAATTGGATTCGTGGGGACACGAACCGCGACAAGAGCCTATTCCAAGCGTGCCAATGAACTGTCATGGCGGAGGTGGGTCATGCGAGGCTAGTACATTTCCCGCCACGATGGGTAAAAGCAGTACGACATCTCGCAAAAGACTTATACTCTCTGATGGCTCAATGGTTTACGCCAACTGGAGTCGCTGAATAGGTTTTCGCCGGGTTCGTCCCCACGAATCCAATTCATTTATCACTTATATAAATTCCCCTTCGCGACAATTCTCCAACGGAGATATACCGAGTAGCGTGAATTTCGATATTAAGCTGACATTTGTAGCTTCATGATTGTATATAAATCACGGTGATAAAATTTCATAATAAGAGCTGCGTGTTCCAAACGTACCAATGAACTGTCATGGCGAGGTGGGTCATTGCCGAGGCTAGTACATTTCCCCGCTCACGATGGGTAAAGCAGTACGACATCTCGCAAAGACTTATACCTCTTTGATGGCTCAATGGTTTACGCCAACTGGAGTCGCTGAATAGGCTTTGGAAATCGCGGTTCGTGTCCCACGAATCCAATTCATTTATCACTTATATAAATTCCCCTTCGCGACAATTCTCCAACGGAGATATACCGAGGTAGCGTGAATTTCGATATTGCCAAATTTTGTAGCTTCATGATTGTATATAAATCACGGTGTGATAAAAATTTCATAATAAGAGCTGCGTTTCAAACGTACCAATGAACTGTCATGGCGAGGTGGGTCATTGCCGAGGCTAGTACATTTCCCCGCCACGATGGGTAAAAGCAGTACGACATCTCGGCAAAAGACTTATACCTCTCTTTGATGGCTCAATGGTTTACGCCAACTGGAGTCGCTGAATAGGCTTTCGTCGGGTTCGTGTCCCCACGAATCCAATTCATTTATCACTTATATAAATTCCCTTCGCGACAATTCTCCAACGGAGATATACCGAGGTAGCGTGAATTTCGATATTAAGCGACATTTGTAGCTTCATGATTGTATATAAATCACGGTGATAAAAATTTCATAATAAGAGCTGCGTGTTCCAAACGCACAATGAACTGTCATGGCGAGGGTGGGTCATTGCCGAGGCTAGTACATTTCCCGCTTATACGATGGGTAAAAGCAGTACGACATCTCGGCAAAAGACTTATACCTCTTTGATGGCTCAATGGTTTACGCCAACTGGAGTCGCTGAATAGGCTGGTTTACGCCAACTCGCGCGGTTCGTGTCCCACGAATCCAATTCATTTATCACTTATATAAATTCCCTTCGCGACAATTCTCCAACGGAGATATACCGAGGTAGCGTGAATTTCGATATTAAGCGACATTTGTAGCTTCATGATTGTATATAAATCACGGTGTGATAAAAATTTCATAATAAGAGCTGCGTGTTCCAAACGTACCAATGAACTGTCATGGCGAGGTGGGTCATTGCCGAGGCTAGTACATTTCCCGCTCACGATGGGTAAAAGCAGCACGACATCTCGGCAAAAGACTTATACCTCTTTGATGGCTCAATGGTTTACGCCAACTGGAGTCGCTGAATAGGTTTTCGTCATGGGTTCGGTCCCCACGAATCCAATTCATTTATCACTTATATAAATTCCTTCGGCGACAATTCTCCAACGGAGATATACCGAGGTAGCGTGAATTTCGATATTATTAGCTTGGCTATTTGTAGCTTCATGATTGTATATAAATCACGGTGTGATAAAAATTTCATAATAAGAGCTGCGTGTTCCAAACGTACCAATGAACTGTCATGGCGGAGGTGGGTCATTGCCGAGGCTAGTACATTTCCCCGCCACGATGGGTAAAAGCAGTACGACATCTCGGCAAAAGACTTATACCTCTTGATGGCTCAATGGTTTACGCCAACTGGAGTCGCTGAATAGGTTTTCGTCGCGGGTTCGTGTCCCCACGAATCCACCATTTATCACTTATATAAATTCTTCGGCGACAATTCTCCAACGGAGATATACCGAGGTAGCGTGGAAGTTCGATATTGCGACATTTGTAGCTTCATGATTGTATATAAATCACGGTGTGATAAAAATTTCATAATAAGAGCTGCGTGTTCCAAACGTAATTAATGAACTGTCATGGCGGAGGTGGGTCATTGCCGAGGCTAGTACATTTCCCGCTCACGATGGGTAAAAGCAGTACGACATCTCGGCAAAAGACTTATACCTCTTGGATGGCTCAATGGTTTACGCCAACTGGAGTCGCTGAATAGGTTTCGTCGCTGGTTCGTGTCCCCACGAATCCAATTCATTTATCACTTATATAAATTCCCTTCGCGACAATTCTCCAACGGAGATATACCGAGGTAGCGTGAATTTCGATATTAAGCGACATTTGTAGCTTCATGATTGTATATAAATCACGGTGTGATAAAAAATTTCATAATAAGAGCTGCGTGTTCCAAACGCATCAATGAACTGTCATGGCGGAGGTGGGTCATTGCCGAGGCTAGTACATTTCCGCTCACGATGGGTAAAAGCAGTACGACATCTCGGCAAAAGACTTATACCTCTCTTGATGGCTCAATGGTTTACGCCAACTGGAGTCGCTGAATAGGCTTTCATGTCGTGGTTCGTGTCCCCACGAATCCAATTCATTTATCACTTATATAAATTCCTTCGCGACAATTCTCCAACGGAGATATACCGAGGTAGCGTGAATTTCGATATTTGCGACATTTGTAGCTTCATGATTGTATATAAATCACGGTGTGATAAAAATTTCATAATAAGAGCTGCGTGTTCCAAACGTACCAATGAACTGTCATGGCGGAGGTGGGTCATTGCCGAGGCTAGTACATTTCCCCGCTCACGATGGGTAAAAGCAGTACGACATCTCGCAAAAGACTTATACCTCTTGATGGCTCAATGGTTTACGCTAACTGGAGTCGCTGAATAGGCTTTCGTCGCGGGTTCGTGTCCCCACGAATCCAATTCATTTATCACTTATATAAATTCCCCTTCGGCGACAATTCTCCAACGGAGATATACCGAGGTAGCGTGAATTTCGATATTAAGCGACATTTGTAGCTTCATGATTGTATATAAATCACGGTGTGATAAAAATTTCATAATAAGAGCTGCGTGTTCCAAACGCACCAATGAACTGTCATGGCGGGAGGTGGGTCATTGCCGAGGCTAGTACATTTCCCGCCACGATGGGTAAAAGCAGTAAACATCTCGGCAAAAGACTTATACCTCTTTGATGGCTCAATGGTTTACGCCAACTGGAGTCGCTGAATAGGTTGTCGCGGTTCGTGTCCCCACGAATCCAATTCATTTATCACTTATATAAATTCCCTTCGCGACAATTCTCCAACGGAGATATACCGAGGTAGCGTGAATTTCGATATTGCTTTTACATTTGTAGCTTCATGATTGTATATAAATCACGGTGTGATAAAAATTTCATAATAAGAGCTGCGTGTTCCAAACGTACCAATGAACTGTCATGGCAGAGGTGGGTCATTGCCGAGGCTAGTACATTTCCCGCTCACGATGGGTAAAAGCAGTACGACATCTCGGCAAAAGACTTATACCTTCTCTTGATGGCTCAATGGTTTACGCCAACTGAAGTCGCTGAATAGGCTTTCGTCGCGGGTTCGTGTCCCCACGAATCCAATTCATTTATCACTTATATAAATTCCTTTTCGGCGACAATTCTCCAACGGAGATATACCGAGGTAGCGTGAATTTCGATATTGCTTATTATTTGTAGCTTCATGATTGTATATAAATCACGGTATGATAAAAATTTCATATATATATATATATATATATATATATATATATATATATATATATATATATATATATATATATATATATATATATATATATGGAGCCTCGATGGCTCGGTCGGTAGAAGCAGCAACTTCAGACTTCATAGAAGTCTGTGGTGAGGGTTCAATCCCCGCAGCCGACCGGTCAGAGAAGGCAGACACTTTGCTATCCGTGTAGACACCCCGGGATTACGTATGTAATCAACGGATAGGTTTGCTGAAAGCAAATGGGTGTTACAGACTATACACACATAAACAAAGCCACTCCAACATCTTCTAAAAACATAACAGACACCTCACACGTCTCGAACTGTCGACCTACCCGCCCAGTTCTCCTCGTTGCTGGGAGAAAGGGAGCTGGGGATTTGGTACAATACATGTACACATTCGTTACCGGAGTCTAAGCGATGTCAGGCAGGGCAGCCGATCGAGGCTACGCCTTCAAAAGAAGGCATCATGCTTACCCCATATAAAAATGGAAAAAAAAGCATGTTAAAACGAAGAAGTAAGTAAGTATATATATGTATATATATATATATATATATATATATATATATATATATATATATATATATATATATATATATATATATATATATATATATATATATATATATACTGTATATATATAAACGGTTTTATCAGATGTCATAATAAATAAAATATATTATTTATATGAGCGCCAGATAGTTATCTTTAATGCTACGAGTAAATTCTGTTTTGCCATTTTGAGAATAATTTTTAATTAATCTAAACTTTATTTGTAAATTTATTTAGTTGTCAATCTCGGTTCATTGGAGGCTTTTACCTACTTTCATTTACTGACTTTTATTACATGATAATGCTCCTGGCTCTAACAATGACCATTAAATACCTATAGGTAGTTTATTTCAAAGGAAATGCTGTTCATCAAAAGCATCTATTTTCTATAGACTCACGCAAGCGCCTATCTATTTGTTAAGCACAAATTTAGAAAAATTTTTGTTGTTGTAAACAACGTATTGTAATCTTAGCAAATGAGCAAGTGAATTTTTATCATATATTTTCCTCATGCTTAAATAAAAATTTGCTTTACATTCCATTTTCGAACCAGAATATCGTGATTGTTATGGCGTGAACTTTCATGTTAATCGTCGCAATTTTATTTGATTACCAGGTATAAGGATTAGCTTTAAAACTCTGATAAAAAGCTCTTAGTACTGACATTATCCCCGGAAAAAAACATAAAACACTAAGAAAACCACATTCCAAATTGCTACCGTTCAGTGACATTCCGAATAACGATTAATGTTTTATGGCAAGGCCCGGTTATTCATCTATAACCCACCAGCTATGACATTGCTTCATACAGCTGAATAATGTTGCCTTTCCCACCTTCAATTTTGCCAGTAGAAACTTTAACAGGTATGTGATATGAAAGGTTAAACTCCTTATCTTGAAAGTGTCTCCACTGGATGCACACGTTACAATAAATTTGAGGGAATATGAATGCGAAAATGCAGTTCATATCTACTTTGGAAGGTATTTGCAGCATCGCATATTTTAAGATTTATTTAATGGAAGCTATTTGGAATTTTGTAAATGTTTTCTTTATTCCTAGCATCGGAAAATTATCCGGTAAGGACACCCTAAAGCAAACTGAGGAATCTATTAACACCAATTTACAATCCAATGCTCTTAATAGTTTACTAAGTGTCTGGAGGTTAGTCGATTTCACTGAGTGGAAACCAGTTATAGAAACGGGTATGGGCCTTTCAGCCTCTCGATAAAATATGTATCAAATTCGAAGGATAACTGTGATGTAACCACCCAAAAATAGAACAATACATATCTGTATGTGCTTATACAAACACACACACATACATGCATATATACATATATATATATATATATATATATATATATATATATATATATATATATATATATATATATATATATATCAATAAGTTTTTTTGCCTCATACGATGTACTTTCACAAGAGTTGTATATATTTTCGGCATGTAAGGACCTTCGAAAAATGTAACAACCACAACCAATCAATGCTACCTAAACGTACGTAAAGCCGGGCATAATACACA
>NC_089747.1:56477380-56544880 GCF_040412425.1 Macrobrachium rosenbergii
AGAGCTCGAGAATTCCTATGAGTGTCACAAGAATTTTTCTCAGCTGTTGGGTCATCCCCTACATAGGTTGAAATATTGTGTGTCCGAAGTGGGACGAAGTTGGAGCTGTTATTAGCTCTCGTATGGTTTTCTTAATTTTATTCATTTTTTTATTGAACTAGATGGTTGAGTAATGTGGTTTATTTAATTCATGTGATTAGAATAAATCAGTATATTCAGTAACCTAGTTTCAACTGGCGACCAAATCTAATTAAGTTAACTGTGTCTTTTTTTGGTAACTGTTAGCCTTAATTGGTAGGATTACATGGGTCTTAGGTAAAGCAAGGCTATATAAATCAAACAGTAATTAATAATTGAACTCATCAGCTGAAGGACCCATAATATATATATATATATATATATATATATACATATATATATATATATATATATATATATATATATATATATATATATATATATATATATATATACATATACATATTTCCCACAAAGGTTATAGATATTATTGGTACAATGAAGTTAGCTTCATTAGCAAATGTAAAAAATAATATAAATATATATATAAGCTCCTCTTTCAACTAAAGCAATCTGTGAAGTGGACTACCGTAGTGTTGGCATTTTGATAAGTTCATTAAAAAAATATACAAAAAATGCCCCCGCTCCGAAAAAGCACTTATCCCCTTGTTGTGTCTTAAAATTTTTATCAATTATATTATTGTTCATAAAAAATCATACAAACGAGAATATAAAACAATTAGTCTTTTATTTGATATATATAACATTTATTGAGACATTTGTTAAACGAACAATTATATAATTATCCTTATATATATATATATATATATTTATTTATTTTACAGGGCCTGTATATAAATATATTATATTTCATTTTAGATATATATATATATATATACAGACTCTATAGATGTGTAAATGAAGTTAAAAATAAAATAAAAAAAAAAACCAAGTTCTTTGGATAAATATGTTATTCCGTATGTTGGCATTTTGAAAATTCAAATAAATATATAAACACTTATTTGTTTTTATAAAAATATATATATATAAATAAAAACAATATATTTTATTTGATATAACATTTATTTATATTTGTTAAACGAACAATTATATATATATTTATAAGAAATATTTATTTATTGTAGACAGACTCTAAGATAACGAAAAATAAATAAAAGATTATAAAGTATATATATATATATATATATATATATATATATATATATATATATATATATATATATATATATATATATATATGTGTATGTGTGTGTGTGTATATATATGTATTCAGTTACGTGAAGAGAACGAATGAATTTTTATGAAGTAAGAATCATTAGAATAAAGAAAGTTATTAATACCTAGTAAGTGAATTTCACCATCACCCTTACTGGTTAGTCCTAACACAACGGCTGAATTCTCACTTGAGCATGTCCATTAAATTTATCTTCCCTTGACACTATGTCACGAATCATTAAAAATAATTGATTTTAATGTAAAATACCTTAATATCTTTATGCGATAAGTATATTTCATTTACTGTATCGTGGATAATTATAAGAACATGGTTAACAGAAAGAGACAAAGCGTGACAATTTGAAATTACCAAAAAAAAAAAAAAAGAATTTACAAAGATGAAGTCATGAAATCTCACAGCAGAGAAAGGAATTCCCAGCAGAAAGATTATGAAATGTGTTGGCTTCCACACACTGTCTGGAATTCGAAAATATGTTTGAAATCTGAAAGTTATAGCTTAAAATGAGACGTTTTAAAAAGTCCTAAAAGTATATAAAAAACTAACCGTCAAACTATATTCGCAGCGAGAGAAGTAAAAATTATTATTATTATTATTATTATTATTATTATTATTATTATTATTATTATTATTATTAGTAGTAGTAGTAGTAGTAGTAGTAGTAGTAGTAGTAGTAGTAGTAGTAGTAGTAGTAGTAGTAGTAGTCAGGAGATAATCCCTATCCATATGGAATAAACCTACAGAGGCCATTGACTTGAAATGCAAAGTTGTTCATTTGAAAGAAACTACAGAAGATAATAGAAAATACATAAGTACAAGGTGAATTGTTTTAGAGTAGTAATGCATTGCTTGTTCGCTTGAACTTTTGGGTTCTAATTGCAAACATCCACAACGAGGATAGTCTTAAAACATCACATTTACAAAGAAACTTAGTTACATTTCAAGTAGGAAAAATATAATAAGGAAACCCTTTTATCTATAAATAAATTCAATATAATTAGTATCAATACTGAAAGAAAAAAAATATTCTTGAATGAGTAAAAAGCAAAAATATTAACATTGTTACTCATCGAATTTTTGTCTTATTTTTACGACTAAAAATGATTTGTGTAGCAGGACATTTTCCATCTCAGTAACTATAATTACAATGAGAATTGCTCATAAAAAAGTCATATTTCTGGAATATAATGCTTCTGTTTTCATCGACGCCCTCTTTATGCATATTTTAAGACTGAGTTGAAGAGCATTTTTGCTGTAATAAACTCATATTTTGGTATTATACTTATCTGAACTATAGCTGTATTCCCTAATAAAACTGAAGTCATCTTATTATGCTAAATACTGGTTCTTATCCTGCTAATAACATTACCAAAATTTTAAATGACTATTACGTAGTGAGTTATCAAAATTTTTTTTTTTTTATATTATAAGGCTTCGTCCAATTATGTAAAAAGTTATTAAGGAATAATTATCCTAATAGTATCAGATTTTCATCTAGTTATCTACAGTAGTTATCGACTTATAATTGATTAAGTATTAAATAGTGTCAGAGTTTTAGGCTATTATGTAATAACTTATGGAAAAATTAGCACTATATTAACACGACTTCAAACAGAATATTTCACCTTGAAAAAGCCAAGGGAGCAAGATTAGTGAACATTAAATTATCAAGGAATAATTGACAACATATTCCTACAGCTTCAAACAGAATATTTCACCCTAAAAAGGTTAAGGAGACAGGAGTTGTGAAAAGCTAAAATGCAGTACAGGAAAACAATTACCTATCGCAACTTCTGTGACTCGCATTATGAATCTGATTATTCAAATTCGTATGCTGCACAGGAGGCATTGATAAAACCAGCACGTTTCTAATTAATATAAAGTGTGTCATCGATCATGAATAAGGATTTTCAAAGTATTAACGTATTTACCTGAGCGCTAAGAGGGTGGTAATTCAGCTCACAACCCGATTTTAAAAATTATTCTCCTAGTTTCCTAAAGGAATTAGCCATGAGAGAGAGAGAGAGAGAGAGAGAGAGAGAGAGAGAGAGAGAGAGAGAGAGAGAGAGAGAGAGAGAGAGAGAGAGAGAGAGACTCATTAAAAAATAAACATAAAGCAGGACCTTTTCCAAAACAAGAGGGAGAATAGCAGCATATAAAGTAGAGCGATTGTTCGCTAGCTCTGAAACTTGTACAGAATTGCAGAAAGTTTCTAAATTGATTTTGTTTTTCATCCTCATGAATAATAAACCAGGAGTCCTTTGTGCTTCCTCCCATGGCTGACGAATAGTTCATTTCAAAGGCAGTATTAGAACAGAAATTCTTTCAACAATGTGGATTTTTGTAGTACATAGGAGATCAAAAGGAAAATGCCTATTTTTAAATCATATCTGATAAAAACATGAATAAATATCTGTTTCAGTAAGTAACATGAATTCATGTGCACATTTATACGAGAAAGAGGAAAACAAAGTGTTTAGAGTTTAAGCTGTATTTATATTAAGAGCTTCAGGTACTGTGCACACATGTATAGATTTTCCTATATCTACATATACAGAGCTTCCTATATTTAATGAAGCGATTTTTACGGCAAGCTTATTATTTTCTTATCAGAAGCTGGATTAAAACAAATGAGGACACTGAGGTGGACGCGAGATGTTGGAAAAGAGATCAGAAGTGGCACAGGAAAAGAATAGGATGGTCTGGGCATGCGGTGAGGACGAGCGAGGGGGAAAGAGGGATGAGGGCTCAGGTGGACCTGTTAGGGACAGAAGGTCGCTAGAAACGCAAAGGATTTGAAGGAGACGCTAATATGTAATAAATGATCAACGTAATTATAAAAGAAGTAATATAAGGGAAAAAACCAACAACACAAAAAGTAATTTTGAGGCAAATCAAACAAATACGACAAAAACCGAGAGAGTAAGAGGCATTACCAAATATTTAATGGACATAAATCATGAAATAACGCTCTTGAATTTAGATTCGGATTTAGTTACGATGCCATAGAAAGGAACAGTATCCATTCATAAAACAAGATGAGAGAAATGTAATTATTTCTCGTAAACTAATTGATCTTTGCCTCATTTACGAAATAATTTTCACAGCCTTAAAATTTCCACTTTTTCTTGAGTTAATGCACGCCTTAAGCCTTCCGTTTCGTGACCAAAGCGGCGAATGAGTTGGCCCTAAATTCGTGTTTCGTGACATCGCGTTATTCAAATGGAGTCGAGTTTAAGACGTCAGCAGGGGACGTCCATATTGCCAGCCCTATAGCACGTTAGCCTGGAGGGCTTTCTTAAAAATCCAGAGAATGATTTTCCTGTTTTTTTTTTTTCATTGTTATACAAAATATGACTAATGGGGACGGTGTGAGCTAGACTGAATTATATCAATTATTAAAACGAAATTATTTGAATGAACATTACTAGATTTATTAGGAAATATGAGATGTTTCCTTGTCAGTTGAGCACTAGGATTTCTGGCAGTTTTGAACCTCTGCTCTTTAATATAAAAACAAAGGCTGCGATACCTGAAAGTAATGAATACGCAGTTCAGCAACATACTTTGTAGCTGGACCTTTATTTCCATTTTTATGTTCCTTTCGAATACAATTAACGTTTTAACTTATAAAAAGGCAAAAAATTACGAAAATTATTCCAGTGATTACCGTCATAATGAACTGAATGTATCCTACATAAACACAATTGTATACATGAATACATGTATACAGGACAACCCTTGACATATATGAAAAAAAAGTTTTTGAGGAAACAGTTAAAAAAATATAAACTCAATGTGACAGATTTTTCAAAGTTACAACCTAAGAACCACGTACCTTCATTTGCTCACGAAAAGTTCATTAGAACCTTCATTTACTGATTTACGTCTTCTTTTTATTCACTTCACTTGCTGCCTTATTTCCTACAGCATTTAACGCAGGAATAACGTCAGGAAGCAAAGGGAAAATATTCTGTATTTCCTAATCCGGAAAACAATGGCCCTCACCAATACATTAAACTATGACAGTTATCCTATAATGTTATTGTATCAATAAATTTCAAAATGCCAATCATGTATGTCTGTCAAACCCACTGACGGAATTGAGTTTAATTGATAAACATGGGATGGCTTGAATGCTATTCGTTTAAATATTAATTCGTGGGGAAATGAGTTTACGAATACTTGTTTTCTAAAAGTTTCTTATGGTAGTTGCTAACTGTTTAAAACTTTGCTGTTAAACGTCAGTATAATTCAAGTCATAAGTATTTCTAAAAATTTTATATACATGCATATACATGTGTGTGTATACACACACATCCACACACATACATACATATATATATATATATATATATATATATATATATATATATATATATATATATATATATATATATATATATATATATATATATATGTCTGGTACTGTCATCTGACAGTGCACTATGAAGAAAAATAGTCCCATATTTCACCAATGATAAGGAATACAAAAGTATTGGTATTCGAAATACATCGCTTCAAAATGTATATTTTGTTATATGGTCCTTTTCATATATATAAATATATATATATATATATATATATATATATATATATATATATATATATATATATGTATAATATATATATATATATATATATATATATATATAATATATATATATATATATATATATGTAAATATATGTGTAAATATATATAGGAAAGTCAAAAGTTCAAACAACGGAGTGGTGCTGAGCCTTTCGACTTTCGGTAAGTCGAAAGGCCTAGCACCACTCCGTTGTTTCACTTTCCCCCGTGGCATTTGCCATTATATATATCATCACGTTCCATATTTTCGTGATTCAGTTATACATACATATATACGTACATACATATAAATATATAAATATATAAATATATATATATATATATATATATATATATATATATATATATATATATATACTTACATGTAAATAATTTATATATATATATATAAAAGTATATATGTATATATATATATATATATATATATATATATATATATATATATATATATACAAATGTTGCTATTGCACAAGCATGTGCCGTATTTTGTAAGTACCCTGCAAAAGAATTACACAACAAGAATTAATCCGACTTGACACGGTCTCCAGGTAAATATAGAAATCATTTATTTGCTCTCCTTTCCTGAATGTGTTCTTCTTAACAATCGTTTTTGTGATGCGTCAATTAATTTACAGAATGCAGGAGTTTACAAATAACTTTTATCAGGGTGTGTCTTCATGAGTATGAGAAATCAGGAATAAATAAAGATGCCAATGAACTAACAGTTCGAAGCACTAACAAACAAAGGAGAAAAGAGAAAGTAGGTTTTTCTAATTGTGATAAGGAAATATTTTCCTTGTCCATTTGACTACGCTTCTACATACCTAAGAGAGAGAGAGAGAGAGAGAGAGAGAGAGAGAGAGAGAGAGAGAGAGAGAACGGGTGACGATGAGAGGGAATGACCGAGAAAACTCAGTTATGGTGAAAATGACAATTTTCACTTTTAGTTCCAAAAATACATATGAGTTTCAACTCTTTTGTAAGGGTAGACTTTTTAGTTTATATCTATCATAATGAAATCATCTTACTGTATGAGAGAGAGAGAGAGAGAGAGAGAGAGAGAGAGAGAGAGAGAGAGAGAGAGAGGGAGCGGAGTTTGTAATTAATTTTTCCCCTCCAAGGAAAAAACAAGGCAAGGGCAATAACTGTTATCGGCGATAAAGGTGTCTGTCGACGAGCATTCAAAGAACCGATTTTTCTCTTATCCACTGAATACAAACGAAGAGAGGACTTTCATCTGCGTCAGATTTCATCAGGGTCTTAGGGTATGTAAAGGACGCGCGCGGTTATTGAGAGAGAGAGAGAGAGAGAGAGAGAGAGAGAGAGAGAGAGAGAGAGAGAGAGAGGCGAGGGGTTATTAGCGTTACTACACGAAATGCTGTCTTTCACATCATCGCAGGAATGGCTGATTTATAAGAATGGCAAGATTTTATGGAGATTATTAAAAATCACGTATAAACGCTCTTCAGAACATAAACGAATAGGATCTGTAATAAATAAATTGGGTGTCGCCATGTAAGCCTTGAGAAGTGTTTTTTTTTTTAATAAAAGCTTTTTTCCTTCGAATGGACAAACCCCTTCCTCTCTAGCCTTTGCCCATAATAGCCAACTTTTCACCTACATAATGGTTCCACGATACAAGTACTGAAACTGCATAATCTTAGGAATGTGTTTAAATAAAATCCATCTGTAGACTTGAAAGATTTTCCATTAGTTACGCATGTCTGTTTGTGTCTGTGCATGTGCAATCGCTAGCATGCCTTCATGGCATTATTTATATATAAAATTCAAGTATATTATTTTATCTCCATGGAGATCCAAAAAAAATAATTTAAAAAGATACAAAGAAGGTTTACTTATTTAGATTAATGTATTTTAAAACTAGTTTTTTTATATGTACACAGGCAATTCGCTATAAACTAATAAAGAGAGAGAGAGAGAGAGAGAGAGAGAGAGAGAGAGAGAGAGAGAGAGAGAGAGAGAGAGAGAGAGAGAGAGAGAGAATATTTTTGAAAACCGCGAGAGAGCAATTAATATGAAGTCCTCAGCTGATCCAAATCATTCATTCCGAATGAGTCGGGCCTCTCAGGTGAATCTACGTTCGCCGAATGCTTTCGGAAGGGCCACGACGATTCAGTGTGGCATCAACGATCGCTTTTTTCATCGAGTCTCCCTTCGTTTGATAATCTTTCTCAATATTCATTCACTAGTTGCTATTTATTTTTTTTTAACACTGATTATTTGGCAATGGCGATTTTCACGTAATACGGAAGGAACGTTGACTATTGTTCAGAACTGTGGTTTTAGAGTCTAAGGAAAGATATTTTCTTTGCTACGTGGGATCTTTTTCCTTTTTTATGCAAAAAAATGTATTTTTCTGTTATTTTTTAAAATCCTGTCACTCTAAAATCACTTGTATGTTCTAGTTAAAAAATTAAAAAATAAACGTTACCAACACCAACGAAAAATATCCTACAAGCATTTTTTCTAGCAATTCTTTCAACATTGACTAAAACCTCCACATTTATCTCAAAATAATTTTCAGCAAATCAGCTGATTCACGTCCTAATGCCCATTAGTACTCAATTCCTTCTTGCTTTCTTGGCACTCAGTTACTAAGAACTATCTAAGTATGAACTCGTAAAAGATCGTTTGTTAAGGAAAAGATTTGCTGAAAATCTGACAAATTTTATACAGGTAGAATCTTCTGTCCCCAGTTAAAGTTTCTTCCAATATTCTCGGTTCACCGACATGCGTTTGTTGGTTATGATATTCGAGACATCTCTGAATGCGCTGCATAAATCATATTTGTAAATATTCGGACGAGAGCACTTAATATCGGACCGAATTCGGGGAAGGAGGTCTCGCCCTCGAATCGCGTCTGCATCGTCACCTGCCCATGTCCCCGAGTCACTGACCTGATAACTTATATTTTGTCCTCGAAGAGGCTCAAAGGCAAATCTCCTGTCTCTCTTCCTGAGCAGAGAAACCATCATCCACCATTGCTTGCGTCATATGTCAGTTTGATGAGGGTTTCAAAATACGACTATCTTTTGTTTGCAATGATTATGATTTTTAAAAATTTATTCCCATAGGTTTAGGAAATCTAAACCTATCGGTTATTATCGAAATTTACTTCCAAATCATAATTTCAGCCACTGGGAATTTGAGCAAGTCATTTATTTCTGAGACCATACACAAACATACACACATACAATACAAACTCCACATACACACATACAGTACAAACTCCCACACATAAACACACATATACTGTACATACTATATGTATATATATATATATATATATATATATATATATATATATATATATATATATATATATATATATATATATAATTTATATACTTGTATATATGTGTGATGCAAATTACATCACCAGCGACACAATTTGTGAGGAAATGCGATCTACACTGATCTATTGATCTATTCATGGAGCACGTAATAGTTAATACGTGTTCCCAAGGCTTGATTTATAGCCGTTAGGGTGGCCGTTGTTAATTTTTTTTTTTTTTAGTTTAAAAGGATAGACCTCTGTTGCCAGGACATGCAGCCCTCATAATTGTGTATAATTTTTCTTATGATTTCTGAGCCGGTCCCCAAGTGAATTTATCTTATATATATAATGGTACCTGGAACGGGGACGTCCCAGGGTAGGTGGGCTGAGCTCCTATTAAATTTATATACAGTATGATGAAGATATGTCTTTATTCAGCGACTCTGCAGGTGGATATATCATTGGTTCAGCAATATTACTAATGAATGGGATGTGAACACAGCAGTGCTTGGTCTTGTTCGCATTTTGAAAACTGAGATTTGTCATTTTTGTGAACGTTAACCTCGCCCGAAGCAGTGCCTCGAGGCGTGACTGAGATTAGATCGGAAGTCCATATGACATGTGTCCCAGGGTGTGACGACCGTTGACCCGTATTGCAGTGTGGGTACCGGATTTTTCCGATGCCATCATGGATCTTTCCCAGGCGAAGTGTAAACGTGCCCGGAAGTAAGTGCATTCATGTGTTTGTCATGATGAGTTTTGCTGGAGAGAAAATGTGTGAAAACTTGATATTGGAGCTTGAGCTGTTGCAGTGCTCAATTTTCTCCGAGATGTGTCCTCCAGTTTTACTGAATGACGAGTCTGTGTGAACTCTTGTCAGGGGGCACAATGCCTGGGTTGAAGGGAATGAGAGGATGGAGTGGTGGTCATTTCAACTAAATACTTATTTTAACTGTTTGGACTTAACTTGTTCAGTGGTGATATGGTGTGGGAGGTTTTAGTTTAGTCCCTGTTAAGTGTGTGAAGATCCCATTTTCTATGTTCGGGTTTGGAATTTGGAAGTCAGTGTGATTTATTCATTTAATCAATCAGTGCTTTGTTAGATTTTCAAAATAAAGTCTATTTTCTTAACTCGAGAGCTAATTCAGTGGCCTTCAGTGTTTGTGAGTTATGACAGAGAGAGAGAGAGAGAGAGAGAGAGAGAGAGAGAGAGAGAGAGAGAGATAGAGAGAGAGAATATGACGCCCAGTTTGGAGGCAAGTTGTATCATACCCTTCCTCTGCGGGGAGCAGGAAGGGGTTATATATATATATATATATATATATATATATATATATATATATATATATATATATATATATATATATATATATATATATATATATATATATATATATATATATATATATATATATATATATATATATATATATATATAATATATATATATATATATATATGTAAATGTGTGTGTGTGTGTGTACGCGCGCATGTATGTGTGTTAATAAGAGTTTTGCATCTCCATTACTGACAAACATAAAATATTGATTTTTTGTACCATGATATTTATCAATAAGTGGACTGCTATACGAAATGAATTTTGTAATGCGCCATTTTTGAAAAGTGAGCTTAACGTTACTGAAAATCTTTATTTTCAACTAGAAATAATATTTGTACTTGTGACGGTATGATCATTCATTTATTTCAGTTTGGAACTGATTTTATAAATAGTGCCAACATAAAAGTTATTGAAAAATAACTCTTAGGTTTTTGGATATTTACAAAAATATTTCGGATATGTCGCATTTTCTGGGCTGAAAGTCCCATTATTATGCTCTAAAATGTGGTTCATCATGTTTTTAAGAAATAAAATCCATAAGATATTTTGTGTGTTGTTCACGTCTGTTCTTTTTTTTACCATGTTGTTTGATAATAAAAAAATGGCTCTAAACACCCGTAAGTTTTTGTCTTTCCCCCCAAAATTCTAAATGTTCCCAACAATATGATCTCGTATAACTAATAAAAATCAGAAGTATTAATAAGCACTTCATGGAGTATGTTAATAATAACCATAAGGAGCCTGTGAATAATGCTTACTGATAAAGAAAATGATGAATGAAGGAAAAACCATTTAACTAATTTCAAAAAATAACCTTGCCACATGTAGTTTATAAACATCAATTAACACTGAATAAGTTAATAATAACCTAACAAACCTAAGAATAACTGTTAATGGTGTAGATAATGGTGATTATTGCAAACAAGTGACAAACATTAAAAAAATTGATATTCTCATGCATAGTTAAAAAAATATCAATAACCTGGAGTATGTTAATAATTCTAACAAAACTGTGAATAATACTTAATGATAATGATACTGGTCATTAATAAAAAAAGTAAAAAGTATTCCAAAAAGTTAATGTCATGCATAGTCAGTAAACGCAAAAAAACCATGGAGTATGTTAATAACTTTAATAAACCAGTGATTAATAATTAATGATAATGATGATTAATGCAAACATGTAACAAACATTCCCAAAAATTAATTTTGTCACACATAATTAACAAACATCAGTAAACATAACGTATGTTAATGATTCAAAAAAATTGTGAATAATGATAATGATAATGGTGATTAATGCAAACAAGTAATAAACATTTCAAAAAATTAATATTGTCACACATAGTTAAAAAAATCAATAAAAGGGTGAGTAACTCTAACAAACCAGTGAATAATGGTTAATGATAATGATAATGGTGATTAATGCAAACAAGTAACAAACATAAAAAAAAACTTAATACTGTGACACACAGTTAACAAACATAATTGAACATTAAGTATTTTTACAATAATTCCAACAAATTTGTGAATACTGATTGTTGACGAAGATAATAATAATTAATGTATAAAAATTATTATTAACGGATGAGAACATATGAAAGAGACAGATGATGGCAAAAATAAAAGTTTTACTCACCAAAATCGAAAAGACTACGTCAAGATATGTTTTTGCATTAAGCCGAGATGACAGACGAAAACTTGGGGATGAGATACAGGCCCAGTCGTTGTTGGAGGGCTTGGCAGTCTTCTTTCTGTGCCTTTCGTTCTTGTTCCAAGTAATGGGCATCTGTTCCAGGTGGCCTCCCGTCATAGGAAACAACTGATGTTATAATGGCGTCTGAAAATCTTGTTGTGATTTTCACTTCACCATGACGACACCAGGGTGGCTGGCGACCTTCCATTCAAACTATTTTCGAGGGTGAGATCCCAAATATTAGTGGTTCGAGATGTAGTCACTGTTGTAGTGGCGGGAACGTACTGGCAGAAACTGTATGTGTTCATGGACTGCCGCTAGAGCAGCCACTGTTATCTCCCTAGTGTTGAGTTGTGACCCCCAGCCCCTGTGTTGCTTCTCTCTCAGACAACTTTCCCATGGGAACATGGGTATTCACAGCGGTTACTGTATGAGTGGAGAGAAAGGCAGCCTTGCAAATTGTCATTTCCTTGCCCTTGATGGTAACAGAGCACCTCAATGTCCACTTCATCTTGGTGGTTATCCTACAAATATTTCTTTGAAAGTCTGGTCTCTTCTTGTTGTAGTCCCTTGAGATACCTTAAGATCAAATTAATCGTCTCATCCCCCACTTTGGAAAAACACTCTTTTGCAAATGCAAGTGGACTGACTTTCTTGGTTGGAGCAGTTTTCTTAGTACCAGTCTTCCTGGCAAAGTTTTGCTAGGACGGTCCATCTTTTCTTTATTTTTTTCCCTTATAGCAACATTAGCAGCCCATGTTTCTAGGTTCAATAACACGTTTTCTTCCTTTTGTCCTCTTGTACTTGTTGCTCAGCCTAATGCACATTAAGTTCAACAGATTAGGGTCCACTTCTGATGGTGGCACTGGCACTGATAGTGAATTCAGAATTAATTGGGGTGACACACGTGCCAACACTCATGGCCTTGGTAGTGGCAAAAGGGAATGGATCATCATATTGTGTATCACTATCACTGTTGTAGAGATACACTCCACTCTTCATCTGAGATATCACTACTAACCTTTCCTTGACCCTTTTCCTTACCTTTCTTCCTTTCAGTATCACTCCTTTCCACTTTACCCTCCCCTGTTATGGGATTTGATACCAATATCACCAAGATCTATTGCTGGAAAGGCTTACCATCGTCGCTTTCATTATCACTGAATGTTGTGCGTAACGTTCCTTCAGCACCTAGTTGCACTCACTTTTTAGTTTTTCATTCTGCCTCCATCCAATTTTCCCTTCTTCCATCTTTCTGTATATCCACCACACTCCCTTTCACTGTCTTAACCGCTGAATGGCTGGAAGCGCCCCGGTCCATCGCTTCATAGTCGAATTTTCATGAATCAAACTATCACTGCCACATGAACTCGAAACATCCAAAAATACCTTGCTATCGCCATGAAAACCACCGATGCACAGAGATATTTCACTTATTCTATTACTCTTTTTCGCAGTCTCCGGGGAATGCCTGGCCACCTGGCACACTTCATACAAAATACGTTGTCCAAGCTTATGATATCGGGAGTATTATCACTCGGTGATTAATAATACCGGCAATAATAACAATAAAAACATTTTTTCTTGCTGAGCATTCCAAACGCCGATCAGCTCAAACGAAAACAATAACAAAAGCGCTGATTGGCTGGCCCAGAGCATAACTTTCACCTTTAATACAAATTCCTTACAACGGCGCTCCCGAAACTTGGTGCACTCTCGAGAACTCGCTTTAGGCTGAAAACGTTTTGCATCAAAAGCGATTTTCGACAATATTGGAGGCTGCACGCAGCATTGTTCTGCATGTTAAATTTTTATCGAAAGTTTGTAGAAATGCCTGTACTAAACCGAATGTCGCTGGAAATGGCTCTTAATAGCAATTAATAAGAAGGTTTGGCAGGGAGCCACAGGTCCAACCGTCTACGATCACTCTGTATTATGTGGGCTGCATGTCTAAACTGAATAACGGGGAATGCCCCCACACCCACACCGACACACACACACACACACACACACACACACACACACATATACACATATATATATATATATATATATATATATATATATATATATATATATATATATATTATACTGTATATATATATATATATATATATATATACATATATATATATATATATATATATATATATATATATATATATATATATATATATATATATATATATATATATAATTGTAATAGCCACAATGCCCTCTTAACTTTCTCGAATTCTTCGCGCTTTTTTAATACGATTGTCACTACAAAGCCTTATGATCCAAGTGCAAGAAATGAGGCATTGTGGCTATTACAATTACATATGTATCTGGTAAAAAGTGACCAGTAGATTCTGTATATATATATATATATATATATATAGAGAGAGAGAGAGAGAGAGAGAGAGAGAGAGAGAGAGAGAGAGAGAGAGAGAGAGAGAGAGAGAGAAACTCATAAAATCAGATCGTCAGCCAAATTTCCTTGTTTTAAGAATATTAGCCTGTAAATATCTAATCTTTTACCGGATATAATATTATTGTAAACCTGGATTCATTCATTACGGTTGTGATTCAGTCACATAGTTAACTTATTGGCCTCTTTTAAACTTGAATGCCTCAGAGTATCGTAATAATTATAATCAGTTTATGTACAAATTCAATAAAACATCAAAGCAAGACGAGCGAGCGTGTTCTACTAGTTGTGACAAACGGCAGGAAAACGCCGATAGTTTTTCCTGGTGTTCATACTTCTTCCGTGGGAAATTGAAGGTAAATGCTTCGTATTTCTCTTATGTTTGACACAGCGTGTGGCCAAGCTGTTACACTGAGCTTAGGCTACAGCGTTGGTGTGTTGTCACTGTCACGGGTGATTTTCCTGGGACATTAATCATATAAGTTACATGTAGATTAATGAATTTTCATACACCATATTTCCTCGTAGCTGGATCGGAGATTCTCACGTCTTCATCAGGATGCATTTGGTACTGATACTTGGTGAGGATGAGGCGGGGGGGAGTGATGATTACCAAAAATCTCCTGCCTTCTCCCTAAATGGGATGACGTACCCCCTAAAATTCAGTTGCCATTTTTGAGGGGATATTGTGAATCCACATGCCTCAGTTCTGGATGAAGAAAATTCTTTTGTTAATTTATGTCTTCTTTATTCCATTAGAATTTCCTACAGACGTCAATCACTGTCTCCAGGGCTGGGTCCCTACAAAAAATGTTCTTATTAAGGTTTTATATTTAAACAAATTACAGTTGATCATAAATTTTTAGATGGATACAGAGACCTCAAAACAAAATAGTACATAAACTGAAAGGTCTTTTCCTAACATATGGTGAAACATCAAATGGTGAGCAGTTATAAACCAGAAGTAAAACATCATAGTTGGAATACAGGTGTACCTCACTTGATGTTTCACTCTATGCATCAATACATTTCGTCGCACAGAGGGCATGTGTGAAAATGGGATACATTCAATACATTTGAGCTAATTGACGTTTAATACTACTCGAAGGCATGTGTGAAAATGGGAGAGGCTACCTGAAAGATTTAACAGAGGCTAAAAGAAACTCATTTTACGAAATTAAAGCAACGGTAAAAGTTGAGCTAATTGGAATTGTTTAAAATAAATTCTATATAGCCTGGGCAAGGCCCATCTTCAAAATCTTTGAGGATAACCTAGCTTGAGGTTTAGAGATGTCCGATCTTAGACTAGGCTACTGAAAAGACCGCTAGGATACGTATACCAGCCGGCTAGTTTTACGTGTCAGACCACTGAGCTGATTAAATCAGCTCTTTTCCTAGGGTTCCTGGCCCGAAGGATTAGACAGTCATTTTACGTGGCTAATATAAAATTTGACCACATTGGTTTTGTTTACTTTAGCAACGGACCTACAGTTTATTGTGGAATCCGAACCACATTATAGCGAGAAATGAATTTCTATCACCAGAAATAAATTCCTCTAACTCATACTTAGAGGAGAAACAATCAGCCGGTATTAAGGCGCTCCTGTGGGATTGACCTGGGATCATAATTCTTCCAAGGTTCCTATTTGTTTTCTAACCTGGGAAAAAAAGAAAAGGAAAATCCAGCCCATATGCGAGTGACAGTCCGCGTTCTCCGACTGAACGACTCACCTAACGAAGAGCTTTCGTTTGCCTGAGGTAAGGTAAGGTTAGGTTGGCGTAAAGGGAGGTATAGGCTAACTCCTATATAATTATTTTAAACAATTTATATAGCCTAAACTATTTTACAGAAATTGGCATAAATAGTCATGAATAGTCATGAATAGTCTAGGCTAGGCATTCTTAAATCACTGCATAGCCTAGCCCAAGATCGTCAACAGCAACGGAAATTCCCACGGTTACAATAATAGGCATCCAAATGCTAGAACAGGTTAAGTATTTCGGACCAGTTCTTTTGAATGCATGCGAAAATAGAGGGCTATCACTAGTCCCCTGTGCTGTGAGACTGGCCACCACTTAATCCTTGAAGATAAATTGTGAAGCAGGTACACCGAGGACAACATTAGGGAGAGCTGCTTACGGAGGTGACTGAATTGCGTGTTGATTACATTTTTTGACTCAACGATATAAAAACAGTGTAGGCTATATAATGCAGTGCAAGTGAGATAACATGAAAAATTCACCGAAATAGTGTGAGAAATTTGCTTTTCATTTATGCTGTTACGCAGAAAAGGTCCGCGGGACGCCATGTTTAGTACCAGCCCCTGGGGGAATAACAAACAAAAAGGGGAGCAGTATATTTCACATTATTTTGGTAAATCTATCAAGTTATCTCACCCTTACTGCACCATGCACACCCTTTTCTATATTGCTCAGTTAATATCGCCGTGTGTGCGCGCGTGTGTATGTGCGCGCGCGCACGAGACGGAGAGAGACTTTACCCTGTTCTTTTAAATATAGTATGTAGATCATTCTTTAGAGATAGTTCAGATCGGTTCCAATATCTAATCTGATTTCGTAACATTTTTTGTAAATAATAATGTACCCATGATATTGTACAGCACTGTCATTATCATCAGGGTTTGCGTTTCTTTCCGGTTATAGGAAAATGAAGAATACCATTTAGAAAGCGACAGTTGAATGAAAGCAACAAGAGAGAAATCCAAAATAGCTCAACCAAGATGTGGCAAGATTTCCGCTATAGCAGTATCAGGCACCTTGGTCAGTTAATTTCTCAGAATGGCGAAATTTCGTTAATACAGCGATTGTGATATTGTTCACTTGTAATAGTATTCTATGTAACTTTGATTAAGCTCTTGTTTAGTGCAAAATCACCTGCAATGTAGACAGAGCACCCGTATTGGCAGAAACATATAGAGTTACCAGATTGCCCCGTAACAGATTGAATGGCAGCTATTTACATTAAATCGCACACTTCTGGCAAGTTCTCACAGTCTCCCCCTCTCCGTCGATGTTGCGTAAACGAGACCCTTTGTTAATGAAGTATTATACAATGATGGTAGAGTTGTTGGTTATTAATAGGGATCTCTCTCTCTCTCTCTCTCTCTCTCTCTCCTCTCTCTCTGCGTGTGTGTGTGAGTGTGTGTGTCTTTTCACGTCAGTGATGTTTTAATTCTGAATCCTATATACCTATTCTTATGTCTACAATTCTGTTTGCTAATCTGCGTACCATTCTGGTTCCTCGTATGTATACCTGTTACGTTATTTTGTGGGTGCTACAATCGTATGATATCTACTACCCCTTTTCTACATTTGACCCCTCAGGGGCTAGTACTAAACACGGTAAAACAGTGTAGGTGAGTCACTTTTGCCGTGTTTAGTACTAGCCCCTGGGGGATCAAATAGTTTTGTATATAGTTTGAGGAAGTACTTGCCATAGGCCTTAATTGGGTTGTTTGGTAGATGACATCCTAATTCTTGGTAGGTCGCGAATAGCTCGGTAGCTATCATACTATACTGTAGTAGCACCATTTTGAGTCATAGATGTTTGTGTCTTATAGGAGTAACAGTATACTGTACACTCATGTACCCACCCACACACACACACGGAAACATTCCCTACGCGCTTACACGTACAGTATGTTGGGCTGCGTTGTGCAAGCACCTCTGCTTCTTTAGTGATAGTATATAGGCAACTTACTCGTATTGTAAAAGTAATAATATCAAAGAGAGCAGTGATTACTGCCGAGCTACGAAATGCATCACCATTATTCGCTTCTATTATCGATTCTATGATAATTTTATTATGGAGGTTTTACCCGAAAGTTTGAAATGGTAATTATATGAAGCATAATGTACTAGTAAAAGGATACCTGGTCATTCCTTAAGCGTTGTTGTATCAAAGTATATGATATAATGAGCGATTTCATCTGGTCATTTTTAATCTTACGGGTGAGTGACCTCTTCCTTAGGTTGGTCTTCATTCTTTCATTTATTCACCTTCCTTTTAGTAATTCATCAGCATTCATCCCATCCACGACCGCCGTTGTCATTGCATTCATCATCCTCTTCATCTTTCATCTTTCTCATCATAATTGTCTTTCCCTGCTGTCAATGAATCAGCAAAAAAAATACGTTATATTATTTTAGTATGATATGTATAAATATAATTAAATGCTTTTCAGTATTGTCGTTATTCATTTATTTATGAATCTCGTTTTGAGTCTGTGATTAAATTTCCTTGTTTCCTCACATATTTATGAAGTTTGAGAGATGTTTCTCGTTACTGTTGCTTGCGTTCTGAAATTTTTTCACTGAAATATCCTTCACATTACATTTAATAATATAGAACACCGAACTTCAATTGCATTTTCTAGTGAGACTATATTATGAGTTTCCTAATATTACTGGAACCAATATAATCAGCCTGACCTTCATTCATTCCAGGTATTCAACAGGAGGCAGTTCAAAGACGTGACATTCAACAGGAAGCTGTCTAGCAACCTTGGAGTTTCACAGGTAGGCCATTCGTCTCTCATTCAGGATTTTACTCCTTCTATACGTTGCCTAATTTTCTTCTTATGATGTGCATCGTTCTTATTTCTGAAATTACGCGAGACTTGCCCTGGAAGTCTTTCAATTAGTGGTCTTTTTGACTGAACTTCTTTCAGCCCATTTTGCAGAGATCTCGCTTCTTCTGCAATGCCAACTTCACCCTCTCTCTCTCTCTCTCTCTCTCTCTCTCTCTCTCTCTCTCTCTCTCTCTCTCTCTCTCTGTTGAAGATATTATAAAAATAGATATTTCAGCTCAGCATTTTATGAGTCGAAACTATTAAGGTTAATTAACTGAGACATTTCACAATTATTCTGAAAAATCTTGTCGTAGGAGTGGGTAAAAAAAAAGTTATACTGACTAAAATTTGCCATTCCTCAGTAACATATTTACCCTTCTAGTAACTGAGCAAATTCCATTTGGAAATCCCAACGCAATTTTTCCCGTTCCTTTTAATCTTATAGATTATGATCTCCCTCCCTCAGAGAGATATTGCTTACGTCTTCATTCCCCTCACTTGTCTCTAATCAGCCGTAGTCATCTTCTTCCCCTCTTTTTACCTCTCAGGGTCAATGCCTGCTATCCTCACAATTCTGTTTTTCTGTGCGCGAGTGTGTGTGCGTTTGCGCCCGCGCGCACGTGCATTCGTGCATATATCTATGGTTAAGTTCATCGGTAATTAGACCACAAATCTTTTTTCTTTAAATAATCTTGTTGCGAAGGTCAAAATAACTATAGTTAAAACATTCTTACAATAAAATATGAGAATTTTTCCGTTCGGTTATTATCCGTCCTCCTTAATATTGCCACTTTCTGTCTGTGGGGAAGTTGAGGTTAAAATGATTTTCCGAGAACTTATTCATATCAAAATAAAATGATGAAAGATTGTGCTTTGATGATGAGATCTTAAAACCGAAAAGGACGTAGAAATACGGATAAAGGTTGTAAAAACGCTCGTAAACATAGTGAAATTAATAATGATTTTCACACATTCTCGTTTATGCAGTACATTAATGAATATGTTCTGTGTAATGTATATGAGCCCTTATGTATTAACAAAACAGTGCCGACAATCGGTGGATGAATTCAAGAGAAGGGCGAATACACAAATAACGAAATGATAAGCGATCAACATGCAGATGTTCCCTGTAAGCAGCAGTTTACCGTGCAGTGAATTTCAACACCGACTGATATCCACGAAGCACCTCCGGGTTTCAGGCGACGTGACCCACCTTTAATTAATTATATTTCCCCTCCCAGCAAACCACTTATGAATTACGCTCAAATGTTGAACATGCGCTGCTTAGCATTTTAAAACAGGGCCAGCATTAATTTTTCATTATATATATATATATATACCATATATATATATATATATATATATATATATATATATATATTTATGTCTTCTGTGTATGTGTTGGAAAATAATGAACAGTAGTACGTGTTTCACAAGTAAATGTCTGGCTCACACCGGATCAACCTCGGTCTCCCGAGTGACAGACCAAAAGTAGTTGAGCCAGTATCGTCTTGGCCCTGTCACTAGAGACCGAGGTTCAGTCAATGAGACAGAAATAAATAAATAAATGAATTAATATATATATATATATATATATATATATATATATATATAATAGAAAAAAATTAATGCTGGCCCTGTTTTAAAAATGCTAAGCAGCGCATGTTCAACACTTGAGCGTAATTCATGATGGTTTTGCTGGGAGGAAATATAATTAGTGGAGTGGGTCACGTCGCCTGAAACCGGGGTGCTTCGTGGATATCAGTCAGTGTTGAAATTCACTGCACAGTAAACTGCACCTTACAGAACATCTGCATGTTGATCGCTTATCATTTCGTTATTTATTAATATTCGCCCTTCTCTTGAATTCATCAACCGATTGTCGGCACTGTTTTGTTAATACATAAGGGCTCATATACATTACACAGAACATATTCATTAATGTATTGCATAAACGGAGAATGTGTGAAAATCATTGTCCACTGCTATCTCGTTTTTAACAGTTATATATATATATATATATATATATATATATATATATATATATATATATATATAAATACATATACATACATATATATATATATATATATATATATGTATATATATATATATATATATATATATATATATATATTTAATTAATAAATTCTTGAACTTAGATATGAATAAGAATGTGGCAGGTTTATTAATTAATAGGCTTAAAGATCAGAGATCGGCTAAAAAATTTATCCTCTCATCTTATTAAAATCATGAGTTCACTTCGAGTAACGAGGATAAAGGAAAGCGAAAAGGTTAGTTATACTCAGTGTCTATTTATTACTAATTTTTGGGCACCTAATCTCTGATTAACCTATGGAAATAGCTGGATACTTCTTGATATTTGTAAGTAGAAGCCTGTAAACACTATATCATGTCCACTCAAACTTATGTTTCTGTCATCTTAGGTTTTTTTAAAGAATCATCCCTATCTCAGTACATTCATAGACTACCCTACAAATGAAAGGTCTGAAATGACTGTGACGATTAAATCCACCCCGCCCCCCACTCCCCCTTTTACTTACTTTAATAAATAAATCATATACCAATTGCATTTCACACATCTTATCAAAATTTTAAGCACTTAATTTATTTATTTGAGACATTAGAATAAAATCATATATCATGGAGCTCTCATAACGAACAGTTGTTCAGAGAGTGGTAAACGAGCACACATTTCGGATGATAATATTATACAGTACGTATTGTCATCACGTCACTGCACTGGCGAGAGCTTGGAGCCTGTGTCAGCCATTTTCACGCCTTTCAAATTCAAAGCTGTAATGTAGGGACATAAATAAATACATAAAAAAGCATGCAGTTCCAGCAACGTTACAGACAGAACGCGAAATATTCACCGTGATGATCAACATTACTTATTTGGGCGTTTGCTTTTTTTTTTTTAGGGCTAAATAGGATTTGCTTTGAAAGTAGTTTTTTAGTTATCTAACTAAAATTATTTTTTGATAAAGACTTCCTTTACATAACGGAATGCATGTTCTTATTATAAATATCAGTAAATATATAAAAAAATTGAGTAATCTTATATAACTTTTGTCTTGTGGTTCAGGCAATAAAGCGTTTTAAGGAGACTGAGTTGCTCATGTATGAATTAGAAATTATATATATATATATATATATATATATAGATATATTATATATATATATATATATATATATATATATATATATATATATATATATATATATATATATATATATATATATATATATATATATATATATATATATATACATTTATATATATACATACATATATGCACATATATGTACATATATATACATTTATATATATACATACATATATGCACATATATACATACATATATATATATATATATATATATATAGAGAGAGAGAGAGAGAGAGAGAGAGAGAGATGGGATAGGCTTTTTCATTACTGTGTCTTAAATACCAACTGTAATGTCACTTTTGGTAGATTTGTTTTAGCCGATTGTTCTAATAATATAACTTAATGTTTTAACCGCTACACGTATATACAATGCGCGGCTTACCCTAATTTTATACAGTAGTTGCTCCATAGCTTCCTGACTACTAATAAGGTCCTTCCATCCTGGAATTTCTAGGTCTTCCCTCTCATTGTTCCTCCCAGTCCCTGCCGTGTTACCCACTCATACCCCAAAATGCCGTCTGCCGTCCTCCACATGATCGAATCGTCATCCCTTCCCTTTTCATCTTTGTCACGCATCTCGCTCTCACCTTTGGAATATATATATATATATATATATATATATATATATATATATATATATATATATATATATATATATATATATATATATATATATATATATATATATATATATGTATATATATATATATATATATATATATATATATATATATATATATATATATATATATATATATATGTATGTGTGTGTGTGTGTACATATCTGTAAATTTTGCTGTTTATTTTCTGATAGTTTTTTGGTAAATTCTGTTCATCTTATAGCTGGAAGTCCGTCTTCAGTAGCACTAATATGCAATCATTTCTCTTAAGCATTTTTATTCTCTCTTTTTTTTTTAATGATTTAAAGATCTCGACGAAATTTCTAATGGAAACAGTAATGTTCCCGAAGATCATCATCCAAATACAATTTTATTGGTTTACTAAAAGTTAAACTTTTATTTGTTGGAATTTTTTACTCTGATAATACCACAAGATCTAAATTTAAAATTGAACACAATAACTGTTTGTATATGAGTGAATACTTTCCTCCACTTACGAATATTGCTGCCCAAAAAACTATTATTATTATTGCTGTTACGGTAGAAGCCAACAAGGGTCAATGACCTGACATTTAAGCTTCCAAAGAATATGGCGCTCATTTGAAAGAAATTACAGAGGGTAATAAGAAATACAGAAAAAAAGAGAAAAATACAAAAGTATAAGCTGAATTCTTAGTGGGTAGTAACGTATTGCATCTTAGCTGAACTTTTGAAGTTGCAGTTGCACAACGTCCTCAGGCAGACTTTTCCACAGTCTGGCGAAAGCTATCATCCAGATTTGAATCGGATGCGTTTGTGTTTGTGTTTACTTTCACTTTGAGTTAACGAAAGTTGGGGAAGTTACGAGAGGCCTTGAAGTTGAGGAATATAACTGGTGAGGAGTCTCGCAGTCTCTTTGGCTCGTGATGCATATTATGGAAATGCGAATTAGCAATACTAGTGAATTTGCAGAGATTCGTTTCTTTTTTCTTTACAGAATAAATTCACTGTTTCTTTGGAGGGAGGGAATGTGCCTGCCATTTTATTTATCTGTTTATCTTTTGTCCTTTATTGCTTAGTTCCTCATTGGACGGGTGGGTACTCGTCCTGCGTTTGATTCTCCAACCGGCCAATGAAGAATTAGAGGAATTTATTTCTGGTGATAGAAATTCATTTCTCGCTATAACATGGTTCGGATTCCACAATAAGCTGTAGGTCCCGTTACTTGGTAACCAGTTGGTTCTTAGACTTGTAAAGTAAATAAATCTAATCCTTCGGGCCAGCCGTAGGAGAGCTGTTGATCAGTTCAGTGGTTTGGTTAAACTAACGTATACTTAACTTTATGGGTAATGAAATGTATATATATATATATATATATATATATATATATATATATATATATATATATATATATATATATATTTATATATATATATACATACATACATATATATACATATACATATACATATATATATATATATATATATATATATATATATATATATATATATATATATATATATATATGTGTGTGTGTGTGTGTGTGTGTGTGTGTATGCATGTAAATATGCAATAAAGGTGAGGAGATGAATACATAACCATGAATTCCTTGTGTAAATTACTACAAAAACATAGCATTAGTGTGAAGGAAATACGAAATGTTCAAATAGTACGAACGGAGCAGAAGTTTGTCGGTTCTAACCTACCCCACTACGAAAATGTCAAAAGTGAGAACGTTATAAAAAAAACTGAATGGGACAGTACCAGGTGGGACCAGGTAAGCCGCTAATGATATGCTTTAATGATGTCCTCAAGCTACAGAGCGAGCTGACGACAAAGACAGCAGCATCACAACAGTTGTAATTATAACCTCATATTAAAAAAGTGTTCCTCTTTAACTCCTTGAGGAGGCACTTCAAAAATGAATATCCTTATAGTCTACATTAAATAACAATATTTTCACGGCATTATCTTGGTCATAATTAGACGGGAATATGAAAAGAATATGGTGGCAATAAATGAGTTTTTGGTCATAATTAAACTTGGATATGAGACGAATACGACGCTGGACACTGGCCAAGGTCTCTCTAGCCTAATGAGTTAGTGGGCAAAACCAATTCATGTCCTGCGGAATTTTAATTTTTTTTTATTTTTCACGTTAAAATATGAACCTTCAGAGATTGTGTATTAATATCGCTAGCCAGTCTTGTTAGCATCTTTCGTATTTATGGTAACGTAAATTACATTTTTTTTTATTAGACCCTTATAAGGAGAATTATATCGATTGACGTTTTCAGACTGAGACCTGATCGCCTGTCAGTCAAAATTAGAATACACAGATTAACTCCTCCTGACACTGACTTCTATTTTAAATCATATATATATATATATATATATATATATATATATATATATATATATATATATATATATATATATATATATATATATATATATATATATATATAAATAGATATAAACCACATGATCGTATAAAGTTTGCATTCATTAATCCCATGCATTTGTCGTTCGCTTCCACGTGAGCCATGAAAACCCAACAGACGGTAGGTAAGTTCGTGTGCAAATTCAACACATTGGAAAATGGAATAACATTTTTACCGCCGTTAGCTCTCTAGATGGGAACGCATAAATAATTTCATGACAATTTTAACCCACAGAATCACTTGATTAACCTAAAATTGTTCATTGTTACAGTGCGAGGCTGTAGAGGCAAAAATGTTTTGATATTCTTGGGGATTTAGAAAAGTATTTACCTCTAATATTTATACTGTGAATATAATCGTCGCAAATAGGATGCAGACATAATAATGATGCACACATACAGACGCACATATATGCACATACAATATATGTATATATAAATATATATATATATATATTTATATATATATATATATATATATATATATATACATATATATATATATATAAATATATAGATATATATATATATATAAATAATATATATATATATATATATATATATATATATATATATATATATATATATATATATATAAAGACAAAATCCAGGAGGAAAAGGAAAAAATGGAGTACTGCAAGGCCTTTCGGCTTCTTGTCCTTTATCTTTATTTATATATTCATCACGTTCCATATTTTCGTGATTCAGTCATACATACAGTACATATATATATACATATATATATATATATATATATATATATATATATATATATATATAATATATATATATATATATATATATATGTTACAGTCAACATGCGTAATCAGTCATTACGCGAAATGCCTGAAATTTCAGTCAGATAGCGAAATGCACTTAGGGACATTTGATCCCCCTAGAGCTAGTACTAGACACGGCGAAACAGTGAGTCACCTACACTGTTTTGCTGTGTTTATTACTAGCCCCTGGGGGTCAAATATATTTCGCCGTGTTTAGTACTAGCTCTGGGGGATCAAATGTCCTAAGTGCATTTCGCTATCTGACTGAAATTTCAGGCATTTCTGTAATGACTGATTACATATGTTGACTGTAACATATATATATATATATATATATATATATATATATATATATATATATATATATATATATATATATATATATATATATATATATATATATATATATATATATATATATATATATATATATATATATATATATGTATATATATATATAAATATATATATATATATATATATATATATATATATATATATATATATATATATATATATATATATAAATATATAGAAAACTGCAATACAAAGTCAAGGGCACCCAGACGGCCATTATTATTATTATTATTATTATTATTATTATTATTATTATTATTATTATTATTATTATTATTATTATTATTATTATTATTATTATTCGTTTTTCTACAGAAGTACGAACCTTTGTAGATCCGTTTTGTAATAATAATAATAATAATAATAATAATAATAATAATAATAATTATTATTATTATTATTATTATTATTATTATTATTATTATTATTATTATTATTATTATTATTATTTACAGACATCGTCTGTTAAATTTTAATAATATTTTAACAGGAAGTCTCATTATTAGAGTGCAGACTGAGGCCCGTATTTTTAATACTACAGAAAACTACATAATACATACTGTACAATGGACATGACTTAACACTACAGAAAACTACATAATACATACTGTACAATGGACATGACTTAATACAACAGAAAACTACATAATACATGCTGTACAATGGACATGACTTAATACTACAGAAAACTACATAATACATAACTGTACAATGGACATGACTTAATACAACAGAAAACTACATAATACATACTGTACAATGGACATGACTTAATACTACAGAAAACTACATAATACATACTGTACAATGGACATGACTTAACACTACAGAAAACTACATAATACATACTGTACAATGGACATGACTTTAACACTACAGAAAACTACATAATACATACTGTACAATGGACATGACTTAATACAACAGAAAACTACATAATACATACTGTACAATGGACATGACTTAACACTACAGAAAACTACATAATACATACTGTACAATGGACATGACTTAACACTACAGAAAACTACATAATACATACTGTACAATGGACATGACTTAATACAACAGAAAACTACATAATACATACTGTACAATGGACATGACTTAATACTACAGAAAACTACATAATACATACTGTACAATGGACATGACTTAACACTACAGAAAACTACATAATACATACTGTACAATGGACATGACTTAACACTACAGAAGACTACATAATACATACTGTACAATGGACATGACTTAATACAACAGAAAACTACATAATACATACTGTACAATGGACATGACTTAATACAACAGAAAACTACATAATACATACTGTACAATGGACATGACTTAACACTACAGAAAACTACATAATACATACTGTACAATGGACATGACTTAACACTACAGAAAACTACATAATACATACTGTACAATGGACATGACTTAATACAACAGAAAACTACATAATACATACTGTACAATGGACATGACTTAATACAACAGAAAACTACATAATACATACTGTACAATGGAGATGGACTTAATGCCACAAAAACTAATACATACTGTACAATGGACATACCTTAATACTACACAAAACTAATACTGTACAAACACCTACAACTTAAGACGACAGCTTCAATTTTTTTTCCATGATTTCAGCCCAAAATTTCTGAGCTTTCTTTGCTGATTTGCAGCTTTACCTCTGCTTCTTGCAGCCTTAAATCTCGCTCTTTACGTTCGCCTTGCAGCCTTACCTCTGCTTCTTGCAGCCTTACCTCTGCTTCTTGCAGCCTTAACTCTGCTTCTTGCAGCCTTAAATCTCGCTCTTTAAGTTCGCGTTCCTGCCTATCTTTAGTCACCAACTCGTTTGCAATTCGTTTCTCATGTAATTCTATGCTAAGTTTCAGTAGCTTATCTTGATTTTTGTCGTCATTCTGCTTGTCAGCCTTTCGGTGGACAGCAAGGATCTCCTAGCCTGCTGCCTCCTTAGTTGGGGTGGTTTAGGTGTTTTGAGTGTCTGCAGGTTTTCAGGTGTTGACACCTAGAAGAGACGCTGGGGGTTGAGACATCTGGGAGAGAATTGAGAGGTATTCTCTCAAAGAAGTCTTGTTCGACTTCAATTGAGTCTTGTTCAACTTCAATTGTTCTGTCTGGATACGCTGCCAAAGGAATATCAAAATTACTCTCTAATAAACATGATGATTGAAAGTCTGTCAAATTGCGAGAATATGTGGAGTACACGTGAGGACTTATTTAAATGATACATTATGAAGACTTATTTAAAACATACAGTAATATTTTATACTGCTAATATCGAAACACTACAACAACTGTTCATGTGGCATGTTTTGACTATATCTAAATCTCACCTCTCACAGTAATAAGCTTCCTAACTCTGATGGAGTCGACCATATGAGCTGATGCTGGCTGAAAATAACGTAGCGTCTGAGAGGGTGACATATCGTTTTGAACTTTTGAAAATACTGTTAATGCTTAACTTGTGGACTAGTATGGCATTTTAGCACAGCATGGTGCACACACTCCCCCCATACCTCTAAGCAATAATGGCTAATTAAGGACCTTGCACCTGATTTTTTTAAAAGCTGAAGCCTAAGTAAGGCAACCAGACATTCAACGAAGTGAAACATGTCAGCCCCTTCCTCCACATCACATACTAATCCACAAATGATTATTTACAATATTTTTAAGTACAGATTTATTTTACATCATAGTATAGTATTACCAAATAGTATCTGTTCATAATGTTTTTGAACCACTGCACAGCTTTGTAGTGCACTGCATCCTCTGAAAGGGAATTCCAGTGATAAATTACATAACAGGAACAAAATTAATTTAGCCCAGAGCAACCTGGTAGTGGTATAATGTAAAAAGTGATTAGGAATTCACCATTATGGTTGCTAACAAATAACACTAACAATATATATCTTATCTGACATTTCTATGAAACTTTCCAAGGTAAAACATCACCACGATATAGACAACACTTACATGGCATTGCATCACTGTCAAATAAGCAGTCTGGGATGGCTGTCTCCTCACTGATCACATCCAGGACTTTCAGTGAATCATCAGGCACATCTGCAGGTGGTGGCCCACCACCAGTTTTAAGGCACTCTCTCCTCCTGGTGGCCTGGTCATGCTTGGCTCTGATAGAAAAAAGTACAAACAAATGAATATAACTACATAACGTACAGGTACTAGAACTACAAAATATTCTACTATACTTTACCGAATTCTCATAGTCATTCCACACACCAAAAAATACCATGCCTTACCTATATAGGCTATAGCCTGGGAGTGCTTGCTTCTGGTTTACAACTAGCCTAAGCCAAAATTGAAACGGTACATTGATACCACTGGAAAAAATAATTCCCACTGTTAATTTGCAGAACAGTATCCTGCTATGCTTTCACCAAATTCTCATAGATTCCTCCCAGACACCAAAAAATACCATGCCTTATCTATACCCCTAGGCAGTATTATTTTATAAGTTGCCAATACACACTTTGACATTGTAACTTACATTTTTGAAAAGAGCTCTTCATTCTCATTATTTTGAACCCCATAAACACTATGCGCAAATGATAAATAAAAAAATTAGAAAATTTACAACTTATAAGGTAAGAATACCCCCCCCCCTCCATAGCTAATACAGCAAAATTGTAACCAGTCAACACCCGTAGGTGAAGTTATATTGGTATTTTAAGGTTCTTTTAGTGCCCGATTATTTCCTAGTCATTTTTGCATGAAAAACTCAAAATGGTTTTTCGTGCAAAAAATGGCTGGCTGAGTCTTATTGGCAACTTGTAAAATTTTACCCCATAGGCTATACCCTGGGAGTGCTTGCTTCTCATTTACAACTATCCTAGGTATAAAACTAAATTGAATAGGTACATTGAAACAAAAACTCAATTTCAATAAACAGGTTCCAAGACAACTAAAACTTACTTGATTTTTAGACGTTCCCATGCAGTCTTTACCTGGGCCACTGTCCTCTTTGGTCCCAGTCCATACGTATTGTACTTCTCAGTCACCCTGGCCCATGCTTTCTGTTTTTCAGCGATTAATCTTCGGTCCATTTTCCTAATATGCAGCACTTTCTCTTCCTGAACCAGCTCCACTATCAAGTCCCTCTCTGCTACCGACATAGGACTAATCCTCGGTACTTCACACGACGTTGAAGGGAATTCCATGTTCCAGTCCTGGTGGTACCTATTGGTGTGGTTGGACTTCTTCACCTACTGTCGTCTGCTTGTTTACCTCTTCCAGCGTACCAACTGTCCCGAGCGACGCCTCTTCGAAGAGGCGCTTCCGCGTTGTTTTAAAAATACCGCGGGACGAAGAGATTTCACGAAGAGGCTCTTCATCGCTCGTCAACGAAGAGGCTCTTCGTAGTTTAAAAATACGGGCCTGAAACTCTTCGTTAAAAATATTTGCGTACATTTGGGTATTTGGACCCAGCCTATGTGGGAATTCTTCAAGAACCTGTGCAGCAGTCTTCCGTGCGTCGTTCCTCTTTACCTGAGATCATCAAAGACTTCTTTTCCTTGCTCTCTCTCTCTCTCTCTCTCTCTCTCTCTCTCTCTCTCTCTCTCTCTCTCTCTTGGGAGCCAATTTATTTTACAATGTGCAGTTAGGAAAACAACTTCAATGATTATTTTCTAGGTATTTTCTGAAAGCCTTTCCTGATTACTAAAACAGCCTCCATTATTTTCCAGCTAAAGTCTACGAATTGCAGTTCTACAGCTTTTTATTCAGACTGATATGAAAAGACGGACAACCAACTCTTGAAGATTAATTTTTAAATAATCCATTCTTTCTGCTTATTTCATCATAGTTTACGCTGCCTTTCATTATCATGGTGCATAAGGATAATATAAATATAATTTCAAGAACTAATTATAATAATTCTCATTCTCGTGACACTTCCCTCGCCTTTATAGAATCTAATGAAGGTATGATTATTCATTTAATAATGGTGAGGCTAATGACCAGGCTCAGTGTTGTTAATTTTATTATTAAAAACTGCCATGTTTTTTGCAATGCATTTTAAAAACCTTTCAACGTTTTCAAATGTTTCTGCTAAACTGTGATGGACACTATATGGTCTTTTTTTTTTTTTAATCACAACTTGGCTTTAAGAGTAAATCCAGGGATTCTTCGGTCATATTAAACTTTTGGGGATTAAATTACACTCAATATAATGATGGATAATTCATTTATTGCCCTTTTTTCTCCTTAATCAGGACGACTGAACTGTCAGTCTGCTATTCCAAAAAGTATTTAATTTCACTTTGAAATTCTCTACCTTAAATTTTGAGAATATCTCCATATTTCTCAATTTCTCTTGATTAATTAGGAAGAGGTCTTTGATTAATTAGAACGAGACAGAACTTACAAAAAAGAAAAGACCTTTTTACTTAGGAGTTTTGCTCTGCAGTCAACTTCAACACACCGCAGGCTTAAATGATTTTTTTTTGTCAATGAAAAGGCATGCTATAATTAGAGAGAGAGAGAGAGAGAGAGAGAGAGAGAGAGAGAGAGAGAAAGGATGGGAGACAATTTTGCTTTAATTAGTTATATATTTTTCTGGAAGGTTATGTTTTTAGGACAAAAATAAAAAATGCAGTTTTAGGATAAGCTTCATGGAAGTATAGAATATTCGAATAATAAAGGCAGACGTTATACATAGACAGATGAAAAAGTTCAAGTGAGAAGTAGTATTCAAGAAAGGTCTCAAATGTTATTAAGCTTTTTTTGTATATACGATACAAATGAGAAGAAAACTGTACATTTTGTGTAGCGTCACGCAGCATATTTCTAGATAATGGGACGAATATTCAACAATTCTTTATTTATTTTTCAATACTTTTTCCTTAATTATCTCAAGTTCTGTTAATGGATGAACTGATATTTCAGACATATAGCTGTCGAATTCGTAGGTTTCATAATCAGATTTTTCCGTTTAATTCTTAAGAGAATACATTTCTTATTGCGCCAGTGAAGACAATATTGCGATAAATATTACTAAAACTGACTCTGAGAAAAAATAAACATCAAAACATTATAATTAGCCTTAGTCTTTTCATCGTTATACACACACACACACACACACACACACACACATATATATATATATATATATATATATATATATATATATATATATATATATATATATATATATTACATACATTTTACATATATATATATACATATATATGCATATATATATATATATATATATATATATATATATATATATATATATATATATATATATATATATATATATATATATATATATATATATATATATATATATATATATATATATATATATATATATATATATATATATATATATATATATATATATATACAGATGTATGCTTGTATATCTACTAGTACCATCCTACTTAACACCGAGCTTGGTTCAACCAACCGGTTGCAAGTCAAAATGAAGATAAATCGAACCTTAGAAAGTGGCCGACATTCTGGGTAGGGCAGAATGTCAAACATTTGCTATATAAAGTGCCTACATAATGTGCTTCTATTGATATATTTTAATCATTTATGTTGTTGTTGTTGTTGTTGTTGTTGTGGTTCCCCAGACTCTGTTATGCCAGGAAGCCTGCACCGCGCAAGAAGGACACCACCCTTACTGGATCTCACCATAACTGTGTGGTAGTGTGGATGTTGTGTTGTTGTCTAAGGGCTGCCAAGTTAGGGCAATCTACTAAGAGATGTGTAATTGTTTGGGGACTAACTTGGCAGAGTGGACATATGTCTGTTTGGGTGTTGTCTATGCGGTGTTTGTAGGTGTTTAGTGATTGGTGATGACCACAGCGAAGTCGAGTCAGGTGTACTCTCTCCAATCTTGAGAGCTGTGTTTCTGTGCTGCTTATGTTGGGTGGGGGGGTGCCGAGTATTTTGTTGTTGTCTGGTGAGGTGAGTATGGATGTGCTTTTTGTTTTGTGTGATGTTTGTGGGTGGTGGTATAGAATTCAAGATATTTGTATAGTGTCTGTGTGGTGTATTCGCTATTTGCCTGTGTGTTGGAGGGTGGTCGTGAAGGTAATAGCATGGGCTGTTTGTGTTGTTTATGACTGATGCCAAGAATTGTGTGCCTCTCATGTCTAAGTGTTGCCTGATGGTGAGAATCTTGGTTTCGGCGTGTAAGTGTTCTATTGGTGTGGATTGTGTACTGCCAAGGATGATTCTAAGAGCTGTGTTTTGTATTATTTCTAGTTTGTTTAGTTGTGTGTTGGATATGGCAGGGTGCCAGGCTGGGCTGGCGTAGTTTATTATGGAGCGGATGTATTGTTTGTATACTGTGATGAGCGTTTCTTTTGTTGTCCAAATGTTGTGCCTGTTAGTGATCTTAGTGCATTTAGTCTAGGTGTGCATTTCTTGATGATGTTACTGACATGTGGAGCAAATGACATTGAAGTGTTGTATGTGACTCCTAGGATTTTTGTTTCATGTGTGTGTGGAATTGTGGTGTTGTTCAGCGTTGCTGTGGGCCTGTACTGATGTTCTTTGTTGTGACTAGTGAGTAGTGTACTTGTGGATTTTGTTGGTGCTATCTGTAATCTGTTTTTGTGTGAGCCAGTTTTCAAGTTGTGTTATGTAAGTCTGTACTTGTGTGGAGCATACGTTTTGTCTGCATGTATTGATATGATTGTTAGATCGTCTGCATATGAGGAGATGTATATGTTGTTAGGTGGTGTTGGTATGTCATGCATGAATAGGTTAAAAAGTGTTGGACTTAGGACGGAGCCTTGTGGGACGCCGTTCGGGAAGTTTCTGATTTTGATGACTCGCCAATGTAGTGTACAAATGCTTGTCTGTCTGTTAAGTAATTGGCGAGCCAGCGTTTGGTGTTGTTGTGTAGTGTGGTGTTGTAAACTTTGTTGATGAGAAGTGGTCTAGAGATGGCGTCAAAGGCTTTACTTATGTCTATTGTGATTAGCAGTGTTCTTTGTGGTGGGCGTCTGGAGTTAATGCCATCTTGTATTTTTTGTGTGAGGTTGGTGAGTAGTGTTGTTGTGGAGTGGTGTGGTCTGTAGCCATGTTGAGTGTGTGACAGTGGTATGAGTGGTGTGGTTTTGCGTAAGATGAGGCATTCTACTACTTTTGATGGTGTGCAGAGTAAAGTTATAAGTCTGTATGAAGCTGCTTGTGTAGGTGTTTTGTTTGGTTTTAGAAGTGCTATTATTTTCCCCAGTTTCCAAATGTGTGGTATAATGCAGTGTGCGTATGAATAGTTGGCTATGTTTGTCAGTGTTTGTGCCATGGGGACCTAGATGTTTTAAGTGAATGTTTGAAATGTTATCGATGCACATGGCTGCAGAGTTTTTAAGTTGTTTAATGATTCTAGCAGTCTTCTGTTGTGGCTAGTATTACTGTGTAATCTAATGGGAACTGTTGTTTGCGTCTGTAGATGTGTCTGTCTTCTTTGTATTTGCGTAGGTGGCTGATTTTTGCGTAGTGGTTTATTAAGATGTTGGCTTGTTGTTTGCGTGAAGGGATCTTGTCAGATGTGGTGATTGAGGCGTGACTTTGAGTGTTCCCACTGTTTGAATTGATGAGACTGTTGATAGTTCTGTGTAGTTTGGATGGGTTGGTTCTGTAGTCTAGTGTACCTTGAAAAGTTTGCCAGTTCTCTGTCTGTTTTTGAGTTAATTTGGTGTTTATTTCTGTGTTTAAATCATGTATGCGATTTGTTGTGATTTGTGTGTGTGGGGTTGGTGTATTTCTTAAATTGTTTCGTTCTGTTATGAGTCTGTTTATGTCAGGCGTGAAGTTTGGGTTGTAGTGTTTTCTGTTGCCTTTAGGAACGTTTCTTTCGTCTGCATTGTTTATTATGTCGTTGAATTGTATTGTTGTATTGTTTAGTGTCTGTGATGATGTTATGTATATGTGGTTTAGCTCCCAGAAATGAGCCTCAGTGGTTTCCAAGTACTCATCCCAGGCAGCGCGCTTGTAGTTAGGGATGGTGTGTCTTGTATGTGAGAAAGTGTCATGTGTGGTTCGGAGTGTTATTAAAATAGGAAGGTGGTCTGATGATAGGTCTGTTTGTGTTTTCCATGTGATTGATGGTGCTATGTTGGGTGAGCAAAATGTTATGTCTGGGGAGTGAGACTAAAGTTGGCTTGGTGTGGTATGTGTGTGTGCATATCTGTGTTGTTTAGTATGTATAGCTGGTCTAATTGTGTTGAGATGTCTGTGCCTCTTTTTTGTGATGTCTTGCATTGGGCGTACCAGTCTCAGTGTGTTTGGCATTGAAATCTCCTCCCAGAAGTATATCTGGGAGGGTATTCAACGCCTGCAGTCTAATTGTGTTAGTGTTCTGATGTGCTGCGTTTTTTCAATGTAGGATATGTTATGGTGTATGTATGTGATGAGGCCTCCGCCATCACCATGTTGTCTGTCTTGTCTGATGGCTGTGTAATTTGGTATGTTGGGTGTTTTATGTGTGTGTTTCAGTTTTGTTTCTTGAATGATGGCTATGTGGATCTTTTGTTTGTGCATGAAATGTTTTAGTTCAATGTTTTTGTTGCGAATGCCGTCAATGTTTAATTGTAAGATGTTTATGTTGCGGCGATTATGTCTAAGTGTGTGAGTACATGTATTTAGTGGTGCATTTCTGTGGGCGTTAGGTGAGTGTGTGCTATGGGGTGTTGGGGTTTTTGGGGATGTTTGATTTGTAGGAATGGGTGATGGTGTTCTGGGATTGGAGGAAAGTGTGGTAGATGTGGGAGATGGTGATCTGTGTGGTGTTGGTTGGTTGGTGTTTATGTAATGTATATAATGTACAGGTAGGCGTCGAGTTACCAGGGGGTCAGGTTCTTGCACGCATGTTGAAAGTCACTGAGTCATTTGGTCTGTGCTAATTTTTATGTTTTTTTTTTTCACTGACAGTGTTTCTAGTATAAACATTGTAGGGTATTAAATAGTGTAGAATAAGGAAGGATGAAAGAATTTATTTTGCATTTTCATCTCCCAAAGGTAACAAGTATGAAACGTAAAAGGGAAAAATGAGTCTTTCGCACGCCAATTCCTGAAACCGTGCTATAACAGTTGGGCAATGCATGGTTTCATTGCATTTACACTTGTATCATACCATTTATAGTGCACGTGATGTTACAAGCAAACCACCTATATACTCGTATTCATCCAGAAACTGGTTGGCAAATCTGTTCGTTACTGTTACAATGTATTCCATGGCTTCATCAAAAAACTTAAAGAGAAAAAAACTCCACCTGGTTTCCCTTATCCTGAACAATAAATGTCACAACTTTGGGTGAACGAAAAGTAAAGGGAATCCACTCTTTATCCGTTACTGTCCAGTAGTCACTTGGCAACGTGATGCTCGAATCTAAATTTGGGTTTTCTTTAGAATCAGATAAATTTTATTCAGTCTGTGTCAGAGGCTTCTGAGGTGTTACTCTGAGCCTCGTAGTCATCACCAGTCTCTACATCGAGTAGTGATAATATCTCTTCCGGCAAAAGATTTTTCTTTCTCCTTAGAAAGCTCATAATAGGAGATAAATGGGGTCAAAACAAAAAGAAATAGATCTTTCACCATTGAAAGTCTGAAGCTTAGTGGGAGGCGAGCGGCAGATGTCCTCTGTCAGACTCTTTCCGTTACAAAAAAAAAAAAAAAAAATTGCCATTTACCCCTAATTTAACTCCGAGTAGCGTTACCAAATATGTTCCTACAATTTGTATAAGAGTTAGGTGTATTTCTATGCTTGATCAGTGCGCCACGAGCATTGGGCCTCATAAACACGCCCATAGATGGAGGATGGGAGAGAGAGAGGGGGGAGCGGAATGGCTCCACTCACTTAAAAAAAAGTAACTTTCTAATCATTCATTACAATAATGATTATATTTAATTTTTTTTTACTAAGAATTCATTAAATTCACCTTTTTACATTGTTGCTTTCCCTTACCACGAATTACACTAGCGAGTGTTGCGTCACTCATATTGTGCTGTAGACTAGACTCGTTATGCATTGTTTTTAAAAATGATTAAAAGGATATTATTAATATTAAGTTTTTATTTTAATCGTCGATTTCCAATTTTGCCTTATGCACGGAAACGGCTCCTATGTAACTTACTCCGTGTTTACATCTAGCCTACGCAAAGACACGCAATTTACATTTTTTTTTTTTTCAGCTTTAACTGGGTATCACACTTACATATTTAAAGTACACAGGGTGTTTTATCACTGTTAGTATTGTATTTCATTAACTAATTAATTTTCCAATTCATCTCAGCGTTTGTAACTTGCCCCAAATTTACATCTACGTTCATATGCTTCGATGGTAAACCAGTGGTAACTGCAGTAACTGCACCCAAAATAAAATCTGTTTAACCTTATTTCCGTTGAATCTGATGAATATCACATCATAGTAATGTACAGTATTGGAAATTGCTGTACGATTGCTGATCTCTAGTTTTACTTCGACCAATTTCTTATTCATAATGTCACGAAATGTTACGATGTTAGTGTATCACGTGTGGAGCACATGCGCTTTTTACGTTTTCGCATTTGCTTGAGTTTTTTTTTTTTTTTTTTTTTTTAGTTTATTCTGAGAATGGTAATTAACTCATAGTTTTGCATGGGAAATGTTGTGATATTTTATCCTTTTTCTTTTATGAATTCATAAAAACTATAGACGAACTTTCTCGCCGCCTTTCCTGTTCCCCGAACCTTGTGTACACTGAATCTTCTTTGGAACCATTTTTGAACCATCCAGTATTTTTGCGATGAATTCTTATATATATATATGGTATATATATATATATATATATATATATATATATATATATATATATATATATATATATATATATATATATATATATATATATATATATATATATACTGTATATATATGATTCATGTCTGTATGTATGTATTTATATAAATCATTCACTGTAAATAAGGCAAACACTGGTCATTGCATATCAACATGGGGGAAACTCACTGGCATGAAAGCGTGAAGCTGTTTCTGTACAAGAACATCGATTCCTAGTTAATTAAAGACCTTGCTCAAGTAAACTTACTAGAGTCGTATTATCAATAAGCATCTGATATTTCCTGTAAACAGGTAATGAAGCAGCAGCGCTAAGTAGGTCATGCGAGCGCTAATCTTGAAATACATAGATAAGGGATAAGCTATATAGCATTGCAGCTATATTAAGGTTCAAGTTCTCGCTATCGTATTTTGAGGAGGAAATATTGAGAGAGAGAGAGAGAGAGAGAGAGAGAGAGAGAGAGAGAGAGAGAGAGAGAGAGAGAGAGAGAGAGAGAGAGAGAGATTACATATATAAATAGAAAGATGATGACATTCAAAGATAAATATTCGAAGGCTCTTCTTTCCAATCAAAAATTAAAACCATTTATCCTGTTTTGAGGATGGAAATACTTTGCTGCATACATAGATCGATAGGCAGAGAGAGAGAGAGAGAGAGAGAGAGAGAGAGAGAGAGAGAGAGAGAGAGAGAGAGAGAGAGAGAGAGAGAGTACATATATCAAGAATAAGACATTCACAGGTTACGAAGGGACGAAATACAATAGACAGTCTAACTTGATATAATAATGGGCACTGATAATTTAATTTTAAACATAAATAACTCGACATGCTATTGTTAAATATGACAAAATGGTTTCAGAAGTTTTCCTGCCTGATACGTATTGTAGACAAGCTTCCTACTTTACATATCACTTAATGGCAACAGTTGTTTGACCCTTCCTCTTCTTAATGTCATATACCAGGACTTTTGGACATTGTGCTGTTTAGGTAGGTTATTTTTTTATTTTTTTTTTTAAAGTGGACATCATTTACTTTTACCCCAGTGCCATAGAAGTAGCAGGAAAGGGCACTCTTTCTGTAGCCTTTACAAGAAAGTTACATCTAATATCGAAGTCTGAATTTCAATTACGTACCTGTGGTTTGTCGCAGACAGGTATTTTCCGTTCCTTCTCCCTTAATAGGAAAGTTTACGATATATTCTTATTTGTCTAATATACCGATTCTCCTTGTTTGTGATTGAATTTATACTCCATTGTCAGTTTATCTTATTACTTTCTTGGACGTTGTTGCTTATTGGTAATTAATTCTGAGGCTGGGCTTTTCTTCTCACTGTACTTAATGACTTGGAGTTTTCCTTTCGTTGTTATTTTACCAATCTCATTAAATAAGAGTCACAATCCATTCTGTTCCTCCAATTATGGCGCCACTGTTTGGCTCCTCTTCTCGGTTTTTTTTTTTTTTTATAGAAGTTGATGATCTGTCAACCTGTTAGTACTTTAATACCTTACGTTGATCATAGTAAAACCCTTTTTATATTCATGCCTGCTTACCTCGAATTACCTTCAATATTTTATGTATATTTAGTTTCATTAAACTAACATTATACTAAGTCAGTCCCTCTGGTAAATAATTCTTCGCTCTTCGTTTAACTATTTTAGTTTGGTCAACCGCATAAGATCTTTCTTTAATTTCAGTTCAGTACTCCGCTTGTTTTCTTTCTACTTCAATCTGGAGAATCATAAAACTCATCCAGGTTTGATTTTCTTCATTATAGATCTAAAATTGAGATTAATACTCAGTTATCCTACAGCGTTCTCATCCATTGAAATCTTCACAAATTTTATATGCAATGATAATAGTTTTGTTAAATAACAAAAAGAAACTACACTAAAAACTCGAAATAAAAAAATGTTTTATCCAATGATGCAATATTTTAATAATCAAGAGTAGATCTGACAAATTTTAAATTCAAGAAATGACTCGAAACCTAAAGTATCCAAAATGGAAAAAAGTTTTAAAAATGGTCCTTCATTTCACTTTCATATATATATATATGATATATATATATATATATATATATATATATATATATATATATATATATATATGTATACATATATATATACACACACACACACACACACATACTGAACACACACATATATATATATATATATATATATATATATATATATATATATATATATATATATATATTATACACATATACACACACGTACACGCACACGCGCACGCACACACACACATATATATGCACAGGTTGATTAAAAATTGTCAAAAAAAAGACTAATAGGACCGTATATATGAGTCCCAGACATTCCGTGGATTTCTAAGAGAAGTTGTATGAGAGCCTTTTTACGCCCCCCCTCATGATCTAAGGCCCTTGAACAAAAAAATTGTCTTCCGCAATTAACCTTCGGGATATTTATATTATAAATTATGAAGTCGACTCATGAGATGGATTTGTTAAATAAACACTAGACCAGACTTTCTACTAAAACTCGAAATACGGCTATACGAAAACTTTACGCGTTTCTTATGTGAATGCGGTGAATTATAATGCTACTACGAATTTCCTGAAGATGTTTCATATAAAAAATTACCCGATATTCTTGTGACTCATACTAAAATAATATAGAATATTGTATTCAGTTCTGGAACCCGGCTTCTCATTGTATCTAGACATTTAGAATATTGTATTATATATGAAAATAATTTAATATATTATTATAATATTATTTAAGACTTATCATTACAGTTTAAAACATTGTTCTTAAAATTTTTTTGTTATTGGTAGTTATTGTAATAAGTATTACTGCCATTTATTTATATATATGGTTAGCGAGTCTTCCGTGATTAAATCAGTTCCTCATTCTGGGCCAAACAAAGTGTGACCACCCTCTAAGACATTACGTTGTTTCCTCACAAGTTCCACGGCCTGGCCGTAAGAGTGATACCCAAAAGATGCTGCACTCGTGCAAAGGCCATTAAGGAGGCAATTATACTTGGTGTAATGAAGGGGAGACTCATTGCTACTTACTGCTCTTTCAGAGCCCGAGAACGCGTTTCTCATGTTCCCTCAATCAACATTATACTCGCTTTAGTCCCTTGCACTCGTGCGAATGTTTTTTTGCGTCTCTGCCAGAAATGGAATGACGTCAATTTTCATTTGCACTTCGCTGCTTTCAGTGTTGTTAGGGACTTCTCCATTAGAGTACTTGTATTTTTTATTTCATTTAAGTAACTGAAAATGGTTAGTATTATTAGCCAGTTCACGTTATTCACTACTTGGCACTCTAAACACTTTAGATTATATATATATATATATATATATATATATATATATATATATATATATATATATATATATATATATATATATATATATATATATATATATATATATATATATATATATATATATATATATATATATATATATGATTGATATATAATATATATGATTGAAATCACTTTACCACGTGATTCGTTTATCACACATTACCAGAGGTGAAATAATAAGAAACAGGGTGTAGGTCTATTATTTATTCACCTGTGGTAATGTATGATGATATATATATATATATATATATATATTTATATATATATATATATATATATATATTTTAATTTATTTTATATTTGTCTATGTACTTAAATCCTTACAATTAGTCATCTCACATAGAAATTTTGACGTTGTCTTTCCTTATCATTTATAAAATTATCCTCAGAACCGTTTTGAAAGAGAGAGAGAGAGAGAGAGAGAGAGAGAATTTAAAAATGCCGAAGATATTAGTGTTGAAGATGTTTTACTTGGTATATCGCCAAATGTGTTAAAATGTTTGTCAATCCTGTAATTCTACTTTTATATGTATATTTTTGTATATGTTTCTTTTCAGTTGCTAGTTAAGTAAAATATTCTTATCATTCTAACATTAGTTGTCATTTCTCATTATTTAATTTACCTAAATGCATCTAAATTACCTTTGAAACTCCATTCTGTCTGAATTAAGACATGAAGTGAGTCAAGAATTTTATTTAAAATATCAGAAATAGATCTCTTACTCTCCCATTTCATTAGGAAGATGAGAATGAAATCCCATTTGGAAAAAATGAGAAAGAAGACTGGAGATGATATATTAAACCTGGGTTCCGCTCCAAATTGTCTGAGAGAGAATAATTCGAATTTCAAAGGTCTGTTTTCAAAAAGGAAGAAAAAATAAGAGCCTCATGTAAAAATGCTAATGAGGCAGAATGATGACTGAAAGCCATTACCCTAATTTTTTATGCTTGCAGATTATTACGTGTCGTTTATATCCAACAAATTTTTTTGTGTTCAAAAAACCTTTCTTGTTATTGTCGTATCCTCTGTAATCGGTCATTGTAAGATTTTTAACGTAGTTTTGAAAATAGTATCAGTTTCCTTCCAATATATATTTTTATATATGTTTTTTCATGGTTTTTGTTTTAATTGTTGAAATTGGTAAAAGAAATATGTTTAAATTTTTATCATTCAGTTAAAATTTTTTTATTATGAATTTTCTGTCATTTTTTTTTAAGAGAAAATATTAATATTAACTAAAGAAAATGCCATTCTTATGAGAAAACAAACCCACTAGCCTGAGATAACGATAACCTAAGAAAAGATGAACTCCATTCTATGATTCTGAATTAAACAGCAACACCTTTTTAGTCAAAGCATCGGATAAAGGTGAAAGTTTTTCATTATTAATATATAAGAAATAGCAATGTTATTTACTAAAGTTCAGTTCTTGCATACCAGAGTACTGTGGGTTTCTATGCCAGAGCCATCAAAATATTTGGTAAGAAAACACAATAATGAGTTAAATGAAAGGACCCATTTGGAAAAAAATGAGACTTGGCGAATATTCAGAACTAAGACAAGAAGGAAGGTTTGCTCACTTTTAAACCTATTGCATCAGCAGGTGAACACACACACAAATGAGCATGTCTGAAGATACCTCATAGTTACTCCAGGCAGGAAGCAACGATATCCAATTGGGTAGATTTGTCTCTCTTGTTTTTAATACCCATTTTTCAGCGATATCAATGATGGCGAGCAGGATTTGTCACGTCCCTTGATAGCATTATCATTCTCAAGAATTTTATTATTATTATTATTATTATTATTATTATTATTATTATTATTATTATTATTATTATTATTATTATTATTAATCATTGCAACTTCCACAGCAGTTATAGGAGAAGTTGTTATGATTTCTTCCATTTTCTTGATATTCGTATTGTTATCCATTACAAATAATTTATGCTTAGTTCATCCACATAATGAACCAGTCTATAGCTCATTTGTTAGATCTACATCTATTCAGGGCGGGAATACATAAAAAGACAATCCATTTTGTTTATTCAGGTTTTACTATAGCCTTCTATTTCACATGTCATCACTAGAAGTAGAATTTAAATGAAAACAATGACATTTTCAATTGTTAGAGTTGTAAAGTCAACGCCATTGTTTTATTTCAGTTAATGTAACCCATTGTTATTTTTCTTGGTTTTTTATTTATATCATATAACACCCTAAACAGCGCTTGTCAGGTATGGTAGGAGTAAGATTTTGCTATTATTTACCTGCTTCAAATCAATCAAATGTAACACGATTTATATTGATATGCATGGAAATGAAAATATATTGAAAAGTTTGAATGAGGAACATATTGTTATAATCACTGTGTTTTAATAGATATGTTTTAGAGGTACAAATAAAACATCTAACACTATACAATTAATTTACAAAATGTCTTCGTCGTCGTCACTCTCGAGGAGGAGGTCATCATCCATTTTTTTCATCGTCGAGATCAATAATAACTCTTGATAATGTCCGAAAGTACTCTTCCTCAAAATGACGTGTTTTAACAGCTCCTGCCCGCACTTTTGGGGCGGCCATTGTTACCCACCATAGAAATAAACCTATTTAAATCTTGCAGGTCTTCTCGCTTCAATACAAAACCATTTGCAGTCTTGCAACTGACAATTCCATATCCTGCTGGCCATTATCATAGATTTGTCGAAGCCTTTTTTTTCTCATTTAAGCAAATCCATTCACCGCCTACCTGGTGGATGGGCCGGAGCCTTATGAGTCATATGTTTACGTCACGAAAAGAATCCTTGTCTGTGAATGCGGCATCGGTGATTCATTTACTCTATAAAAATCAAAACTATCGAACTTAGGCTCTGCAAAAATTAGGTAGGGTTATAAAATAACGATGCCAACTTTCAGCTTTAATGCTTTGATAAAAGTTGTTGCTGAAAAACCGTGCTTCATCGGTTCAATTTGTTTTAGACATAAACAATCGTATAATTTCAATCCTATTGCATCATTACTTTTGCCTCGCTAATTTTCGGCCCTGCTTCATAATTCCGTTTCATATTTTATCATGTATTATTGTTTTTCGTTCATTCCAACAATTCTCCTGTGTTCTTTGCACGTAACAGTTATTCTTACGTTCATCTATTTTCTACGTTATCTCTCCCTTCCCGTTATAAAATTATCCTTACAAACGTTTCCGAAAAGCTGGAAACGTTTCCAGGCAATAACATTTTTCTTCTTCTTCTTCTTCTTCTTCTTCTTCTTCTTCTTCTTCTTCTTCTTCTTCTTCTTCTTCTTCTTCTTCAGCATTTATTCTCACACGTTAGTCGGCTTCGTCCTCCCTTCCCTTTATAAAATTATCCTCAGAAACGTTTCTGAAAACCGGGAAACGTCTCCGAACAATCACTTCTTCTTCTTCCTCTTCTTCTTCTTCTTCTTCTTCTTCTTCTTCTTTTCGCCGGCATCCAGTAGTTTATTCCCCTCCTCACCTTGAACTTGCATCAGTTCAACTTTTGGCGATCCGTCAGTAATTCCGCTTTCCTTCACCGTCACTCGATTTTTGAGTCTCTTCCCCTTCGCTCTCGAGCAACTGCTAGTAGCTGCTCGGAGCGAGAATATTGGATATCTGCGTTGTTTTCTGCAGTTTCCCCATCACAAGATTTTTTAATTGCTGAAAAAAGCTGTTGTTCATAAATCGTAATTTATTGTTGCAATGTGTCACATCAAACAATATCCCCAGTTGTGCTTAAAAGATTTTTTTCTTATATTTTAATGTATTTAAGTTTTAAAAATACAGATTTCCATCATAAGTAGAAAACTGAATGTGAAGCAGTGCGCATTGTAGCACGTTTTTCGTTATAACATATAAATGACAACACACAAATATGATTTTCATGAATATTTTATTTCTTATTTTTCCGTATAATTTGTTGTAATATATCACTTAACTGAGACCCCCAGCTGAAGCTTAGCTTGAGTGAGAGAGAGAGAGAGAGAGAGAGAGAGAGAGAGAGAGAGAGAGAGAGAGAGAGAGAGAGAGAGAGAGAAGAAGGGGGGGCACATGCACGTTAGGCAACAGTATTATCAATTTCAGTTAACATGACATTACTAGCATACTTTGCACAGATAATACTTGAAAATTGCAACTATATACAGGGCTAATATAAACACAACCGGAGATGATAATAAAAATGATAGATTAATTCAAAATCATTATTTCCCTTGCATATATAATTCACATATATATATATATATATATATATATATATATATATATATATATATATATATATATATATATATATATATATATATATATATATATATATATATATATATATATATATATATATATTGCAGAAATTTATATAAAAATACAGAAATAGTAATACGAGAGTGATAAAACGAGCCCTCATAATATGAAACGTAACAAAATGTCTTGACAAAAACATAAAATGCACTTGAAGTGGATGCAGTGTAGTAGTAAGCATTTAAAATGCAGCATCAAAACAATGCTAGAACATTCTCTGAAATGAAATTAAGTGAAATGATGATAATAAGAGCTCAGCCGAATATAAAAGCGAGACTGTGTAATCCTCCTGCATAAAAAAAAACAGTAATGATTTTAAGCCTCCATTTTGGGATCGTTAAGGAGTTTTGCATTCCGTCCTCGGACTTCATTTCCAGTTCCATGATAAGAATGGACATGATTACCGGAGATTATGTCTTAGAGAGCACAAGGAATGCTACACTCGCGATGTAGCTGAAAATGCAACAATAAATTAAATGAGATTATTATTATTATTATTATTATTATTATTATTATTATTATTATTATTATTATTATTATTAATTAGTTTTCGTTTTTTTAAAGAAATTGAGTATATTCTCTTTTCTTATAATGTGAGCATTGTCATCATAACCTAGTTCATCAATCAATCAAATTATATAAACCAAAACAACTTTTTGTTCATGGAATCAGAGCATAGTATTTTCCCAAGTACAAACGTCATGAAATTTGTAGAAAGGCTGAGAGCAGTCAAATTGCCTTACGGTTAAATTTCCCTGGTAATTGCCTGAATCAGATTAGGTTTCTAAGAACATGCATCTTCAGTATTAATGCATTTAGCAAAGAAGACATTTCGCCTACGAAATCTTTGAATAAACATTTAAAGATACTATCGAGTTTTGCCCGGATAATGATAAAGATACAGGAACTCAAGATATACACAACTACTGTATATGAAAATCTTAAAAGTTATCACTGGTATAACACGAATGATATTGCTTGGGAATTTTGCTGCTCTTTTGCTAAAATAATATCCTTCCCATTTACAGTACACTGATCCTTCGCGCCAAGACAGGAAAGGAATTCCCAACTACTCCTCGGGGAAATTGAGAAGGTCTGTAGTTCAGGAAAGTAATGATCGCGGAGGACAGTTTCATTGCTGCAGTTGAGATGCTAATTGCACGATCATGGAAATTGGCTCTCGGTAACTATTCATTCTGGGCTACGTCGAAGGCATATATATATCGAACTCCTTTATTTTGCCTCGACAGCTATTTACGATATTTGTTGATTTGGATTTAGCTAAAAGATAATTTTGTATCAGTTAAATATCACAAACGTTAATGTTCACCAATACATAATATAACCAACTTAGTCTTGTAGGTCATATTTTAATTTATCAAAGGGCACCGAAAGCTTTGACGTAACCACTAATATGCACCTGTGGACAAAACATACAAATTGCGGAGAGGTTTCTTTCGTTACACAGTTTTAAAAAAATAAAATTGATGCAACACCTAGTGTTATATGAACACAACAGTATTCGTGAAGTAAAGTTTCATATTCGGCATATAGCCTATGTGAATGATGAATTTCTGATTAATCTTCATATTTTTGTACTTAACGTATTTAACATAAAAAATAATAAAAATAAACGATTTCACTTTAATCATCTTCTGTAGGTCAGTAATAATACCTTCTTTGAAAACTAACCTGTACTGTTTGTTGTTCATCCTCTTTTTCGCAGACTGCGAACATTGAAAGTGGACGAAATTGTCATAAAAACTATAAATGCTAACTTGACCCTTTTTGTTCTGAATTTGGACCTTTTGCAATAGGTTGTTTAATATTCTATTGTTTTTTTGTTTTTTTTTTTTTTTGAGGCTGAACGGGGCGACACCAGGCAAAACAGTGTAAGTATAAAAGCATTTTTAATTAAAGGAAAAAATATTCGTTATTAAATTATCTACGTACATTTTTTTACCTGCTAAATATCAGTCATTTCACCACTCACGAAAGGAAGTAGCTATTGACACAGGAAGTTATTTGCACGGACCGGAAATTAGTGCCACGCAACATGGTTATCTCTGAATATAGTATCACCTCCGGAAGCCGATATTTAGTTAAGCATGCGAATAGTCGGATCCTCTTTCTTGTCATTAGTTACTCGTTTCCTTCAAAGCAAACTTCGCCTAAGGGCTCAGTTTCTGCAATTTGTTTTCATGAGGGAGGTTCCAGTTCTGGTCTATTTTGGTGGTACTGCATCTGATTACTATTTTTTATGATAGAAAATGGGGTGTTTGTTTTTTCTGATTTCATACGCTGAATCCCTACCATCATATAACTGCAATATATGTATATATATATATATATATATATATATATATATATATATATATATATATATATATATATATATATATATATATATATATATATATATATATATAAATATTTATATTTTATATGATATATATATATATATATATATATATATATATATATATATATATATATTACATATATAAAAGTATAACTAATTAGAGGAAATTTCTTTATTACTTTATTCTACAAAGTAGAGAAGTCCTATCTATTGGTAGCTTGAGAGTGACTGCATCAAAAAGGCTACTGGTAATTCACATCTGAACCTACATACCCGCATTCTCTCTCTCTCTCTCTCTCTCTCTCTCTCTCTCTCTCTCTCTCTCTCTCTCTCTCTCTCTCTCTCTCTCTCTCTCAGGTCTACAGCAAAACAAGCTTTACCCAAAATAATTTATTTGACAAAAATCTAACATAATTGGATTGCAATAAACAAGAGATGAAATAAAATGGGATACTAATGTTCACCAGCCGATCAGACATATTAAAGTCCATCATGCCTTACTAATTATTCTGTCTACATCGCTATCCCATGATAGGTTAAAATAAGTCAAAGTCCAGTATACTCCCAATAAGTACATTTTCACCTCTTCCTCAGCGAAACATCTGAAGAAGTCAAATAAAAACTTGTTAAACAAAAGATATGGGAATTCCTCCCATGTTATGAAGTAACACAATGTAATAAATGCTCGACACAAGTAAGATATATGTTAAATGAAAAGAACAATCTGCTGTTTGGGAAATCTAAAGTGATTCCTACCTCCAAATAGCAATGTTCACAGTCTTAATCGACAGGTCTCGAACCACAGTCTTCACTGAAGACTTTTAATAATTTTCAGTGTTGGTCTTCGAATGATCATTTATGTGATAACTAATCCCTTCACACCCTGGGACTCTGCCCCAAAAAACGCACCTACTAACTAATGAACCGGAAACCTGGACATTTCCAGCGAACGCCTCACACAGTCTTGTTGCGAGGCAGGGAAGTTCCCACGTCTTGAGAATGCCTGATGTATACAGTTTTAATAATTAGGAAATGCGCCAGACAACAGCTGATCATCCTCTCAAGGTTCTTCACAATGTCTTTGACCACACTTATTAATCAAACATTTACTGTGTATTGTAATTCATAAAATACTTGTGACCCATAAGCTTTTCATATATATACACGCATGTAAGTATGTACTGTATGTGTGTGTGTGTGTTTTTAAGAATTTACAAACGAGAATGGGAATTCGAACGCAAAACAACTAATATCATAGTGAGAAACTGCCGGAGTGTTGCAATAAGAATAGTGTTAGTAGTATGATCGCCATTCAAGGAAAACTACAAAGCCAGGCATTTGACAGGGAATCAAGGTGAGTGCAGATTTTCAGCTAAAGTTCATTGTATGAACGTCGAAAATCAATTCCGTTCCACTTACGATAACACGCAATATTGCGATGTATCAACTAGGTTATTGGTAGAAATCACAATATACTCTCAAGGGTCAATACCGACAAACATACATTTATAGATATGAATACTAACCATTTCAAGAAGGGTAAAACGTTCTTTTTTTAAAATTTCCTGTGTAATAAACATTGATGACCAAACTACCATTGTTTATATACTATTATATTTTTAAAAAATACACAGTTTAGGTGTAGCCAACTGTTCATCCATTTTTATTTAATCATTGCCTGGAATTATTTTAGAAATAAGTAGTAGGAAGAGCAGAAAGTAAATTTTAAAGATCAGACAGAATCCTGATTCAAGCCTAAAGACTCGTGATTGTTTGGGAGCTATGTAAATGGTGCTGAGTTCCAGGAAATTACTCAGCAAACCTTTTTTTAAATTCAGTGAAGGAAGGATGAACTAGAAAGCACTGCAATTATCTTTCCTAGTAAGTTTAAAAATGAATCATGGCATCTAATGACAAGCTCTCGAAGCTCAGTCCCTTTAATTTTATAATTTTTAAGATGTTTTCTCAAGACATTGGAATACGTGGAAGCCTGATTTGATTTTCAGTTAAAGCGGAAAGTATTCGTTAGTCGTGAAATCCTCTCTTGCCCATCGGATGCAAAACTAAGTTGCCACATCAATTACTCGTTAACCTTTTCCAAGAAGAGCATTGCAGATTTTCCCTTAGTGATAACACAGCTTTCGAACGATTACGTTATAATAGCTCTTCCATTTCCTTAATCACGATGTTAGAACCTTAAAGGACACTTGGGATTTTCTTAGAATGATTTTGAATGACATAATATTATACTTATAAAATTGTAATTATACTGAGTGCCAGCGAAGCATCACTTCGCACGTAAAACATTTCTTTATCCTATATACAATTAAACTTTCAGTAATCTTGTACATACCGAATAATGACTTCGAAATTTAATTCTTTTGGTTTACTTGTAGTTAATGAAATGAGTAATTAGTTCCTTGACTGGAGAAGGAAGGAAAGAGTCACCCTCTTCTTGTTTTCCAGTCGTTATAGACAGTTTTGAAGATTGATTTTTATTTAATCCAGAATTTGGCTCACAGATAGTGAAGGTAGAGGAAAGCTCTGCATTTCTCTATTTATTAAAAAAAATGCCGAGGAAATTTATTTTACGAAAACAAGAACTCCTGATGTCATCATGAGTGATATCTTGGGTTATCTGGAGGGGTGATTTTTTTTGCATTGTTATTTACTTGTCGAAAAGGCGTTCTCTTTTCCCATTCGAACAGAAACTCATTTAATACAAAGTGGTGAGAATTTTATAATAATAACACTGAAGTCATAAAATTGTAATGAGTGAATAGTTGAAGGTTGTTATCCATAATGAAAAGACTTTTTAATTATACCCTAAGAAAACGTTGTATGTGCTATATACTCGTAGAATAAATACTGTGCATTTCAGGGCCGTGTCTAATAGATTTTCGTCGATAAAACCTTTACGAAACATCGGATATGGATCGTATTTTGGAAATAGCTAATTGAAGCCACAGCCTAATTGGTAAAAATATGCAGTGATGTTTAATGTTGATAATTACGGCAATTATCAGAGAAATCAAAGAAATTTAAAGGGAAACTTACTTAAATCTAGCAGGGTCATAGATAGAGGCTAGTAAAACGTCATTACTGAAGGCCCTCCCACTCACTGATACTGCAGCATGACGTACTTTACTAGACACCGCCCATATACCTTATGAATGAAAACTCTGATGTTGGTAGTATTAGTAATAGCAGTAGCATATGGAATTCTTATGTTGTTTCACGTACTTAAACACCTACCGTACATACTCTCTCCCTCTCTCTCTCTCTCTCCCATCTTTTCGATGAGTCATGTCTCAAGTAGAGTACAATGAGGGAATGATCATCAAATAAGAATATTAATTGTGTAATACAGTTCCATGGGGCAATTCACATTTCCTTTAACTTGAAACATGCACCAAGTCTTGCAGTAACACTGTGAAGACAACCATTGTTACCCTGGACTTTCTGTTGCTTCATATTGTCTCCTCAAAAGTTCCGGTTCACGTGTACCTACTTAGTCCGGCTAAATGAATGTAACATAACGCACGCGTTCTAACCTTAGCTTCCTTAATGCGCGATCATCCCATAATAAATCCACAGTGCTTGGTATAGCACACTACTCCCCCTTCATTATTTTATTTGTGTGCCTGTGTGTTCGTTCTGTTGTTTCTATACGCTTGATTCATTTACTTGAAACTGACACTAATGTTTGTTGTAAGGTTGTTAAGTGGTTATCAGTGAGTCTATGTATTCCCGGTTTTATCTATTTATTTTTTTTTATGCATTTGAAGTTATTCATTCTTTCAATTTTCAGGTATTTCAGTACGGCTCTATTTCACCAATGCCACAGGTGTTGTATACCTGATAGTGAAAGCGTAAATAGAAATTATGTTATTAATTGCTATGTATTCCTATAGTCAACGTAAAATTGTACAATGAAAATAGTGATATTGTCATATGTGTATGTACCAAATTCCTTTGGTATAATATTGTCATATGTATCTATGCCAAATTCTTGTTCATTACCCGTGGTATCACCAATGGAAACCGTAATATTATCGTCATTCTCAGCAATGATTTGCCTAGCGTTTCCTTTAATACTGGAATTTGATGCAGTCACACTTCTGTTTCATCAATGACCTCGGTGCTATGAACGTAATACAGTTACTGCTTCCAATGATAATGACACTTTCTATAGAAAGCGTTGCATTTCTTTTCTTTTTTTTTGTATGTATTTTAACTGACGAGCGCTAAGAAGCAAAGAAGTAGTTTCAACTCGGTTAAATTTAGCTAAAATCTCTAAAAAAATTTTTATTTATTTACCTTGATTGTCCAGAGAAGAATGTTTAGATTATCATCCATTTAAAGTATATTATCTGACAATTTCGATAATTGTCGCATATCCTACTCAAGGTTATTGTACAAGAGGATAAAAAATTTGTTTCCATGATCATTATAATACTACTGGGAACCCTGCTACTACGTCTGATGTCTTAGTTTACGTCACAAGTAGCCTCTCTCTGGGTGCTTACTAATTTAGCTAAGTTTCCTTTTAATTTCTTTGATTTACTCTGATAAGTGTCTTAATTATCCACATTAGACATCCCTGCCTATTTTTCCCATTAGGCTGTAGCTTTCAAATAGCTGTTTCCAAAATTCGATCCATATCCTATGCTTTGGTAAGATTTTATCGACGAAAATCAATAAGACACGACCCTAAAATGAACAGTAAGTAATGTATATGACAGAGATTTAAACTAATCCATTCTTTGGTTCGAAATACCAAATCATTTATATCTTATTGTATCTATATCCTACGTAATGTAATTTATATTTATTAATCAAGTCCTTTCATATTCATATTTAAGCAAGTGTACACGCGTTCTTTCAACGAAATGATATCTGGGTACATCTTATAAACAAATTAAGCTATGATCCTGTTGCGTAATATGTCATATTGGGTAATTTCGCAAGGGCGAACCATAATTAGCTTTTCTCACGCTTCCGAGCTAAGTCATTACGTTTAATTAATTACTAGGGGCGGAATTCACCTCAGAAGCCAATATACCTTCTCTCGCTCTGCGTATACAAGACATTAAATCCTGTCGTGATGTAGCATGTGTATTTTGACATATTCAGTGGATGGCATATGTGGAAAATAAAAGGACGAGTCTCATCATTTTATTTTAAAGTGCTTGTTGCTTCTTGTAAGGAAAACCCATTAGTGTTTTCATCAGAATGAGTGTGACAACATTGTTATTATTACTATATCCAAAGTAGGAGCAGACATTACCTAAGAAGGGGCAGGCATGAGATTTCTCTTGTTTTCTTTGGTCGAAAAATTTTTTTGTCCTGGAGCACAATAAAAATAAGATTAAGTCCATTTTATTTGCCAAAAATCTAGGCAGTAGTGAATAGAGGCGCTGGACAATGGGCAGTCACCGTTTATTTTCAGCTTCTTTATGTGGATATTCAAAAGATGAATCAAGACGTAAACTCCCATTCGGCCTATTAACATGCTCGATTTGAGCCATATAAGCACGTAAAAATCCCTTAATAGAACAATAACCTCTAGACGAAAAGAATATAACATCCACAGGGATTTTCTGTCAATAATTGCATATTTGTGAGAGGCTAATGAGGTGAAAGTTGACGTAAAGGTTTGGGAGGCGAAACATTTGCTAAAGCGTAACTCAGCACAAATGCTTCTTGGAATTCCGGTGGCACTGTCGGTGATGGTGAACGAGTCCGGAGGTCCACACTAACGGGCCTCCTTACGATGACGCCAGTAGCAACACATAGGCTTCTATGATTTCTTTATTGTTTAAATTCTCCAGTATTATTTTAAATACGTTTAAACTTGTGTTTAATTAAAGCTAATTTATAGTTATTTTACCCAGTTTTAGGAATGTATATATATATAAGCAAAGTGGAGATGACAGAGCACCATATATATATATATATATATATATATATATATATATATATATATATATATATATATATATATATATATATATATATATATATATATATATATATATATATATATATATATATATATATATATATATATATATATATATGTATATATATATATATATATATATATATATATAAATTATTCTATCTTCGTCCAACTTATTCATCGCGAGGTGAAACCCAACTATCTTCTCCGACATATAAAGCTTTCTGTCTCCCAGAGTTCACTGAACCCATACGCATACAACTTCTCTATGTATATGAGAGAGAGAAAAGATCTCATTTCCACAAGAGAATTCGACGTCTTCATCCACAGACTTCCGCCTTTATTTCTCGAAGCTTTCAAACTTATTGACGGAGGAACCGCCGGATTGCTACAGTGCCAGATATTCAAAGGTTTATGCTTTTTTCCAGGTTTTCATTGAATAAATTTGCTTCATTTCAAAATATAGTTTATTATTTCATGTATTTCATACCAGCTTCAGGGAGACGCTTAAAAGTGCTGCAATCAATAGTTGCGTGAATAATAAATATATAGATGCAAGAGTGTACATGTCGATGTTAATACTGCACCTTTAATAGACTATTAATTTTTCTTCTTCTCTTCTTCTTCTTCTTCTTCTCTCTCTTCTCTCTCTCTCTTTATATATATATATATATATATATATATTATATATTATATATATATATATATATATATATATATATATATATATATATATTTATATATTATATATATATATATATATATATATATATATATATATATATATATATATATATATATATATATATATAGAGAGAGAGAGAGAGAGAGAGAGAGAGAGAGAGAGAGAGAGAGAGAGAGAGAGAGAGAGAGAGAGAGAGAGAGATATTGTCTGCCTGTTTGCCCGTTTGTACGTATGTATTTTTCCTGTTTCTGAAAATTGATGATTACCTCTCATTCTGTGTATCACAAGAAATACTTCTCTCTATCGTTTCGAAATATTAGGGATAAAGGATCGAATTTAATCCTTATACCATTCAGGCAACAAAATTAGATACAGAAAGCCTCTTTCCCTTCCCGGAGAAATGAATTCATTTGCAGGCGCGCCTCCTTAATTGAATATGTATGAAGGCGAAGCAATAAGTTTTTATTGAATTTTATGGAAATCGTGTAGCATAATTGGTACCATGTTTTTTTCCCTATTACAGTTTTCCAAAATGATTTCACATACACTTTCCTGATTTCTTTATTGGCCATAAGCATTAACCAGTACCTGGAAGATTTTAACTTCCTATCCATGCTTACATATGTCTGTTTTCTGTTAAAATAATTTGTAGTAATTGTCCACCATTGCCCTATTGAACTACGCTTAGACCATATTTCAAAAGTCACATTCCTCCTTAGCAGTAATCTTAAATTACTTGGCTATGGTGGTTTATCGTCTGTGAATTTAAAGAAATTCTATCGACGTTACCAAAATGATAAATGCATTACAATTCCTGTTTATATTTCTTGTATCGTAGTCTTTTTTTTATTTAAACTGTTGTTCATGTCTATATGCGCATTACTTAGTATTTATGAAACCCATGACTTTTGAACTTCAATACAAATTCATTGAGTATTTTCTAAATGTTGTAATATCCTTCATGCAATTCTAAAAGATCAGAAATTTTCCATTTTTCATTTGACGGTCTATGCAACACTACATATATCGCTTGGGAAATAAATGGTATTTAATATATACGATCTATAAAAGAACGTTAAAGCCACTAAATCACTTGATTTGTGAAATGTATTTAAAAGTCTTTGTGTTTGAATCGGATGGGTCTTTTGTGACTAGTTACTCTGAGTAAGTTTTCTGAAAGAAAATAGAATAATATATCATATATATATATATATATATATATATATATATATATATATATATATATATATATATATATATATACCGCTGTTTCCTGAAAAAAGCAATGTAAAGAAAAAATTATATACAGGTCGAGGCTAAAGTTTTATTTCAACCTTGAGCTTTTACTTACAAGTGTAATTTCTTGATAATATTAACAGTGGAGAAACAAATCCACAGTTATTTTTGGGTACGTATATTTATAAATAAATCTCTACGGAGAGCTTTTGGGAATTTGTTCGATTTACCTTTTCAATCTGGCGCGGTGATGTACACACATTAAAAAGACTCAAAGCTAGCGAAGTTGTTTATAAAATAAGGAACCGGTCGTCACACATAGATGAGGCAATGACGTCGTTTTCTGATAACAGCCTCGCCAGTCGTCTGGAACGCCTCCCTGGTGCTTGCCCAATGCGGTCGTTCTGATCGACATCAGCTGCATAAGCGCCGGCGAGGAACAGAGTTACCAGAATAAGAGAAACAGAGGCAACCGTAGCATCAGATGTGGCTTACGAGACAACACTGTCATAATGGTCTTTTTCTTAAATCCTTCAATATATTTCCTGGAAATAAGATTGTTAGTGTATTTATCTTCCCGCGTAAAAGATTTATTGCCTTCCATAGATAGACCATTATCCATCGTTTCCCCCCTCCACAGTCTTCTTACGCCCAGTTTATGCGGTGGTCGAGCTTAAGACTGACACACTAAGACACTGTTTTTCGCATTTACCTTGTATGCACTTTTGTGTTCCCCGATTCTTGTGAGCAACCCTTCACCACTTTCAGACTTGTCAAATAGCAACGCAATTTTACCTAAAAGTAATTGAAATAATAAATAATAAAGTAGATATACTTTCACTTTTGTCAAAATGTCTCTGAAACTTGAAGTATTTTTAAAATTTTCAAACAACAACGAAACATAACGAAAATTAAACAGATGTATACCGAACATAATTAGAAGTCGCGGAAAGTTAAAATATTTTTAGTTTTGTCAAATCGCCTCGGAAAGTTTAAATATTTTTAATTTCGTCATAATCGGCCAAAGTAGGTCTGCTTCACTGTGAGGAGGGAGTTGGCCTTGGGCGTAATATTTAGATGTGTAAAAGTCTTTATCGTCGACAAGATAGCCTTAAACTAAGACTTTCTTAACACTTCCTTGAATCCCTCCCCTGACCTCCAAGGATTTGTTTCTAAATTCTTTAGAAAAAGAGTCTAATTTTAATATCTTCCTGCTTCCAAATTGTAAAAATTATCATATTTAAAAATAAACACATTTAAAATTTATTTATACTGAAGTATAAATTGAGATTACTGAAATATAAATAGAAACGGATTTATCCCTAAATTCGTGTAATACGCTGGTCGTTAATCACACAGACATCGACACCCAAATTAAATTTTGAGGCTCTCTGGTATTACTGCTACTTATATAAACCTTTTCTCATTCAAAACAGATCAAAGAAAATTTGTTGGATAACACAATGGTGGATTATACACTGGCGGATAACAGAGAAAAAATCATTTGAATGTGATAAAGAATTTTTTTGAGATAATGGTTAATGATGGTAAGCAATAAAATAATATATGCAAATATGTCTGGAAAAACGTAACGAACAAAGAAGCATGATGCACGTGATGCTACACAATTTCCATATAACGGGATTAAACACTCATTACATATCATGCATATGTAATTAGGAGTCGATTGTACACATGAATATAAATCTCAGGCGAGAGAGCGAAAGTTTATCGCACTATATATATATATATATATATATATATATATATATATATATATATATATATATATATATATATATATATATATATATATATTTATATATATATATATATATATATATATATATATATATATATATATATATATATATATATATATATATATATATCCAATATATTCAACAGATCATAAAAATATGGCTGGGTGTTTACGGAGTAAAAAGGACGGCAATGCATACACTGATATGCACACACACTTATATATATACGAGACCAGCCGTGACCCACTGGGCCACTTTTTTTATTGTGATCAGAAAGTAGCGTTCCCATACCTCCACACAAACATCATGGCATCTTGACACCGTTCCATCATGTATCTCATCTAGACCACCCGTGGCGCGTTGGGTCACATTTTTATTTACTTATATATATAAATACATATATACATACATACATACATATAAATATATATACGTATATATATATATATATATATATATATATATATATATATATATATATATATATATATATATATATATATATATATATATATATATATATATATATATATATATATATATATATATATATTTAATCCACAGGAAAATGACAGGCAAAAGTTCAGAACCACGTCCACTGTGATTTTTTAAGATATATATATATATATATATATATATATATATATATATATATATATATATATATATATATATATATATATATGTGTATGGTGTGTGTGTGTGTGTGTGTGTGTGTGTATGGTGGGTTGTATTCTCATTAATAATATTAAAAACAGCGGTAGCGTCATTAATAATAATATTAATAAAGGTGCTCGTATGTTTCGTATAAGCCATATTGATTAAGTAAGAGAAATGATAAGGAAATGGTTAAATGAACGACTTGAAACTCTCAGGCAACAAACAACGCAGAAAGATGTAAACCATATTAGTTACAAAGTTTAGGGGCAGCACCAACTCCGTTTACAGGAGGGGAGGGAGTGGGGAAGGGGGAGTAGGAGAAGGGGAAGGGAAAGAGGGAGGAGGGGAGAGGGGGAAGGGAGGGGATAGAAGGGGGAGGGGAATAGAAGAGGGAAGGGGAGGGAAGGAGAGGGGAAGGAGGGAAGGAGAGGGGAAGGGGAGGGGAGGGACGAGGAAAAGGAGGCTAAGAGGAAGGGGAGGGGATGGGAAGGGGAGGGGAGGGAAGAGGAGAGGAGTCTAAGGGGAGGGAAGGGGAAGAGGAGGGAGGAGGGGGAGAGGGGGAAGGGGAGGGGATAGAAGGGGAGGGGAATAGAAGAGGGAAGGGAGGAAGGAGAGGGGAAGGGGGAGGGAAGGAGAGGGGAAGGGAGGGGAGGGAAGAGGGAAAGGAGGCTAAGAGGAAGGGAGGGATGGGAAGGGGAGGGAGGAAGAGGAGAGGAGTCTAGGGGAGGGAAGGGGAAGAGGAGGGAGGGGAGTGTAGGGGGAAGGGAAGGTGGAGGGGAACGTGAAGGGGGAGGGGTATGGAAGGGAAGGGGTGGAAGAGTTACGGGATGTGCAAGGGGGAATGGGGAGGGGAGGGGGAAGGGAGGGGATGAGACCACTGAGGAGCTGATGATGGGCTCTCCTAGGGCTGGCCCGAAGGATTAGACTTAGTTTACGTGGCTAAGAACCAATTGGTACCTAGCAACGGGACCTACAGCTTAGTGTGGAATCCGAACCACGTTATATCGAGAAATGCATTTCTGTCACCAGAAATAAATTCCTCTAATTCTTCATTGGCCGGCCAGGGATTCGAACGCGGGCCCAGCAGAGTGCTAGCCGAGAACGTTACCGATCCTTTCAACGAGGAACTTAGAGGGAGGGGGAATGGGGAAGGAAGGGGTAAGGGGAGGAGGAGGAGAGGGGAAGGGGTAGGGGAGGGGATTGGAGAAGGAAGGTGGAGGGGGAGTGGGAAATGAGGGGTAAAGGGAGGGGAAGGGGAGGGAAGTGGAAGAGGAATGGGAGGGAAGAGGGAATAGGAGGAGGGGAGGGAAGAGGGAATGGGAGGGGAGGGGAGGGAAGAGCGGAAAGGGGAGGGATAACGAGGGGAAGGGAAGGGGATGGACGAGGTAGAGGGGAGGGGGAGGGGAGGGGATGGACGAGGTAAGGGGGAGGGGGATGGAAGAGTGAAGGGGACGACACAGCTAAATTAACATTTGATCGTATGCTCGGGGAGGGGAGGGAGGGAAAGGAGAGGGTGTAGGGGATGGGGAGGGAAGGATGAGGGGAGGGGATGGAAGAGGGAAGATGGAAGGGGAAGGGGACGGGGAGGGAAGGGAGAGGAGGAAGGGGAAGGGGAGGGAAGCGAGAGGAGGAAGGGGAATGGAGGGAGGGGGAAGGGGAGGGAAAGGAGAGGAAGAAGGGGAGGGGAGGGAAGGGGAAGTTGGAAGTGGAAGGGGAGGGAAGGGAGAGTAGCAAGGGGGACGACGGGATGGAAGGGGAAGGGGAATGGAAGAAGGAAGGGGAGAAGGAGGGGAGGAGGGGGTGAAGGGGATGGGAAGGGGATGGGAAGGGGAGAGGGAAGTTGGAGGGTATGTAGAGGGGAAGGGTGAGGCGAAGGGGAGGGGAATGGAAGAGGGAAGGGGATGTGTAAGGAAGAAGGAATGTCAGGGGAGGAAAGGGGAGGGGAGGAGGAAGGGGAGGAGAGGGGTGAGGAGGGAAGGGGGATGGAGGAGGGAAGGGGAGGGGAGGACACTGCTAAATTAACACGATTGTGTTACTTGGGGAGGAGGGACAGGAGAGGGGAAGGGGAAGGGAAGGAAGGAGGGGAGGAGGACACTGCTCAATTAACACGATTGTGTTACTCGAGGAGGGGAGGGACAGGAGAGGGAAGGGGAGGGATGGAAGAGGGGTGGTGATGGAACAGGAACGGGGAGGACAGCTAAACTGGCATTTGATCGTGTGCTCCAGTATGTAAACAAACGAACAAACAAATGTTTCAGTTTTAGTATTACACAACACACACACACACACACACACACACACACACACACACATATATATATATATATATATATATATATATATATATATATATATATATATATATATATATATATATATACATTTTTGCATTCTACCTTTTGCAGCTACCTATATTTTCATTTCTGTAGCAACAGTAAATTGTCATGGCTTTCAAATTGATTAACTTTCTAATTATGAAGGGATGTAAATAAATATTTAGTTTTTTTGTAATTAAACATAGAGAGTAGAAACATCCAGAAAACGACGTTTGAGGAAAATATATAAAAGTACACTATGCTATTTCTGACTGTCTAGTGAATATGGACTATAATTTCATAAAATCAGATCGTCAACGAAATGTCCCTGCTTTAAGGATTACATGCAGGCTTTAAGTATCTAGTCTTTTATCTGATATAATATTATTCTAAACCTGGATTCATTCATTATGGCTGTTTCAGTCACATAGTTAACTTCTTGGCCTCTTGTAAACTTGCATGCGTTAGAGTATCGTAATAATTATAATTAGTTATGTAAAAATAAAAAAATAAAAACATCGAAGCAAGACATGAGCGAGCGAGCTTGTTCTACTCGTTTCTTCAGAGCACCCATAGATGGCGTTGCTGTTCGCCTCGTTTGTGATGACGTCACAGGCTAGAAGTGGACAATCAGTCCTATCGAAGTTACCGGTGTGTAAGAACGTGACGTTTCATCCCTAACGGCGGGCAACTGTGTTTTTTTTTTTCTTGTGACAAACGGCATGAAAAACGCCGATATGTTTTCGTGGTGTTCAAACTCCTTCCGTGGGAAATTAAGGTAAATACTTCTTATTTCTCTTATGTTGACACAGCCTGTGGCCAAGCTGTACACTGAGCCCCCAATACTGTGCAACCATAGCTTCGGCTACAGCGTTGGTGTGTTGTCACCATCGGTAAATTTCCGTTCTGTTCCGCAGCATGGCCTTGCAAATATCAAATTATAAGGAGAATAAAAGCAGAATATAGCACACAAAATCAATCTCAATGTTTTTCGAAGGCGATTCGTTTACATAGGCCTAATGAGTTACCATATCTGGGTTTTCAGATGCTTCGTCGCTATCGAATTTTACATGGATGACAGTAGGTAAGGCATCCAAATGATAGAACAGGTTAAGTATTTTTGACCAACTCTCTTGATGCATACGGAAATGAGGACATTTCCTTACCAAACAGAGGGCTAGGAGTAAGCCTCTGTGCCTTGACGACTGGCGACCACCCGATGCTTGAAGAAGGATTGTGAAGCAGAGAAGTCGAGAACATCATTTGGTCTTTCTAGAAAGAGCTCCGTACTGTGATACTGTTTATTAATAACATTCTTTTCCCCAATGATATAAAAACGGTGTATATAATGCCGTACAAGTGAAATAACTTGAAAAGTTTACTGAATAATGTAAAAAATTTGTCTTTTATTTATGTTTTTGCGCAGGAAAGCTCCTCGGGACGCCATATTCAGTGCCACCCCCTTGGGGATTAACGTGAAAAAAAAATAAAAGACGGCAAATTTCTCATTATTTCGGTAAATTTCTCTAGTTTTCTCATCCTCACTACATCGTTTACACCCTTTTCTATATTGTTCAGTTAATATTTGTATGTGTGTTTGTGTGCGCGCATGATGGTGCTTTTTTAGAGAGAGAGAGAGAGAGAGAGAGAGAGAGAGAGAGAGAGAGAGAGAGAGAATGAATTTACTCGCAACATTTTTTCAGTTTATGTACCCGTGATATTGTTTAGCACAGTCATCATCTTCGTGGTTTGCATTTCATTCTGGTTATAGGAAAGTGGAGAATATCATAGATAGTGGCAGTTCAGTTTAAATATCAAGAGAAAATGATTAAGTGTTTTTGATGTACTAAAAACTGTAAATACCTGACGCATCAGAAACAAAAAATAATAGCCAAAACAGTATATGTCAAGATTTCCGATTTAGCGGCCGGCATCGGTATCAATTAACATCTTGGAATGCCGTAATTTCATTAATACAGCTTGTGATTGTGTTCCCTTGTAATAGTATTTTGTAATTGTGGTTAAAGCTCTTGTTTAGTGCCAGATCGCCTTGGCTGTAGACAGAGCATCCATATTCGCAGAAACAGAGTTGCCAATATCAGATGAGTTGCTATTTACATGCTTCATTTAAACGTACACGTCTGATCATTTCCCACGCTCCCGCTACTTGTCGTTGTTATGCAAACCAGACCTTTCAGTGTTGGTAGTTTGTAGTATTTACTGATCTAATCTCTCTCTCTCTCTCTCTCTCTCTCTCTCTCTCTCTGGTTGCTAATGTGTGTACTACTCTGGTTCCTTTATGTGTACATTACGCGTTTTTCTATTAGAGATGCCTGTGTCGTACAAGAGTACTTAGGCCTATACTCTACAAGCACGTTTACATGCACAAACATCCCACACTCTTATATGCTGTCGTGGACACGAAGATTCTCTCTCTCTCTCTCTCTCTCTCTCTCTCTCTCTCTCTTGCTAAGCAGTGGCCTCCTACTATTCAAGTTCCTTATACGTGTACACTCAGTGTTTTTCTGTTTAGTTAGGCCTATGTCTTACAGGAGTATACAAGCTATACTGTACACGCAATTACAAACACAAACAACCACACACGCTTATCTACTGACTTAGATACTGTGAAGATCTCTCTCTCTCTCTCTCTCTCTCTCTCTCTCTCTCTCTCTCTCTCTCTCTCTCTCCGTCCGAGATACTTTATTTCTGAAACCTGTTTTCCTGTTCATGCTTTTTAAAGGTCTACTTGTTAACCATTGCACGTCTTCGATTATGGTTCCTTAAATTTGTACAGCATAATTGTTATAGTGTGTTAAAGATGCCTTTGTCTTACAAGAGAATATAGGCCCAACTGTATAGGCCTACACGTACACGTACATCCCACGCAAGGTTGTGCGAACACCTCTGGTTCTTTAGCAATAGCGTATATGCTCTTTATTCGTGTTGCAAAATATTATCAAAGAGTGGTAATTAATGCGTCACGCTACGAAGTGAATTCCACTGTTAGTTTTTGTCATCCTATTTACATTCATTTTATCAGGTTTGCTTTACACGAGAGTTTAAAATGGTAACTAGGCCTATAAGCATCATCATACTAAACAACAACCAATAGGATGTCTTGTTATCCAATGATTTTTTTATTTTAATATTAAAATATTTGACATTATGAACGATATCATCTGGCATTCTAAGTCTTACCGGTCACTGACCTCTTTCCGTGTTTCGCCGCGTTGTCTCTCTTTTGCAATGCCAACGTCACCCTCTCTCTCTCTCTCTCTCTCTCTCTCTCTCTCTCTCTCTCTCTCTCTCTCTCTCTCCACATCAGAGGTCTTTATATCTGAATCCTTTTTTCCTATTCATATGTCTACAGTATATGTACGTCTACTCCGTAACCAGTTAGGCCTACTATTCTGGTTCCTTTTATGTGTATACATTACGTGTTATTCTGTGTTAAAGGTGCTTGCACCTTACAAGCAAATATAGGCCTATACTGTATATACACGTACATTCATTAGTGATAGGAAATAGGCAATTTACTCACTTTGTAAAAAGTAATAATATCAAAGGGAGTAATAGACTAATTATTGCGTCACGCTACACAGTGCTTCTTCACTATGCTCGAGGGTTGTAAATGGTAATATTATGTAACTCACTGTAACACTTAATGGGATACTTTGTAACAGTTAATGGAATACCTTGTAATCCAACAAACGTTGTTATATTAAGTTAGTTTGTCTGATGAGCGTTTCCATGTGGCAGCTTATTAGTTTTCTGTAGAAGAAAACTATTGAGATGCTTTGTCTGTCCGTCTGCACTTTTTTATGATCGCACTTTTTCTGTCGGTCCTCGGATCTTAAAAACTACTGAGACTAGAGGGCTGCAAATTGGTTTGTTGATCATCCACCGTATATATAATCATCAAACATACTAAATTGCAGCCATCTAGCCTCAGTAGTTTTTGTTTTATTTAAGGTTAAGATTAACCATAATCGTGCGTCTGGAACCGCTGTAAGTGCCAACAGCACAGGCCATTTGTCATCATTCATTTAATTCCAAAGTGTCGGTGTCATCGCCTCTTCATCTTTGGTCTGTGAATATTTTTCACTGGTGAATCCACCGAAGAATGTATTTTGATTAGTTTTAATTTAATTTTATATTTATTCCTCATAGAATTCCCCAAGGTTCAGGTTACGTGTTGAGTTTGGTTGTTGTGAGACAAACTACATTTGTATGAGATCATTTTTATTTTTAGAATAACTGACAAACGGCCTTTAATTTTTTTTTTTTTTATTTTTGTAAATTTCTGTAAATGTATTTCAAGATTATCAGTATGTCATTTATTTCTGATTTTCGTTTTGATTCCATGGCTAAATTTCCGTGTTCCCTGACATTTATTTAGTTTAATAAATATTTCTTATTAATATTGCTGACGTTCCTAATTTTTTTTATGAAGTATTGTAAAAGTCGTTACTTTATATACCATTAAATAATATAGGACATTGAACTTCAATTTCATCATTTAGCGAGATGACATTATTAGTCTCCTTATATTACTGGAACCAATATACTACTCAACCCGACCTTCATTAATTCCAGGCATTCAGCGGGAGGCAACTGGAAGACGCGACTTTCAAGAGGAAGCTGTCTGACACCCGGGAGTTCCACAGGTAGGTAATTCTCTCTCATTCAGCATTATGTTCTGCTTTTCGTTGCTGGATTTCATTATTGCGATGTGGCTTTTCCTTGCTGATGAAGTGACGCAAGACTTTCCCGGGAATGCGTGTAATCAGTGGTCTTCTTGACTGAACTTCCTTTGACTTCACTTTTTAACGAACTCCTTTCAGCCCGTTTTGCCGGAGTCTCGCTTCTTTTGTGATGCCATCTCTCTCTCTCTCTCTCTCTCTCTCTCTCTCTCTCTCTCTCTCTCTCTCTCTCTCTAAGAGTCAGAGATCTTGACATCTCGAATCATATTTAGCTATTCATGTGTCTGCACGTCTATTTGCTAACCAGTATAAGCCTACCATACTGGTTCCTTGTACGTGTTACTTCTTTGTTATACTGTGTTCAAGACCTTTGTCTTACAGAAGTAAATAAAAATGTTATATAGAATGTAAAATTTGCCATTCGTCGGTAACATGTTTACCTGTCTAGTAACTGAACATCTTCCATTTGGACACCTAAAGCAATTCCTTCCGTTCCTTTTAAACCTACAGATTACTGTCTCCCTTCCTGAGAGAGACAGTCTTTATTCCCCATCACATGTCTCTAATCAACCGTATTCATCGTTTTTCCCTCTTCCTACCTTTCAGGGTCAATCCTGCTATCCTCACAATTCTCTATTTCTACTCGCCTATGTGTGTATGTTTGTGCATGTGTGTGCTTGCGCTCGTGCGTGCGCTTATAGTTGTTTGTGGTTGAGTTCCTCAGTAATTAAATTACAAATCCTTTTTTTCAAAAGTTTTTTTTTATTCCAAAGGTCTCGATATATATAGTTATAACCATTCTTATTGTAAGGTGCTGGGAATTTCCCGTCTAACTATTATCGTCCTCCATAATATTGCCACTTTCTGTTTGTGGGAAAGATTAGGCTAAAGGTATTTTCCGAAAGTTTACTTGTATCAAAATGCAATTATAAGAGGTTGTGTTTTGATGATTAGGTAATAAAACGAAATAGGACTTAGGAATACAGATAAAACTTGCAAAACCGCTTGTAAATACAAGGAACTGTTAAAAACGGTAACAGAAAATTAATCTTGGTTTTCGTATGTTCTCCTTAACGTAAATTGCCCCTTATGCATTAGGAAATCGGCTTTGAGAATTGCTTGATGGATTCAGGAGAACGGCAGATACATAAATATCGATGTGACGATAAGCGATATGATTTCAAGGATTCCATGCAAGCAGCAGTTTATGGGCAATAAATTCCGACACCAACTGATATCCACCAAGCGTTTCCGGGCTACATGCCAAGTGAGCCACATTTAATTATTCCCTGTCACCCCCAGGCAAACCACTGATGAATTACGCTCAGTGTTAATATGCGCCGCTATGAATTTTTAAAATTGGGTCATTATTAATGCATTACATATATATATATATACATTATATATATATATATATATATATATATATATATATATATACATAAGTATATGTATATGTATATGTGTATGTATACATATATACTGTATATACATATATATATATATATATATATATATATATATATATATATATATATATATATATATATATATATATATGAGGAAGGTTTAGTAAAAGGCTTAAAGATGTAGGATTAGCTAAAAATGTATCGCATCATATTATTAAGATTACAAGTCCTTTTCGAACAACGAGGGTCGGGTAAGTGAAAAGAATATAATATCAGTTAGTTTAAG
>NC_089747.1:56547380-56567380 GCF_040412425.1 Macrobrachium rosenbergii
GTTTAGTGGTATTTTTTATTCTTGACGCTAAAGAGAAATGTTTTCCCTTAAGTCATGTGAAGTTCTCAGAGATTATTATTAAATATCACTCGCTAGTCTTGTTAACGTCGTAAACAGTAGGTCTCGGAACTTTAATTTTACTCATTTGGTCAATTTATTTAAAAATTTCTTTTATGAAACTAGTAAATACTTCTGAAAAAGCTCCTGACAACACAAAAGATTAATTTCTTTATTAATGGCGATGGTACCACACAATGCTATTGTCTTCGCTGATATCTGAAGACAATTGATGTTAATTGCTTGTAATTAAAGGAAGAATAAATTATTTCCCTTGTTTGAAGAAATAATAGCCTTTAATTCCCAATGAATGCTCAATTCTCGTTCCTTAATTTCTCTCTCTCTCTCTCTCTCTCTCTCTCTCTCTCTCTCTCTCTCTCTCTCTCTCTCTCTCTCTCCGGAAACACAGTAAAATGTCATGTCATGTCATTGAGTACTTGTTTTTATCTTTATTTACTGTTGATGACGGGAGACGAACTTGGCTCGCTTTAGGATATTGGAGTCACCATGAAAGATTGATTTTTAGGCGCCTTCTTCATGGAATTATATTCTTTCAGCGATACTGGAAAAGACTTTTCTTAAGGACTGATTTAACAAAACAAAGGTGAAAGATGAATCTCTATGAAATCAGGGCTGCGGTAATGGTAGGAGTAATTGTTTCATCAATTGCGTAAAAAGTAGTCAATGACCTTCTCATATAAAATGAATTTATGCAGATCTTTCTTCATCTTTTTTGAGTAACCGGCAACAAATTGCTATTTGTCATTGCGGTAAATCAAGCTTTATCGCTCATGGCCCACCATTTCCTGTATCATGATCCAGTGACAGGCAAGATCAGATGTATACCGGCGCGACGTTTTTATGTGAATTTGCAGTCTGTCAGCACATGTGTTTTTATGCGAAAAGTAAATTCCAAGCGATTCAGTGTTCTTCTTCCCAGAATTATCACGAATGCATAAATGTAGATAATTTTATTTTTTTTTTTCTTCTGTTATTGCATTGCTGAATTATGGTGATGATGGCGGTTTTAACGTAAGGGTAAACTGATAACTATCATTATGTTTGGTATTGTTTCCCTTGGATTGTTATGTAAGTAATTCGCCTCAACAACCAAAACCCACTCCGTTTTCCATTTGCATGCAACTGCGCTTCACTTACATAAAGTAGAGGTGGTTCAACAATCCCTTCAAACATTTCTGCCTCGGGTTCCATTGATATTCCAAGCCACTTCCCACTTCTTGGCACCCAACTTGTCGACTTCTTCCACTCTTCCCAGGCAGTATCAACAATCATTGCTCAATCTACATATGCTCTTTCCCTCTTAACGTTACCCCTTGTCATAGGAATGGCTAATTTTCTCCTCTTGTGAGCAGTGTTAAAAGAGCTTCCGCAACCTCTCTTCAGTATCTTCAATCAGTAGTAAGTGTGTGTGTGTGTGTGTGTGTGTGTGTGTGTGTGTGTGTGTGTGTGTGTTTTGGTGTAAATGCATGAAAATGTTCTTCAAATATCCTCTGATATTTACATCTGCATGGTTGATGAAGGTAGCTGCAATCCAGTTTAACTCTGGTTTCATTGTGTCGTTGGGAAAATGGTTTCTTCATTTAAGAAGGTAACTGCGCTTAAAAATTCAGTGAGAATGTTTTTGTATGCAACATTTTTTTTTATCTTCAATACGACGATGGATTATATTTATTAGCATTACTTTTCACTTGTGAAATCACGCATATATCTTTGCTCACGTTTATTTTTAGATTCTGATCTCATTCAATTGTTTCGTAATTGAAAAGATACCGGTATATTAAAACGATACATGTTTTGATTGGAGCGTTATTATAGGATATCATTCCACACTTTCCACTTAGGTTGAAACCTTGGTAATTGTATAGAAAAGCTCCGCGAGACAACATGTTTAGTACTAGCTCCTCGGGGATGAACGCAAAAACATGAACATAAGACGGTTAATTTTCAAATTATCTTGGTAAATTTCTCAAATGATCTCACCTATGTTCTACTATATACACATTTTTCTAAATTTTTCTGTCAAAAGGTTTTATTAATAAACGATATCTTCGAGCGCGCCTCTCCTTTAGAATTACCGTATTCTTTAGCCTTTAAACACAAAACCCAGTTTATCTCAACACCAGTTCCTTGCGAAGAAAACAGTAAAGCTTCTCTCCTTCAAAGTAAAAAATACGCACGCGGAAACTCTTTGGCCTTTGCAAACGGGTCTCTCCTCGATGCACCATCTTTTAGGAATCATCAGCCATAAATTACATGAAATCCCTTTACAGACAATTGAATTCGAAGCGCGAGGTGATAGTAAATCATTGTAGATAGAACTATCTTGCCCCTGAAAGGTAAGCACGATATAGCGGGAAGATATAAACAGCGGATATTTTTTTAACGTTAAGAGAATAGCGATTATCATTAGACCATAAATTTGCTTCAGAATATTGTCCACTCTTACAAGACTCTGAGGGTACAAGACAAACAAATTCCTTATGCCACCTATTTGTCATATGTATTTGTGGTGCATGGTGTCAATAATACAAAGTGATTCATTGTATTTTCAAACAGAAATTTTTTATATATTCTCCCATGATATATATGTAGTTTATACGACTGAAAACGCTTCCACCCAAACACACACACACACACACACACACACACACACACACAAACATGTGCGCAAGCTTAGGAAAACACAGAAAGTGATTGTGTTTAGGGTAGCTGACTGATGCAGAGCTGGGAAAGGGGTGGTGTTTGTATCAACAGAAAACTTTGCGGACGGGTGAAAAAAGTAAAAGTGTGTTGAAGGACTGTAAGTGAAGTGAGTGTACACGGTCCAAGAATGGAAGTCAGTGAGGGAGAAGAAAAAGAAACATATATATGACTTCCTGGCTGCAAAGAAGACGAAAGGGTGGGGGTGCCTCTTGATAAAAATGCTAAAATAGCCGACTTAGGAAGTGGTGGAATTGTTGGTAGATGTGGAGTTCACAGAACAATAGAGAAGGCCGAGTCTCCTGGAAATGTTTGAAATGAGCTTAAATGGATTTGTTGGAAATAGTGTATATGTCAAGTCTATGGAAAAGAAGGTAGATTAGATTGATATAATAAGGGCGAGTGCCTGTACTTATAACTCATCACCATTTGATTGATGCAGAATTTTTAATAAAAAGAAGTTTATTATATTGAAGGTTAGGTGAGTTTGATCATAAATAATTATGGAAAACATATAAAAATTAATAGGCCAGGTTAATGCATATAGGATTGGAAGATGTTCATAAGGAATATGCAAAATCCATGGATGCATCACAGAGTCAACAGGGTATGCTTATGGACACAGGAAGGTAGGACGAAGAAAAATAGCCATAAAAGAAGGGTAAGGAAATGAGAGGGTTAGTGGAGAAAACAAAACAACATTAATTGAGGTATAGTTGCATGAGGTTGCATGGCACGCAAGGACATGCAGGGGTATAAGAAATTAAGAAATAGGATGTTCACGAGGAAAGCTAGAGAGAAGAGAATAAGATAAACAAATGAAAATAGAGGATTAAATCATGACGAAGTGTTCTTACATGGAAGTAAATATGATAGAAAGAATAATCGGCAAAGGTGTCTTAAGAACACAAGTTGCAAATGCGGACATGATAATAGGAGAGAACGTAGTCATGGGTAGATTGAATGAAAATTCTCTGTGATTGTTTGTCCGTGTGTGTATTCCTATGTGTACGGAATGCTCTATTTCCCATAAGCATTATGACCAACTGATGGGTGAATCGAGCTGGTTGTCGAAATTTTGTTTACTCTTACGTCAGTGTGGATTTGTTCACAAGTTTAGTGACTCAGTGATGATGATGATGATGATGATGATGATGATGATTATTATTATATATGTCCTGTGGAAGGACGAAAGCTTTACAACCGGTTTTATAACAACAAAGGGGAAAAAGGAAATTACTCATGTGTAAGCACATAATTTGTGATGAGTTGAAGGATCTATATCCAAAAGAAAAGGAATTGGTAAATGATGCCTTTATTTTTAATGGAACTGGTAAAGAGGGTCTCCTCCTGGTTATTATTATTATTATTATTATTATTATTTTTTACTGGGTGGTTTTTATAGTGTGGGGTTCCGTGTTGCATCCTGCCTCCCTAAGAGTCATTTTGTCACTAAGTGCGCTGTGCTAAGGGATCTTGGGGTCGTGCCTACTGTTCCTATGATTATGGGTACAATTTCCACTGGCATATCCCATATCCTTATTTCTATTTTCAGGTGTTGATACTTATAAATTTAATTTTTTCTCTTTCTTTCTCCTCTACTCTAGTGTCCCATGGTATTGTGACATCAGTGAATGATACTTTCTTCTTGATTTTTTCAGTCAGCGTCAAGTCTGGTCTATTGGCATGTATCACCCAATTATTCTGATACCACAGTCCCAGAGGATCTTTCCCAGATCGTTTTCTAGCACTCCCTCTCGTTGGTGTTCGTACCACCTATTACTACAAGCTAGCTGGTGTTTCTTGCACAGGCTCCAGTGGAGGGATTTTACTACTGAGTCAGGACTGTTTTTATACTGGTTCTGTGCTAGTGCTGGACGTTCGCTTACTATGTGGTTTATGGTCTCGTCTTTCATATTGCACTTCCTGCGTATGGGTGAGATGTTATTTCCATGTATTGTTTTTGGGACATATCTGGTTCTTAGGGCCTGATGTTGTGACGCTGTTAGCATTCCTTCGGTTTCCTTCTTGAGTTCTTCCCTCTGTAGCCATTGCCATGTTTCATTGTTGGCCAGTTCTTGAGTCTGTCTCATGCACTGTCTGTGGATTAGTTTGCTGTACCATTCCTCTGTTCTGTTTTTCATTCTCCTGCCTCTGTATATTCCTGGATCTTCGTCTACTTTTATAAATCCTTTTTCCCTTGCCCTCCTTAGCCACTTATCTTTCACTGGTTTTTAGATATTGCCCTAGTGCTCTGCTCTCGATGCTGATGCAGTCCTCTATGCTTAGCAGACCTCTTCCTCCTTCTTTTCTGTATTTGCTCTTTGGTGAAGTGCTTTGTGTATTGCCATGTTTTTCCTAGTTTTCTGGTCTATGCTGCATAGCTCAGCCTTCGTCCACTCCACTAACCCTACACCGTATCTGATTATGGCTTTCGTCTTGTTTTCAGCATTGAGTTTTGGCTTGAGTATAGCCTTAAGTCTCTGCATATATTCTTTCTTGATCGAGTCTTTCATCTCTCTGTGTTTTATATCCTCTCCTTCTATTATTCCCAGGCATTTGTATCCTATCTCATCTATGATATCTTTATCCCTTCAGTCCTTGTCACTTTGCCTTTTTGTATGTTGGCCAAGGCGCATTTTTCTATTCCAAACTCCATCTTGATGTACCCAGATACAATCCTTACAGTCTGGATTATGGTATCTGTTTCTTTGATGCTCTTGCCATACAGCTTGATGTCGTGCATGAACATCAGATGGTTAATTCTTTTACCTCCTTTGTTGAGTTGGTATCCAGCATCATCTTCTGTAGTACGTTTGTCGTGGGAATCATGGTTACTATGAAGAGTAGTGGGGACAGTGAGTCGCCTTGAAAGATCCCTCTCCTGATGTTAATCTCTGCTAGTCTTATCCCAGAGCTTGTAAGTACTGTATTCCAGTTGCGCATTGTATTTTTTAGGAAGCTGATGATGTGTTCCTCTGCCTCATATATTTTCAGGCATTCTATTAGCCACGTGTGCCTTATCATGTCGAAGGCTTTCTTGTAGTCAATCCATGCCATGCTTAGGTTGGTTTTCTTTCTCTTACTATTCTTCATTACCATTTTGTGTAACAGGAGCTAGTCTTTTGTGCCCCTACACTTCCTTCTTCAGCCTTTCTGTTGGTGGGGGGATGGTGTTTGTGTCCGCTAGGTAGCTGTATAGCCTTTCACTGATGATACCTGTTAGTAACTTCTACGCTATTGGTAGGCAGGTGATAGGCCTGTAGTTACTTGGTACATTTCCCTAGTTCTTGTCTTTCTGTACTAAGGATGTTCCCCTGCGGTCACCCATTTGGGCGCATGGTGGTTTGTGATACAATGCTGGAGATGTTCTGCAATTCGTGGGTGTAGGGCCTTGAAGTTTTTGGGGCAGTATCCAGGTATTATTATTATTATTATTATTTATTATTATTATTATTATTGTGTGTATTAACGCCACGTGGATGATAATTGAGTTTTTTTCACAAATTTTACATGTACTTTAACAACGTCTCATTATCAGAGTGCAGGCGAATGGGGTTTCCTGAATACCTTCATTAAAAATAATTGCGTATACTCCCGTACTGTGGTTCAGCCTACCTGGGGTTTCTTCAAGAACCTTTATAAAATTCTGTTGTACTTCTTCCCTCCTACTTCGTCCCTCTTTACCTGAGATCATCAAAGCAATGTTTTCATTACTATCTCTTGGATGCCAATTTATTTGGCACTGCAAATATATATATATAGAAAAGCGACTTAATAAGTAATTATTTTCGAGGCATTTCCTAAAAGACTTATATGATTGCTTAAACTACCTTCAAAATTTTTCAGCAAAAGTCGACAAATTCATCAAACTTAACGCTGCAATTTCATTAACATGGTGTATAAGGATAATATGAATATTTTTTCAAGGACTACTCATAATAATTTTTCATTCTCGTGACACTTCCCTCACCTTTGTAGAAACTAATGAAGGCATGATCATTCTTTTCATAATGGTGAGGTTATGATCATGTTCAGTGTTGTTAATTTTGTTATTAGTAACATAATTAAGACCCAAAAGACTGCTACACAGGTTCTTAAAGAAATCCAAGAAAATCGAGGCCCAAATACATGAATATATGCAATTATTTTTAACGAAGCGTTCCAGTCTACAGTTTGATAATGAGACCTATTGTTAAAATATTAGTAAAATTTAACAGATGATATTTTTATAATAATAAAATCCGAGTGGATCTTGTTTGTCCTCCCCCAGGTGACAGTAGGGGAGGCACGACAAAGCCACCCACCCCTCAAACCAGTTTGTCCGCCCCAGATGGGCCTGGGTAGGTAGGAGAATGGGAGGGTAGGGGAGACATCCACCCTCCCCCTGCAAACATGTTTGTCCGCCCCAGGTGGGGATGGGGTGGGTAGGTAGGAAATCGGGAGGGTGTGGGGAACAGCAACACCTGGTTCCAGGGCGCGTAACGTGCGCCAACAAGCTCGTCAGTAAATAATAATGATTATAAAATAATAGTAATAATAATAACTGCCATTTTTTTTGCAATGCATTTTTAATAAACTTTCAACACTCAAATGTTTCTACCAAGCTAGCATGGACGCTATGTCCACTTGTTTATTAATCACAACGTGGCATTTTGAGGAAATCCAAAGGATGCTTCGGTCACTTAAGTCCTTTGGGGATTAAATTATACCAGCTATAATGAGGGGGTGATTCATTATTGCCCTTTTTCTCCTTAATCAAGACGACTGGACTGGTGTCTGTCTGCTATTCCAAAAAAATATTTAATTTCTCTTTGAAATGCGGAATCGTTTTCTTTTTTATTCTCTACTTTCAGTTTTGAAAAGAACATCTTCCATTTCTCAATTTCTCTTAATTAGGAATAGGTCTTTGATTAATTAGATTCAGACAGAACTTAGATGAAAGGAAAACCTTTTTACTTACGAGGATCGCTCTGAAGTTAGCTTCAACACCCCACAGGCTTCAATTATTTCGTTTTGAGTTCATAGAAGTCTTATCAACGTAAAGATATGCTATTAAGAGAGAGAGAGAGAGAGAGAGAGAGAGAGAGAGAGAGAGAGAGAGACCCTTACTTTAATTAATTATATATTTTTCTGGAAGTTTAAATGTTTTTAGGAAAAAAAAAATAGAAATACACGGTTTTAGAATAAGCCTCATTGAGGCCGCTACTAACGTTCAGTTGTACCTGCGCAGTTACGCCTGCACAGTCGTCCTGTGCCCGCAAACCTTCAGCACTAACGATACCGTCTTTTTCCTCAGTCCTCCGTAGCAGATGATGCTTAGGCTGTAATTGACTTGCTGATAGCATAATATAAAAATTCTAAACGTCAGGTAAGACGTCCAGTGAAAGAGTGGTTGAAAAAACAAATTCAATACTCCCATGTGAATTTGTTAAAAGAGTTTAAATTTGGCCCCAAGAACTTAAATTTTTTTTTATATTTTATGAATGAAGGAAGAGTTATATGGCAGGATAATTAGGCTATGTTAGTTAAGTTAGTAAATTATTTGTTTTCATTTCAAAGTTGACATATATAGGCCTAATATTGATTTCTGTGTTTCATTAAATTGCTTAATTACTGCTAGGAAGAAAATTAATATTTAGAAATAAAATCAGAAATTAGTAGTTACTAAAGAAAGTCAAAGAAAAGAAATATGGCAAAACTATAAAGAAAAATATGAAAATCTTAGGATACTGTGTAACACTGCATATTCATACATTTTTTCTCTGTGCTTAGCGTTCTGCGTGTAACAATAATAGTTTACAGGAAGCACTCCAAGTATTAAACCGCCATCGTTCACCCGGGGCCTAAATGTTCTCACCTCCATCTGGCCACTTGATCAGTATTCAGAACGAAGAGGTGGCGTGGATCAAGTTGCGGGACCCGTCGGTGCGATGTGTTCCTGTGGCCACCATTTGCCATCTCAGTGACCTTCACGGTGGTTTTTCAAATCAAAGCTAAAATAGTGTGAGAACGAAAAGAAGCCCAATCAGATTAAAAGACACGAAACTCCCTGAATAAGTTACAAAATCATAACAGAGGACATAAGAAAACGATGAAAAATGGAAAGCAACGACGTTGAGCAAGATAGAAATTCCTTTGTCAATAAAGCGCTGGAACACCATGGCCAGCGGCAATACTGTTACAACACAATGCCCTGATAAAAAGAAAGAAAGGACAGGAAATAAAAATAAAGGCAGGGATAAACAAGAGAAATCAATGGCCTTTGAAAATTTGTTTTTATGTATTCTCCTTTAAGTCTTATTTTCTCGGTTGGGACATCTTTTCCTTCTTTCTCAGCAGTCTTCAAGTTCACAGTTTCATTTCAGTTTATCTTTTCCAAGTAACCTATCCACGTTAAAAATATGCACCTGTATACATACATACATACATACATACACACACACACACACACACACACACACACACACACACACATATATATATATATATATATATATATATATATATATATATATATATATATATTTAACTGCTCTGTCACAATCACATACATACATACATACACTATATATATATATATATATATATATATATATATATATATATATATATATATATATATATATATATACATATATATATATCTTGTTTTGAAGTGGTCCAAGCACCTGGTTATTACACAAAATAGGCCAACTAATCTGTTGTGCAAGTGATAATGCCAAAGTTACCTCACATCAACCAGATATTGAAACCTCATAACAAGAGTGACTGAATCTCTAAAATTATAATGATCCCATAAACTTACTGAGTCACTTGAGAAAATCAATGTAACTTTATCAAGTTATGGATGGTACAATTATTAAGTTATATCCAGATTAGTGGAATATGGGTTATCTTCAACCAGCACTGTAGCTGTCTCTCTGGTTTCTATTTTACCTAGATAAGTCTCAGGTGAACAAACAGATACATCACTTACCTTGTATACACTCATAAATGACTCCAATTACTGGTGATCAAAATGAAATGCTATGTTTTATAAACTTTAAACAAACAGGCTTATTTCTAAGTTCAAAAGTTATATGTAAGGTTCACAATCTCAAAAGATTTACCATTAATTGATAACAGTGTAAGATTTAAGTATTTCTTAATCAAGCTTAATTCACAAAACTTTAATTTATCAAAGAAACAATCTGGTTGGTAAGAATCAACTATTAACTATCACTTAGAATTTTAAGTGTTTACCTGATTTATCATTACAAACAGTCACCAAATATTACTGACTGGAATCCACCTCAACATTCTCCAAATCTCAATAACAGGTAGGCACTAACAAAATGCTAAGAAATCACCAGGAAAACACAGTAACAATAAAATCATAATAATGTGATAGCACAGACATAAGAATGCGATATGCAAAATGGAAATACAGCAATCTGTGAGTGTGTAAAGATTATATCAATCTTACAACAACTTTTCCTATAAAAAGAAAGAAGTTAAACTTATGTCTTTCTAAGACTTATTCAAAAACAACAATTCTCTTTTACAAGGAATAATAAGCACCAAGTCTTACCATTACAAATCAGTAATTACCACATTACCTTTGTAATTATTACATAATATACAGTACATCTTCTCCTCAACACTTGAACAATATAATATTCCTGATCACCTTCTACAAAATTAACACACCCCTAGGGTGAGTTTAACAGAGCTTTTACAACAGATATCCTTCTGTTATTCTCTTTATGTATAATGGGATTATGAGAGAGAGAGAGAGAGAGAGAGAGAGAGAGAGAGAGAGAGAGAGGCAATGTTTCTCTGGGGACTCTTTCTAGCAGACTACTGGTGTCTTTAAAAGCACTGGCTTTTAACTCTCGAACAGAAGCTTCCAGAATACTCGAGGGGAATACACATAGAGGTGTTCACACCAGAATACACATGTATGAATACACATACACACACGTATACAAAGTATACAAGTACACGGTGAGCTTCGAGGCGATACCATATCTATAAGACGGACATTTCCTGTTCAGGCTTACCAAACCTTTTGCCAGCCTAACAGCTGGATAAACAATGAATGATGCTTTTAAACCCAAAGAGTGACACCACTTATCCTGCTGTTCCTCTTTCTCTCTTTCTCAGATTATGAATAGAATAGGCATAGACGAGTTAATAACGATGGGATAAGCATACAGAACCAAAGATATAACAGAAACTCGCCAGCTGGGTGACGGCTAGTCCGCGATAACATAAGAGTGAATTCTTTTGGTTGTACAGGTTACAGACACATAGGTAAACATGGGCTTCTTTATTCTCTCTCGGCAAGCAGGATGTGGTGACCTGATAAGCATCTCACAATACCTTCAAACATTAAACAAAGGGAAAAAAATATTCTATAGAATCATAAGTTTAAATAATATATATAACTTATCTGTAAAAGAAGACATTTTAAATCACGTCTTTACAATAAGCGGCGAATCTTGTAAGCAAAAAATCAAGAATTTTCTGAGAGATGTACAAAACGGTTATAAAATGGTTATACATATTATAAGACCTTATAATATATATATATATATATATATATATATATATATATATATATATATATATATATATATATATATATATCTACATATTTGGCAGGTTTTAACTAATTAAAATGAATATTGAAGTTGAGAGACACCTAATGGGCCCAGTTACCCCAGACCCAAATATGTAAGCTCACGTAACAAAGGATAACCTACACGCCTTATTACATTTTAACACAAAAAGGAAGACCACCAGAAAGCCAGTGAATTATCTAAATTTACTTTGTTCCACATAATTCAAGCAAGTAAGATTTGAATCTTGGCACAGCATGCAATCCAGCTAAATAAGTACATGTAATTTACAACCAAGAATTTCAATTAACAAATAAAATTATAATAAATTCTGACTAGAATTCAACCGAGCAAAAGGAGTGCAACAAGTATCTTATACCAAGATTACAGGTAACTGGCTTTCAAAATGCAATAGCGTTTTCACAATGATAACACAAAGTGGAGCCGTAGCTTGTGGTTTCTCTAGTTGCGATGCCTATCAGTTCAGAAGCTGGCTTGCCAATGCCAAGGTTGAATTAGCAATCTTCTAAGGCAACATATCACAAGGTGAAGTTGGTAGGTGGCAAAACATGAGGGACAAGATAACAGTGATTGGAAATAGATTTCCCAGATAAGAGTTTATATGAAAAGGTTCTCTCGCTTGCAATAATTTAAAACAATGGAGGAGTGTTTTACTCTATACACTGAGCACAGATTTATTCATTTACCAGATGTAATTCATGAGGAAACTAAACATACCAGGTGTTTACAAGGGGTTCATGTTGGGAGATGAAAGTCTTGAAAAGGAAAAGAGAGATTCAGTGAAAGAAATAGGCACTGGCAATTAATTGTCAAATGTCAGATCTACTGGGCAATCCAACTTTGCAGTGTGCACAACTACAGTGGAACGTGGTCCAATATGCCTTCCATTAACAACGTAGGGGCGACTTGAGGCCCATGTTGCTTGTGACCTTAGAAGCACACATGGCCATTCCAGCGACAAAGGGCTATACCCCAGAGATAGGGCCTAGGAGCGGAGATGTTATTCTCATGAGCACTGAGTCAAGACTGCTTTTGCAAGCCCCTTGTTCCCTTCCCGTGCCCTGCTTGCCTAGATGTCTCTGAGGTCTGGAAGGGGCGAGCCATTAATGAAGGAGTGCCCAACATACCTGAAGGAGACAATTAATACCAGCAGAAGGAGGTCACAGGAGTATAGTTCTTGGGATGAGGGTCTCTAAAGTGATATCTAAAATGTCTATTTCCCCCATGACTAATTTAATCCCCTTTCCTATGTTGCCCCTTCTTCTCACACAACGTACACTGCCACTTTGTAGCTGGGTTCAGTGTCCCTGTTCTACCCTTAATATGGCTGTCCTGTCTTTAATGGAAATTGATCTCTATGTTAAGAGAATGGAGAGACAAGAGCAGCATATATCTGTGACAAGTTAAAGTTAAGTATATCTTAGTTTAACCAGACCACCGAGCTGGTTTACAGCTCTCCTAGGGCTGGCCCGAAGGATTAGACTTATTTTTACGTGGCTAAGAACCAGTTGGTTACTTAGCAATGGGATCTTCAGCTTATTGTGGAATCCGAACCACATTATGACGAGAAATGATATATCTGTGACAATGTATATATATATATATACATATATATATATATAATAACCTTAACTATATATATATATATATATATATATATATATATATATATATATATATATATAAAGTGGCAAACCACTTCCAAAGCAAACCCAAACCTCCAAACTGCCTTGCACTCAAAAAGTAATGTAATTTCATACTGATACCTAACTGAGGAAGAGCGTGAGAAACTCAGCCCCTATGTAACTTCTCTCCATGCTCCCCTTTTTGGTGCATCTGTTTATCTTTTCTAAAGACCTGGTATTCTTGAATTACACTCTTTTTTTTCAGATGAAAGGCGAATGGAGACAAACACCACTTGAAAATCCACCAGAAAGGTTGAGTTCCCCATAAAAACTGCCGAACATGGTTTGCCAGAAGTCACCAGGATTTGGGGAAGATCCCAACATAGAAAACAAGGTGACTGAACAGCCACCTTGCGATCCCAGTGACCTATGGGAGGAGCAGGATAATAAGCCCCTGAGGTCATATAAGGCGAGCAACAGTTGCCATCACTCTCAGAACCACCCCGGTAGCAGACCCAAACACAACCCCTTGCATGCTCCTTATTGAACTGACCCCTTCACGTGGTCACCATTCGACCACCCAGTGGCATTACCTGTGCATTTTCCCATTAAACTCATCCTTCAGAACTGGTGAAATTCGACAGGGTCCCTCCATCGCTCTGTTATAAGGTAATGTCCTGACTAGAGGTTTTTCCGTCATGCCATCTAATCTTACTCCTCTCATTTTCTTTTTCTGATGCGAGAGTTATCACAAAGACACGGCTCATTTAGCTCAGTGAATTTTAATGCAAGTACACCGTACCAGAATCAAGTTATCTTGGCACCCTCTGTGCAAACTCGATTTGTCCGAGATCGTTATAATTATCCTTGTGTAACCGCTGGCATTACCAAACTGCAGACAGCACATCAACTGTGGAAACATTGACTTGTCTCGTGCTTCTTGCAGTGAAAAGGCCATTGCAATCAATTCTTCAGTATCCCTTTCAAGAGGATTAATCATAGACTATTCAATTTTTTAACAGTGATAGCATAACTAACCACGTGGCAGTCCCTGCTGGAGCTTCCTATCATTCCCAAGTCTTCTTATTGACGTGTTTAATTGTAAATATATTCCATCTAAAGTAAACCTAAGTGTTTATCTGCAAAACCCCTTGTTGAAGTATGGCCCTCAGCCCAGCTGTTTTTTCTATTAAGTTTCCTGCCTGACCTAGGAATTGCAGTCAGAATTGTAGTCAGAAACTCAAGGTGTATTAGTAAGGCCCCCTGTCAAAGAGTTAGACCACAGATTGGACCCCTGAACAAGGAATACGGGAAGTAGGCCAGGTAAGAACTTAAAAGTGGCGACAATGCCTAGAATCATAGATTCGAGCCAGTAGCTTTCACTAAAGCTGGATACGAGATTAGAAACGAATCTGGTAATGTAAATCCTAAAATAAGCGCAAGCAAACAAGTTCCCACAGCATAAGTACGATGTTATTATTTTTAGCTTATCGTAGGTGCGAATAAAACTGTGATTATGTACATTGTTAGGAAATAATAGGCCCCATGCATGCTAACCAGATTTTTCATAGCAAAGAGAGAGCGTATCTTCTAAAAAACACAAGAATTGTGACTAACGCTTTCACGGTAGTCTGCATGCCTTGACTGCTAGGGATAAGCTATCAGTGAAGTATGAATATAAGTGATAATGAAAGGAAGCAGTGCACTCATTTCACCTCCATGTGCCCTGGACAATTTGTCGTCCAAAAAAATTAGCTAGGTACATCAATAAATTAGGCCATGAATTATGGCCCAATCAGAAATTCTTCGCTTTGCTTTGGAATATATATGTATATATATATATATATATATATATATATATATATATACTATATATATATATATATATATATATATATATATATATATATATATATATATATATGCTCCCATATATATATATATATCTCATGTTAGCAAAGCGCTAGGTTTTTCGTAAAAATCTGGTTAAATTTTTAGATAATTATTTTGCTGCATCCAAGAAAAAAAATCATTTCATTTGCTAACACGTGAGCCATTGTAAACCTGAACAGTATTTCAACTATAAGTAATCTGGTGAATTTCTACGCATTCATAAATCCTGAGCGCCAAGCTGGAAAAACCATTCCAATAGCGTTCATATTTTTCATAACTTTTCGCGCGAGATTTCGCTCACAACGAACAGCACGTGTTTCCCCCAGCTGCCCACCCCACACCAACCCCTCGTCAAATACCACGCAAGCGCGACCATTGTATTAGTAACAGTACCATTCAGGCATGGACCAGCCAGGCAATTTTCATAATAGGGTAAATACATTGTGGACTTAACCATAAGGAAAAATATTCAACCTGTGCATGTTAGTTGTAAGTACTGTGTGTCGTCATATCGGGGAGAGTTTATTACTTTGCCTCGGTGCTGAAATTTATAACGGCATCTGTTATTTTGCGTTTGGTTGCCTTTGCGCTGAAGCTTAGCTCAGCTCTTTTGCCTGGTAAGGGACGTATGTTGCAGGCTTGTTTCACAGCGTACGCTCACATCTGCTTCAGCCATGAGTGTTTCTCAGCATAATAAATCCGTTCAGTTACAATTGCCACATTCTTAATGGACACTATATTTATTCCTTTGAAATTTTCCCCTTTTTCGAAAGGAACCGCCAGAGTCGTTCATTTACGAACCTTAGTTACATTTTCAGAACACCTTAACTCTCTCATTAACGTTCTAGGATATGCCAGAGTTGTTTTACTTGACCTATTTACGTTCTCAGACACCAGCGTTCACTTACCTGAACCTTCTGGATCTGGAAATGTTGCCATAGTGCGTTCACTTCACGAACCTTATTTACATTCTTAGAACAAGCACAAGTCATTCCCATCACGAGACCTTTACCAACTAAGTGATAAACTACTTTATTTTTTACTCACTAAATGCTGTTTAATATCACTTTCTAGGAAAAGAAAATTATTGCTGGCGTTCACAGCATATTAAATCTGCAAAGTAGAGTAAAAGTCATAAGTGATGTCTTTTGTTTCTAACTGATGTTGATCTTTCGCGGAGATATTACATTTTGAGTTCTGAAAACCCCTTCAATTCGTTCAATTGAGAACCTAATGTTCAAGAATTCCCATTACGCACTCTTCCAAGCTAATAGATTAACTTCCATTATGGGACCCATTCTTCGAACCATTTATCCATTGTTCATCTAAAGAACTCCATTAAGCTATTGGCAGTGAAGGAGGATGGTGGAGGTGTGGTTGCAGGGCTACAGACCCCTTGGGCGGGCATTGGCGAGCTCATGGGCTCGATCCGGGTCTTCCCTAGCTAACCTGTCTTGCCTCTCTCGTTCTTCCTGCTCTAATCTGTCTAGCCTGGCTTGCTCTCTCTCTTGCCTCTCTTTTCTTTTCTTGGCTTCTCTTTCTTGCCCTCTACCTTTCTTCCTTAGCGCCTCTTTCTGGAGGGGTATCACAGGATCCACTCGGGCAGAGGTGGATAATAAATGAGTAATAGGTCCACAAAATATGTCGGGAGTGGACTAGAGGCCGTCATCACACATAATTAATCAATAGATAATTATATTACCGTGGACAAGAGAGGTCACACCGACAGTGATACTGGATCAGTGGTGTTGAAGGTAAATGAATAGCTAAATCCTTGCAACTGTAGGGCAAGGTGGATTCAAGAATAATAAGGCTGCCACAACCAGCAAGCAGGTACAACAACAAGCAGCAGCAAAGGCAGGCAAATTCAGCACCTCTGGCGAAGATCCAGAAACAGACTAACTTTACTCTCCAACAGGAACTTCCACAAACCCCTCTGCCGCACGGGGGGAGTGGGAGGGGGCCAAACACACACCCACAAACCATATAAAGAAAAACAGTTGTTAAATATCATGCACAAGCGTAACACCAGAGAGGAGGAAAAACACGCTAATTCTGAATACCTGAATACAATATTTAAAAAAAAATTTAAATATAAAAACTAAAGCATTTACCTAAATGAAGCTAATGACAACATAGTGACTATATATATATATATATATATATATATATATATATATATATATATATATATATATATATATATATATATATATATATATATATATATATATTATATTTATACACATACATACATACATACATTGTATATATATATATATATATATATATATATATATATATATATATATATATATTTGTACATTTTGAAAATTTTGCACGCTTTAAATTGAAAAAGAGTAATAATTGGATATCTTCATATGTTTATGCATAAATACTCCAAATTTCGTAAGTGTCTTCTATGTTAAAAATTTGGTAAGCACTCCGATTGCACGAAATGAATTGCAAATATAAGATGTTTTTCCTACTTGAAGATATCTACATATTTTCATTTTATTCTGCTGAGCCTGTGTTCAACATTTTTATTAATTTTTACTAATTTTGTCTTCATTCTGTATGTCGCGTTAAGAAATCATGTAGCCTTTTTATGATGAAGGAGATGGGATCTCCTAAAGATGAAACGTCATTTTTTCTACCATTGTTCTTAGGGCATAAAATATCACTCCTTAACTAAATAGTTTCCTTGAGCAGCGCACTTTGGATTATGTTTAATCATAGTTCGACGGTTACTGAACGAGTTCGTTGTGATTATATAAAGAAGGATGATTCATCTGAACATTTTAAGTCTCCTTTATTTAAAATATCTGGGAAATGAAGAGATTTACTGCGTTTTTTCCATTTAGTAAAATGGGACGTTTACATTTTTTTGCCCGTCACGTTCCATTCGTATCTGCTGCGTCAGCGTATTTTTTTATCCTCTTATATGGGTGAACTTCGAAATGAAAGCTCACAAGACATATCTGTCTCATAAAAGACATAAAAGACGTGGTATATCGTCTCCCTTACTTAGCCAATGACGAACTCGCCTTTCTAAAGCTGGACGTCTACAGAATGATAAGAATGGCAGAAGTCGAAGAATTTTGTATTTGGGGATACAGAGGGAGAATGTGAATGCTCGAAACCTCCGATTCATATAAGAGAGAAATCCAAGCTTCACTTGAACGGCTATATTTGTGGGGGTGTAATAGCGCAGAAGAGAGATTTGTAAATTGTATAACATAATATTTTCTAGTTTTACTTAATCGGATTGGGTATAATTTGACACTTCTAAAAACTGTTTGCAATGAAAACAAAAGAAGAAGGAAAATAATAAAATAAGGACTGCCAGCTATTTGCAGTTGCACAGTAGGTGCAAAGACTTTTGGGCAAGAATACAGTGAACTACATAAAGGCAAATCCCCGATTTGATAAATGCACATGGATCCTCAGCCTCTAGAAATATGTTTTTACAAATAGATTAGAAGTAACGAGAAAGAACTACAGGTATTCGAATAAAGCCCAACGAAGTACTGTACACAGAAGTTATGAATAATCCATTAAAAAAAACGGAAGGAATTTCAGCTAGAGATAGCGAAGATTGCAGAACGTTCTTCGAAAGATTAAAATATTCATTTTATAAATACCAATGGCAAAAAAATAATGCGGGATAGTGGAAATCCCTGCGGACAAATATAATGAAGTAACTGACGTGTCACTCTTCGCATCGTGTGGAGGGGAGCACGCGGGGAAGCGAAAGAACTCACCCAAGAAACATTAGTTGGTGAGAAAACTTATTCGCTATTCAAAGCAATATTTGAAATATGTAGTAGAAGGGTAAAACTAATTTTTAAACCAGGCATCCCAACATCTATTTCAGATAAGTAAAATCCTATTCCACTAAAACACTTCCACCTCTCGTTGGTCATTTTATAATCTATTTGCCTTTTGATTAAGGAACACAGTATTAAATTTGCTTCCTGGCTCTCCGAGTCTCCTAAGAAGATGTGCATTGCTGAGCAAATGTTCTCCTATCTGACTCTCCCAAAATACAGAAGGATATGAAAATTACTGGTGAAAAATCCCTTCTTAGTAACATTTATACCACCTCATTAGTTTTATCAGTCACTTAAGAATTCAAGTTCATTATATTACGAAAGGTTTTTTGTCTACCACTGATATCTAATATAAAAACCAATTGAAGATTATTGAAAAAATGTTACCCTTGAAAAATTCAATTTGGAGGGCTCAGAGGATTACAGCAAACTACATCTGTCCATTTCAACTAAAGCCGGATTAAAGTGGGTAAAGTTTTTTCTTACCTGCAGCCACTATTTATAAAACCAAAAAATGTGTGACTGAGCGCGCGCGTGTGTGTGTGTGTGTGTGTGTGTGTGTAAAGTGTATAATCATTAAACTCTATGCTAAGATTGTGATTGCTCCAGCTGTTGCAAAAGGTATCGTAACTGAATAAGATATTCAAATGACGAATGGCTGATGTAGAGTAGCTATCATTCAATCTGAAGCTTATAAACTCAAAAATATGTTCTATAAGCAAAACAGAGAGAGAGAGAGAGAGAGAGAGTTGGAATGTTGAGATAAGTCCTGATCCCCATGTGTCTTAATGAAATTGGCCCTTTACGTATTGAAGAAAATCTTTTTCTTTCTTCGGTGCATAACATTTCAACGATTGTGCAGATAAGGACATTTACCTTTTATATCCACAGGACCAAAGCCATTTGGTAGGTAATGACGCCACAAAATAGATGGGATAACGCTGCGCGAATTCTTACCCCATCCATCAAGGAACAAATTCATTGGTTATCGTATGTCGGCGTCAGTGACGTGATACTGTATGTCGTCTTCATAAAGACAAGGGTAATGTTGTAGGGAAGGGGCGAAAGAGGATGATGATTTATGGCAGAAGTCAATGACAGACTCCGACGTTTCGAGAACAAGTGGGTTCACGAAACGTCTATGAAATGTTTGTGGCAAGTTTTTTTTTTCAGTTTTGTGAAGATCAACCACAAAATTTATTTGGTGTATAATCTCTAACAAGAGTTGTGGAAAAAAATTTGTT
>NC_089747.1:56574880-56614880 GCF_040412425.1 Macrobrachium rosenbergii
ATGACTGCCGAATTGCGGAAATTTCCCTTCACAGATCCTGCAGCAGCCAATTGCAACTTGGTCCGCGTGCAAGCAATTAAATGACCTCGCTCCCATTCTGATGTCAGTTGTTATCTAGCTCTGGTTTACGATTGCCCTTACTGATCTCATGCCACGAAGCATCGTCGTTCCTTGATCAATAGGTTTCCAAACCAAAAGATAAACAACCATTCGGGGCAATTAGAATCTTGATTTGCCTCGTTGTTACGTAAAGGAATATAGGAGGTTTCGGTGCTTGTGTTCATCTTCGGAAATTACGTTGCTGTTATTGGCAAACACACTTTCTATATTACATCCATGTCAGATTATGCTTCTGTCTCGAATACACATCATCAAGTGAGAACTTTGTAGTTTTGAAGGTACTCCATATTTTAGTGGTTTTAGGAACCTGACAGTGGAAATGGCAGCCATGATTTGCATTTGTAAATACAACTGATATCTATACTATTAGTTTTTACATACCTCTAACTTCACCTTACTTGTGGTGGACATTCTTCCAAATTATTATTTTAGTATATTAGAAACAGTAGCTGCATAAACAACCAGCATTCAGTCTGTTTATTATTATTATTATTATTATTATTATTATTATTATTATTATTATTATTATTATTATTATTATAGACATGCCTTCAAAAATCGTAGTAATATATAAAAGACTGCATACCACTATACATTTGAAGTAATAATTTTCAGGTTTAGTATCCTATTACAGACTTCACGGTCAGGTTAAGATTCTTATTCGAAATCAGCCATATATTGTACAACATTATATTCTCATGCACTCTCCACATAACTTTAATATCAGTCTCAAACACCAATTGGTTAACAGCGTTACTCTAGAACTTGTTATTGCCTGAAAGCTATTTAATTCACGCACCCTCTCGTTTGCCTGTTTGCACTATTGTTTATCTCCCGTCCCTTGAATATATGCATTAGCATACTCGTACTAATACTGTTTATATATTAGCGTCTGCGTGATTTTGGACTTAGTTTTGTTAGTACAAAGTAAATCTCAAACTGAAACGATATGCTTTCGTTATGCTTCGTTTGAACTACATATAACAGAAAGTTAGAGTTCAAAGTAAATGATCATCATAAGCTGACCTACTTGTGTGGTGGGTTTAATAGAGACGAGATAATCGTTGTCTTACAAGAGTGACAGGTTAGATAATAATCACGTTCTTGAACAAAGATTTTATCTCCCCCTTAAAGTGAAATCTTTCGTGCCACCAAAACACATTCCTCACAATCTGGACGACCACGCGCCATATCGTCGTATGACTGATTCTGAGAATGATCTTGAGATTATTCTTGACGATACGATTATAGGTTGTGATGTAAGACCTTTCTTTTCACGTTTTTTTTCTCAAATACCATATCCAGCAACAGATATTAATTAACGGTAGAAAGGTCGTTAACGTATCCATACTTATTATTTATTATAAGATGAAGGACGCTGATACAATAACAGAGAAATTGCTAGCCATTCCTGCTACGTAGCGTATTATGTGCTTAAAGGCTGAGACCGCTGATGAGCCACTAGCCTGACGGTAATGATGGCGTTGGGAGGCATCCATCTCTTGGCTGATATCACAGATTCACTTTCATTAATGATGGTGGACTGTGCAGTATCACTTACTCTTTCTCCAAACAAACGCTTATTATAACTTACATACATTAATGATGGCCACGACCATAGGTGGGAGTAGGAGTTTTATGATCTTTGACAGTAAAGTTACTGAAAAATTTTCTTATGGTTAGTGAAGGGTCGCCGGAAAGAGAACTTATTCCCTCTTGATAGGGATATGAGTCATGCACTGGGTGTTTCGAAATTAGAGCCCACCCCTCCACAGAACGAAAGGAAAGTTATGAAGTTTTCTGCTATAGTCTATCTCCAAGTACGTTATTTTAAGTTTCTATTAAGCTATTTTTCATTTTACATTTCTTGTATTTTCTGACTGAGTGACGGAGTTAGATACAGCCATGGCTAACGACTTGGAGGAAATCAGATGGATTGACCGAATCTGGGCTATAACTTTCAGAGAGGCCAGGGATGCTGGCGCATCCTTCATTTCACGTTCCTGGATAGCTAAATACATTAAAAGAGATGAATCCTTTGTTAAAAGAAACTGGAAAAAAAATCCATATGATTGTCATCGCAAGAAGAGTGAGAATCTTGGAAGGCCTGAAGTCCTCTCTCAGGATTCAAAAGACATCATAGCTGAGGCAGTGGGTAGACCAAGAAAGTCTTTACATAAATTGGCGCTTGAACTAGAAACAGAAAGGGGAAAGAAGAGAAGTTATAGTGCTGCATATCGTGAGTTGAAAAAATCTGGTATCAAGCCATTTCATGTTATCAGCAAGCCCAACATCACTCAGGAACAGAGAAGATGCATGGTTTTGTGGTTCATTTCTTAAAGACTGGCATGAAGCTGATTTTCTCCATGTTGCTGCATCAGATGAATTCTTCATTTACACAGTCAGGAAGCCAAATCATAAAAATGACATAATTTGGGCTGCAAAGTTGGATGATATCAGTGATGACGTGTGTTATTGCCAAGCGGGAAGGGCTGGCTACTCGTCCTCGCTACAGGCAGGAAGGGCTGACTACATCTTGTCACAGGCAGGAAGGGCTTAGCAACTTCTCCACACAAGCAGGAGATGTAGGGCTCGCTGCTTTACCTCGTTCTCTCAACATGGAGGGCTTAGAGACTTCTCATCACAAGCAGGCAGGGCTGGCTGCTTTTCTTCATCTCTGGCAGAACAAGATTTCTATGGGGATAAGAGTAAAAGTCGTCTGAAGGGGATATTTCCGTCAGAACCTTGCTTTGCCCTCTGTGTCGCTATCTGTTTCTATTTGTGTTGGAAGCCTCTTGTGGGAAGCTTATAACCACTGTATGGCGGAGCTAATGACGACAGACAATCGTCATTCCCATATAAGGAATTTTTTTATTTTCTGCCCACTGGTAATAACCGCCCACTTCCGGTCATGCCAAAGAAGCTTCCAGAAGAAATTTAATGGTGCAATGTGGATCGAATATTGCGCCGTGTTACAAGGGCATGGCATGAGATGCCACATGGTGTCGTTTCCACAAGAAAGGGTTTTTATCGAAATGCTGATTGTCCATGAGGTGTTGACAACAGTAACTGACTGGTGATGACATCTTCGAGCAAACACAGGAAGCAGTCACGTCTTGGAAAAGAGATATTTCTTTTTCAATATATTTATTCAACATTATTGCATCTACTGACAAGGTCATTATTAATCTTAAAATGTATTATTGTGTACAAGTTTTGGTTGAATAGAGAATGGGGTAAAATGAATTTCTGGAACTCTGGGAATTCCATTCCATATACCTGGTGTTTGAAATCAGCCCCTCCTCCACAGAACAAATGGCAAGTTATGAAGTTTTCTGCTATAGCCTATCTCTGTACATTATTTTAAGTTTCTATTAAGCTAGTTTTCATTTTACATTTCCTGTATTTTCAGACTGAGTGCGGAGTTAGATTTCAGCCATGGCTAACACTGGAGGAAATCAGATGGATTGACCGAATCTGGGCTATAACCTTCACAGAGGGCAGGGATGCTGCATCCTTCATTTCATGTTCCTGGATAGCTAAATACATTAAAACAGATGAATCCTTTGTTAAAAGAAACTGGAACAAAAATCCATATGACTCATCATGAAAAAGTGAGAATCTTGAAGTCCCGAAGTCCTTTCTCAGGAGTCAAAAGACACCATAGCTGAGGCAGTCGGTAGACCAAGAAAGTCTTTACGATGAAATTGGCACTTGAACTAGAAACAAAAGGGGAAAGAAGAGAAGTTATAGTGCTGTATATCGTGAGTTGAAAAATCTGTATCAAGCTATTTCATGTTATCAGCAAGCCCAACATCACTCATCAACAGAGAGAAGACCGTGCATGGTTTTGTGGTTCATTTCTTAAAGATTAGGATGAAGCTGACTTTCTCCATGTTGCCGCGTCAGATAAGTTCTTTATTTACACAGTCAGGAAGCCAAATCATAAACATGACATCATTTGGGCTGCAAAGTTGGATGATATCAGCGATGATGTGCACTGTCTATAATGTTTGGGAATTTTCTCTGTTTCACAGCCAAATGGTTAATGTGGATCATCAAAGAAAAAGGACAGTCATGGAATGAATACTTCAGAGAAACTGTGCTTACTGGTGGAGTATTTCCTTTCCTCAAAGATCCTGAAAATGTGTTCTCTGTTGAAGAAGTCACATTTTTGCATGATAAGGCACCATGTTTCAAGGTTCTTCAGACACAGGAGCTGCTTTGAAACGGTGGTATCGATTTCTTCTTATCAAGTGAATTTCCAGGTAGCTCCCCTGACCTTAATGTGTGTGAAAACATTGGTAGTTTCTTAAAGGATCGTGTTGAAGCATGCACAGTGAACTATGATGGTATACTAAGCCTCGACGACCTGCGAGGAGAGGTGACCGAAGTGCTCAGGGAAATGGAGTTTGATTGTCAGCTTTTTTGCGATTTGCTGAAATCATACCCCTCAAGAATGCAGGCTGTGGTACAGGCAGATGGAGGCCACACAAAATATTAAATACTCATAGAGAAACTTAAATAAATACCCATTCTGAATTACATTTGTTTTTGTCCATATCAATTTTAGTTTATGCTGGGGGAGGGCTCTAATTTCGAAACTTATTGAGTATAAGTACGCTTTATAGAATATTTGTTTGAAATACAACTTCTATTATACGAATAGCTTTCATTTAATACACTACTAACTTTGCATCAAAATGTTATTTTATCTTGTCATTATATAAGCTTTCATTCCTTGTGAAGGTATCAGCTAATTTCATAATTCTCACTGTCAAATATAATGTTCTCTTGATTTATAATTACCCCTTATCACCTGACTTCATATTCGAAATTATACCCGCATATTTTACATAACATTTATTTGCCTCTCAAAACGCTATTATCAGTTTATTAAACTCATATATGTCAGACATCCGTTTGTACATTAGAAAAAGAAAAGAATAACTTGGAATCATGGGGTATTGAGCATTTAGACCTGCTTTTACGAACATATGCATATTTTTCCTCATTGGTGACGTCAGTCATTCACCATTGTATCTCCAAAAACAGTCTCCAATGAGAAGATTTTATAAGGCAGCTTTATGAATGATAAATATTGTTTCAACATGTCCTTTGTATTCACCAGCTAAAAAGTCTTGTAAACAAAATAATGGATGATATATATTATGAAGCCTCAGAAATACATCCTGTATCAACACAAATAAAACCTTTCTTGTAAACAATGTTGCCTACAGGTTACCTCTGTAATGATAAGAAATGAGTAGCAGTCTAAACATTTTTTTAATTAATTCGTAAAAAAAGAATAATAACAAGCCAAATATGTTTTGAAAATATTCTGTAAACAGTATGCTCCTCTTTGAAATATCTTGGAGGAAGAAAAGGAGAGTGGAGTATAAGTATGATCTTATTGCAACTCCTTCATGGGAGAGTGAATGCTTCCCTTTGAGATCCGCCATTCTTACCTCGCATCTTCCAGCAAACTTCAGAAAGGATTAAAAGTGTCGGAGTCTGAGACCAACTTTTAAATGATGTTTTCCCTCAAGGCTTTGCTACATTTCGGGCTTTTAAGGGATATTTCGTGAATTTCTTTTTTTTTCTTTTTATATGTGATCCATAATTATACAGAGATGATCGAAGGGTTATAGGTATTGTTGTGGTGTAAAATATACTGGCATAAAAATTAGTTAAAAAAGAATTAAGTATAAAAATTAAGTATAAAAGGTTCAGTAATGAAAACCAACTACAAGAACTTTAGAGTTGGACACATTTAATCCAGAGTCTGAATATCATTATATTGAAGCCAATATATTCTCGTTTGGATATGATTCTATTTGCAAAAGAAGAGAAAACACAAGTAAAAGGTTGAAGAAAAACGGAATTATAATAGATTAGTGTTTTTTTACGAATTAATGTTTTTTTTTCTTTCCGCTCAACAAATAAACATCAGGGACAGAAGGTAGTAAAAGATATAATACGAGAAATTTAGTTTTTATTCGACACTGTACTGTACTTTAGTATTTTAGTTCAAATACTCCTGTATTAAATTTCAAACGAAAAATATTTACTCAGGATTATTTGCTAAGAAAGTTAATTTTGGCAAATGCATCATTTATTCTTCGTTTCTTTTATTCATTCTGCGACAATTCTTAAATAGGTCTTTTTATCATTTTGGAAAATAAGGAAGCGCGTCATTGATAAAACCAGCTCTAATTGCGGCATTAATTTCACAATAAATATATCTAGCTTCAGGATCAATGAAATAGATCTGACCATGTCGGAGAGAGAGAGAGAGAGAGAGAGAGAGAGAGAGAGAGAGAGAGAGAGAGAGAGAGAGAGAGAGAGAATGTAAGTTTAAAGGACCTTACCAAACGGCTACTGAATAAGCAAGAGGCATAACGCTGGAAGGGTCTGCAGTCACAAGGCGATTGTGTAGAGTGAGAAAGGAGTAGCTAAACCTTAGAGGAAGCGATTCCTCACTGGAGCAAAAGCGATGGGGAGGGAAGAGGAGAAAAACTGGGATTTAGCGCAAGCATTCCCTGACTATGCTTGGCTGGTGGCCAGAACGCAATCCTGGAAGTGAGTGCTTGCAAATCCTTCCATTTCCTCTCCTTTTGATATGTAGTTTATTATTTATTCAGGTTTCTTATTTCCAAGTCCATTTAGCAAGAACTTATTGTATCATTAAAAAAACACCTGTTTTCTTAGAAGTGGAGTAATCAAAGTATAATGTTCGGCCTGAAAAGGATAATTAGAATGAACAACTATTTAACGACCGAAAAAGATGCTTATTGTGAAAAGAAAAACAGTCAGCTAAAATCTTGATGTTTGAAATTTCGGAGATCCTTCAACAACAGAAAAATTTAAAGAAATTAGCATTGAACAGAAAACAAATAACTCAGAAGGGAAATAAGAATAACAAGAATTAGAAGACAATAACAGTGATATTAGCTGAAAGACTTTATTTTACTGAGTGTTAGGTGACTTTAATATAAATAGCTAAATATAAACAGTTGAACATGATTAAAAAATTTCGCTAAACACACACACATATGTATGTATGTGCGCGTGCGTATGTATATGCAGGTATATGCGCATACGTGTTTTAGTCCATGCATGTTATCAAGGAAATAAATAGCATGCTCGTTGTAGTTTCTTGAGTTTCAACCCAGGGGGACGCAATATTTTTCCGAATTTCCTAGAAATATCTGCAAAGTTCGGAGATTTGCGAAGCCAGGTATATGCAAAAAATATCTTAGTATGAATTTTCGGAGGATATCAACTTTACATAGAGCCACTTTCAGTTTGAAAAATAGCCTTCATCATTATATAACTACTCTCTCTCTCTCTCTCTCTCTCTCTCTCTCTCTCTCTCGTCTCTCTTCACATACACACACACACACACACACACACATACACACACACACATATACACACATATATATATATATACATATATATATATATATATATATATATATATATATATATATATATATATATATATATATCATTACAGAATATATATATATAGATATGTACAGATGGATTGGATTTATCATTACAGAAGCAGCTTATGGAAGATCCTTACAGATGGATTGGATTGTATTATTAGCAAAAGGAGCAGTATCTTCTACTGGTACACGCCTAAATGATGCACACACAAAGCAACATATATATACATGTATATATATATATATATATATATATATATATATATATATATATACAGTATATATATATATATATATATATATATATATATATATATATATATATATATATATATATATATATATATATATATATATATATATATATATATATATATATGTGTGTGTGTGTGTGTGTGTGTGTGTCTGATTTCATTTCTAGCAAAAGAGCCGTAGAAGTAGTTATTTAAGCCTTTTCAATTAGCCGGTGTATGTTCTCTCCTCATTAGCTTTTTCCAAACTGGCGGTGTCGATCCTTCCCGGAAATCCCCCTGGCTCCCGCTGTGACAGCTGCTAAAGAGGACTTCACTCAGTTCTTTGGGATATCGTTTTTTCCGTATTGTAAGAAGTACGTAACAACAAATGACAGCTTTGTTCTCGCAACTGTTGAATCAATTATTTTTTTTTTTATTTTACATTCTAATGCGAGGGGGTATTTGCTTTGTTACTGAGTCTAGAATTCAATCTCATAATGAAAGATTGTAGTTGGAAAGAAAAATAAATCGAAATTAGGGTTTCTGGAGTAAGCCCATATTTTCCTCTCACTTTTTTCTTAAGTTCAAATAGAGTAATTTCTCTGCCAGAAATTTTGCTTTCAGTTTTTAAGGAAACATGACAAAGATTTAATAGTGAGTTATTACCAGCCTGGAAAGGACATCATCTGGTTTACTCCTTTGGTCAGTGATAAGCAAACTGGACCTTTATTCCAGTGAAAAACATATATATATATATATATATATATATATATATATATATATATATATATATATATATATATATATATATATATATATATATATATATATATATATATATATATATATATATATATATATACATGCATACATATATATATATATACATATATATATATGTGTATATATATATATATATGTGTATATGTACGTATTATATATATATACATACATATATATATATATATATATATATATATATATATATATATATATATATATATATATATATTATTTATATATATGTGTGTGTATATATATTGTGTGCGTGTGCTCGTACGCTTAATTTGTTGGCAATGAATTAATTAAGTATTACGACTTCAGTGAATCAAAGATAAACCAGATATGACATAAATAATAATCTCTCTCTCTCTCTCTCTCTCTCTTTGTGCTGGATATACAACTTCAGTTTATTATTTCTGATTTTCTTCATCGCGCCGTATATACTTCATAAAGTTAATCACAGGCACTGAATTTCTTCCTTCTCAGGGATTTAAAGTCCACCACCCAGACTTCTCAGGATTTATGTAAAGTCGAGCAAAAATAACTGGATTCCTGTAGTCGGCCTCAATTCAGAGAGTTTACGGAAGGATTAAGAGCGCGAGAATATCTTTTCGCCGTCAATAGCCGCTTCTAAAAACTTAGACTTCAAAACATTTAATCCCTGCGGATCAGGCCAAACATTACTTAGCTCACTCCGAATGATTCTCTTTGATTTTTCTGTGGGGGAACAGAATTTTCAACATAAAATAAAGACCCTTTCGATTCTTATTTTTATTACTCGCACGGTTCTGAGGGACCCATGATCGTGCAATGGCAACCTCGTTTAATAGTGCGTCCGATTTCTTGAATGTAGGTTGACAGAACACAATAACGAAAACTTGTCTCGTTGGCTGTGACTAAATAGTGCCCATACTCCCCAAAGTCACAGTAATATAACAATAATGAAAACGCTAAGTCGTGACCCTAGGGATGGTACTTATGTCCCGAGCCATAAGCGCCTTTGTTGTACGTAATAAATTGGTGGATTTTGCTTAGAGATGATAATTTGTTTCCAATGGACAGTCATCGCACACATAAAATAATAAAGGAATTGATCAGGTGCTTTAAATGCGATTATTATTATTATTATTATTATTATTATTATTATTATTATTATTATTATTATTATTATTATTATTGAACTAAACAAAAACTTCTTTCAGTTTTCTTCTGAAGATGGATAGAGAAACCCACAAGATTCTTGTGTATAACTTGTTTATTGGTAAAGTAATATGTAAACATTTACCAGTAAACAAGCTATACACAGGAATCTTGTGGGTTTCTCTTTCCGTTATTATTATTATTATTATTATTATTATTATTATTATTATTATTATTATTATTATTAACACATATAGAACAGTGATAATTAAAGTGTAAGACATTCGATGCAAGACTTTTTACGAAAACAGATTAAGAAAAAGAGAGAATGTCAGCTACGTGGAGAGTTTATTGCCTAAAAGGGGCAAATATTTAAAATACCATCATTGAAACTTCTGGAACTTTTGAAAACATAGTTGATGGAATGAGAAGAAGTAGGCAGAATGATTGCGTCAATAATGAACTTCTGAAATATATATATATTTTTTAGTGTAAAAGTTTCTCTTAGATCTCAGACAAGTCAAAGATAGGAAGATAATTACAACATTTATTGAACGCAAGTAATTCCTTTGGATATTTTTTGAGATTTAAGATGTACAAGCAGTTAAGCTAAATTTTTATGTAAGATATATATATATATATATATATATATATATATATATATATATATATATATATATATATATATATATATATATATTGTCATAAACTGGGGTCTTGGTTGGGGAGAGAATTGAAACAAAGTTTAAAAAGGTACTGCCAAAGAACCAAGTGAGCCCGAGTTTATGAACAATAGAAAAGTTATTTGAAACTTACCTTAGATTTTCCTGGGTTACACGTACATGCTTAAGGTTGCCATTTGAAATTAGACTTCTTTTACAATTAAAAGGGTTTATTTACAAATACTAAGCAATTATGCAAGGAGACAAAACAGAATGCAAATTGTAACCAATGGGCAGGCTCATTAATTATATACAGTGAGCAATAATGCAGTAATTGGCAAACAAGCAATCTAATTAAGAAGGGGCCAATGTACAATTATTCCCGTTATAATAATGACTTGGTTAGGCCAAAATTACATTAAATGATCTCAGGTAATTAGGCTGCAAAAAGGTATGGACTCCAGGATGATGGAATTAATTCATATAAAATTCTGTGGGGCCCACAATGGATTCTGCAATTGGGCTGCGACCAGGAATGTTTTCGAAATTGGAATGTCAGTCAGACTGAACGGACACAGATTGGCAATGGAGCAGACGATATCCCCCCAGTAAGAGAGGTTATGAGTTAGCACTGCACAAACTGAGAGAAATGAAATCTCCCTATAAATATTACACAAATGCATGTTCTTAAATACTAAACATTACGTAGCCCAGAAGATAATTATAAGAAATCACGTAATCACAGTCTTTGAATAGTAATGGACTTGGGCTCAGGTACAATGAACACGTGTTCACCATCACACAAAGAGAAACTTCAACTCAGGTACAATGAACACGTGTTCACCATCACACAAAGAGAAACTTCAACATTTGTATCACTTAGACTAATTTGCCCCTTAAATTGCACTGGGGAAGGTAGAACTGGATATTTATCACTGGATCTTTTACTGGAATTCAAGGCACGTTACAGGGCGATTTACGGGATGCCGAAGCAGGACACTTAACAAAGGAAAAATGCTTTTTGGAGGAAGGAATTGAAGTTTAAAGGAATGGAAAATTTAAGGGGTTCAGGGAGGAGGGAAAGGGCTGGCTTACTGACTATTTGCAATGCACAGACCTGGTCTAACAATTGAGGGCGCCAAACAATCGATCAGCCGTTCGTCGGAAATATTTCAGCCAGCGTAGAGCGAAGAGGAACCGCCTGACATGTGTTCCGAACGGAGCCAAGGGAGTCTCTGCTTCGCCGAGGCGGTGAGTAATGTCTTGTTTGTCGCCAGAGAGGCCGATCAGACCTGCAAGGAGCCATACAGCCAGCAAAAAGCAGAGGGAGAGGATTCTTAAACATTAAGTACTCAAAGGTTAAGGTCCTAGCTGGCCGCTAGCCCTACTAAGCCTATTAACCTTTCCCAGGCGCTGACTACTCCCACATCACGTGATGGGTGTGAAAAGGGGGTCCCATTGTTCCCCTGATCAGACAATTGAGGGGGGAAGGGAGGCCTGTCTGCTACACACTGGTGCTAACAGCTATGATCTGGTTCAAACTACGCTGGTTTTTGCCCGCGCCCACCAATTTTCCCAGCCCCAACAGTCAGATGAACAGCAAACTGCATTTCAAAATGAATTATGCACTGGCATGTCTACATGAGGGAGGGATATATCTTGACTATATATATATATATATATATATATATATATATATATATATATATATATATATATATATATATATATATATATATATATATATATATATATATATATATATATATATATATATATATATATATATATATATATATATATATATATATATATATATATATATATATATATATATGTATAACTGAATCACAAAAATATGGAACATGGTGAATATATGAATAAAGATAAAATCCACGAAGGAAACGGAAACACTGGAGTGCTGCGAGGCCTTTCGACAATTACGTCCTTTACTTAGCAGACTGAAGAAATATAAAAGTAAGTTTACAAAGAAAGCTCATATAAATGACAGATGAGAATTATAAAGGAAACATATGTACCTGGAATCCAACACAATTGAAGAATTAGTAGAACTGCCAAAACAGGGTTAAATATTTAAGAGGTTTTACAAAGGATTAGGATCAACCGTTCAGAAGTAGGGACAGGACAATTAAAACATTATACAGGGTCGTAACTGACCACCCAAAAAATATTAGTACAACAAAATAATTCTCTTTTTTGTAAACAATAATAATTTTTGCAAGATGAACATTTTTTCTAATAAAAAATTATATTAAACATACGGATACATAGAAAATATTATATCAAGTAACTAAGTTGTAATTAAGTCAGTGATTTTGTCTCTTAGATCATTCTTGAACATTTTTCTAATACAGGGTCCAAATAATACATGCCAGGGCTAAGGTTAAAATTGCAGCTGGAAGTAAGCTGGATAATAGCGGACTCCAATAGATTTCTTAAAGAGAAATCTTTCGATCTGGCAATCACTGAACTTTCAGTCCAATTTATTCTGTGAGAGTTTTCACTTAAATGAATGAATATAGCATTGGATGGTTATCCAGTTTTGTTGCTTAATTCGTACATTTAAATCTTTGCTAGAATGGCCAATATGAAAAGAGGGGCAGTCCAAACATGGAATTTTATATATTATGTTGTTGTTTTGTTTAGGGCTACTTTTTATTAACATTCTTTTGAGTGTGTTATGATAAGAAAAAACGAGGTTGACATTAAAAAATTTTAACAATGATTTTTGTTTTCAAAACCACTAAAATAAGGCAAGCTAAGAATATTCTTAGGGGTTTCTTTCTTCATTCTTAGCTTGCCTTATTTTAGTGGTTTTGAAAACATAAAATGTTTGTTAAAACCTTTTAATGTCAACCTCGTTTTTTCTTTGTAAACTTACTTTTATATTTCTTCAGTCTGCTAAGTAAAGGACGTAAGTGTCGAAAGGCCTCGTAGCACTCCAGTGTTTCCCGTTTCCTTTCGTGGATTTTATCTTTATATTTTATATTTATATATATATATATATATATATATATATATATATATATATATATATATATATATATATATATATATATATATATATATATATATATATATATATATATATATATATATATAAATAATATTTCTGACTCACGAAATAATCAACACACAACACGTGTGGAACAGAAATAAATTTCTGACTCGTCGGATCGATCGAACCCAGGTTCCAACTTCCTTTTAGACTTGTATGGCTTAGTGGATAGCGCCCTTGCCTTCCACCTGAAAGACCTGGGTTCGATCCTGACGTGAGTCAGAAATTTATATATATATATATATATATATATATATATATATATATATATATATATATATATATATATATATATATATATATAATATGTGTGTGTGCTTGCACATGTGTGAGTTTGTGTGTATTTAATAGACACAGAAATCTGAAATACATAAGACTCCGGAAAATCACAGCAAAACGAAATACCCATTTCCGTTGGACAGGATACCAGGACTATTACAATAAGACGGCCTGAGTGGCAAAGGAAATGAAAGAATTTGTCAACTATAAAGGGAAACGACTCAGTCTATTTTTTTATGGTTTATTACAAGCTGGTGAACCCTTTTAACTAGACGTATGAAGCTTTTGTGAGTATGTGAATGCTTTTGAATAGTTTTTTTTTTTTTATTCCAGTAGGAGGCGATGACTCCTGCTTAAAACAGAGACCAGTTTTTTTTTACCTTAAATAATTCTAAGTCAGGACTTACAGGAAGGAAATTCTGCTATCATTATTATCATTATTGATTGGTAGGAGATCCTTTCTAAGTTCAGTGATGTTAAATAACATCGCCGCCTTAAGTGCGTCAACCTTTTGTTTTACGTGTTAAGTTTCTTTCCTCAGAGATATAGAAAAAAATATCATCCTTAAGCAGTTTTAAGGAGTATATGCTACTACTCCACATATGTTTTCCACTAAATCAATGTGTGTGTGCACGCAGAAACTTTTTAGAAACGTAGAAATAAATTACTCCTCTAAATTGCATGGAGTTTATTCTGCATTTTAATTGGCATGTGCCCTATGTAGTATTCTTCGTTTAAGGACTATCTGAGGAAGGATAATTGTTATATTTCTTTATTATTAATTTTGTAATATATAATTTCAGTCCCATGACGAACAACGTATATAGATTCATGGAACGATTCGTCTTCCCCATGGATTAACACTTGTTTGTATGGCTCGTATCTTTGGGACAGCTTCCGTTTCCTTCATAACCCAGAAGAATATTGCATTCCGTTCAGGAATGAGAGTTTCGCTTTTTAGGAGAGGACAAAGCGAGTTTTTCATTTGACTTTGGGTCAAGGTCGTGATGATGCTTACAGTTGCTTCACCGGAAGTAGAAAACATATTAGGTAATAAAAATATGGCAATATTTTTTTATGCAAGTAATTTTTTGTTATCAGTAAAATACTCTAAAAAAAAAAAAAAAAAAAATATATATATATATATATATATATATATATATATATATATATATATATATATATATATATATATATATATATATATATATATATATATATATATATATATATATATATATATATATATATATAATGTATGTGTGTGTCTGTCTGTGTCTGTGTTTGGATGTGTGCGTGATAAATTACTTTTTAAACGTTTAATTAAGTCATTTTCCTTCTCAGGAAATATCTACTACACTAGAGACTTTTGAAATATATGTTATGCCCTCCTCCCTGTTCCAGAGAGGATAAACAAAAATTAACAGACTTGTACCATCTGCCTATGCTAGTATGTTATGAAAATTTTTTGTCAGTAACACTAGGCAACTCTTCTGCGTGATGTAAATAAAAAGTTTTTTTAATTCACGAACTTTTCAAGTTGGGTATATGTACAGTATATACAGTATATATATATAAATATATATATATATATATATATATATATACATAAATATATATATATATATATATATATATATATATATATATATATATATATATATATATATATATATATATATATATATATATATATATATCACACATTACCGCTGGTGAAAAATAAGAGATGGGTGTAGGTCCTGACTGGTTTCGACTTTATTTCGAAGCCATTGACGAAAGACTGATACAGAGTATAAGAAGTCGCAAATATAACCACAGGAACAGTACTGACGAACATACACAACCGTTAGAGAGTACATATCCACCCACAGGCCGGTGTCGAGATAGGAGTGGCCTTCAAAGCTCATTTGGCTAAAAATCACAATATACTCTCAGGGGACAATACTGATAAACATACCAACCATAGGCGACCTCAGATCCACACCTGACAGGTGTCAGGGAGGCAGAGTGTGGAAACTCATTAGCACTACTGCCCCTGTACTGTGTTTCCAAATATGATAATCTTATTTTCATACATCTCTACTGCCTGCTTTAAAATTTAAACAATTTACAAATTTCTTTTGCTATTAAAGGATCAAGTTTATACATCCCTTGACTGATATTCATATTATTTTTGTAACTTTCTTTTATAAAGCTAGATTCAATGATATTCCTTTCCAGTGCATTATTAGAATATACAATCCTTTTTTGCCCCTTCCCAGTTGATAGTATGGTTATTTTCACTAACATGTAAAAAAATACCACTGTTCCCCTGTACATGTGTGATAAATGAACCACATACAAAAATGAGCATTTTACCAGATACATATGTAATTGTAATAATCACAATGCCCTCTTCACTTTCTCGAAATCTTTGCGCTTTTTGGATACGCTTGTCACTACAAAGCTTAAAGATCCAAGTGCAAGAAATATGAAGAAGTTACGATGTTCGGGAGCGGGAAATGAACCCGCGTCACCTTAATCACAAAGAGGTCACGTTGCCGACCTGACCACGAGAAGGGTAAAAGTCTATTGCCTCTCGTACATACATATACCTGTCGTTTTCAGATATATTTATTAGAGCTGGAATAGACCCATCCTCACCACCGTAGCCAACTGGGCAATCGTTTTTATTGCTTTTTAGTCTGAAATATATATGTAGAATCTGCTGGTCACTTAAGAGGGCATTGTGGCTATTACAATTACATATGTATCTGGTAAAAAGTGACTAGTAGATTCTACAAATATATTTCAGCCTAAAAAGGAATAAAAACGATTGCCCACTTGGCTGCGATGGTGGGGATGTGTCTATTCCTGCGCTTATAAGTATATCTGAAAACGATAGGTATATGTAAGGACGAGAGGCAGTAGACTTTCATCCTTCTCGTGTCAGGTCGGCAACGTGATCTCCTTGTGATCAAGGTGACGCAGGTTCGTTTCCCGCTGCTGGACATCACCACTTCTATTGCTTGCACTTGATCTTAAGGCTTTATAGTGACAAGCGTATCCAAAAGCGCGAAGACTTCGAGAAGTTAAGAGGGAATTGTATATATATTATCACAATTACATACATACACACACACACACACATATATATATATATATATATATATATATATATATATATATATATATATATATATATATATATATATATATATATATATATATATATATATATATATATATATATTATATATATATATAGACATATATATATATATATATATATACATATTTCCAGTAGGTATATAGTTGTTGATGGTACTTGTACATACGAGTTATATACTTCAGACGCGTTTTTCATTTACTTTCTTAAATGCTTCGGATGTAGTGAATCATAAATAAAATCCAAACATATTTATAACTCGATATAATTAGGGATAATCGACTAAAAGGATCATAAAAATAAAATGTAAAGAAAATTTAATATTTTTTCCGGATGATTGACTAAAATTTCAATCTCTTGTTGGAAGGATAAGCTGCCAAAGCTGATCAACGGTTTACCGAGTAAGATTGACGGGTCACTTTATCTATTAACGCTCCGGAACAATGCAGATTAACGATTTGAAAGACGTTTATCGCTTGGAAGAGTTTATATGTCAAAATGTCAGTATTGGGGACGATCTTTAAATGGGAATGATGAGGAGAATAATGTACAGTACTTCCACCCGCCATTTTTCACACGGTGACAACGTGCCAATGAAAGCTGCTTAGGTACGGAGTCCATGCTAAAAGGAGAGAAATTGATACAATTGTTGAAATTAAAAATATTACCAAGCAATGGACAGCTTCGCAAGTAAAAGACTCATTTTGAGAACGAAAAGGTTGTCGCGCAGTTGCTAAAGACAGAGAGAAATTAGATTATATCTGGAGGAAAAGGAATTGCCCCGTATTTCACATGCATTAACGATTATACTTAATTTAATAAAGTCAGATTTCCCAAGACTAACAACGATTTGTAGATGGATTTCCTACACTATTTAACAATGAAGGATGAAACATTAACTACTTAATTTGGTAAACTCAGGTTTCCCAAGACCAACAAGGATTTGTAGTTACGCTTCGTACACTGCAAAGCAATTAAGGGTGAAGCTTGCAACCATTTGCTAATTTTGATAAATTCAAATCTCCCAATACTAACAAGTATTTGCAGATTCATTTCGTACACTGTATAACAATAAAGGATAAAGTTTGTAACAGTTTGCCTAAGGAGAGAGAGAGAGAGAGAGAGAGAGAGAGAGAGAGAGAGAGAGAGAGAGAGAGAGTCTTCCCGCTACACGACTAGAATAGAAACCCAAAGAACTCACTGGTGAGTTGGGAATGGTAAAGCTTTACCCCTAGACTTTCGCTAACGGGATTTCCTCTTTGTCTCATTTTTTCTTTTGCTTATAAAATATGATCAATAAATTATCAGTGACAGATATGAGAAAGGATTGGGTAAGTAATTTTGTATTGGGTGGGAGTTAATTTTATAGATGCTTAATGATATAGCACAGATCCTTGATAAATGTCCATCACGTTTAGAAAGATTGAAAACATGAAGAGAAAAGTATCTCAAACCAACTAGAATTCAGATTCCTCTTTCTCCCTCCCGCAGAGAAAGAGCCTTCATTGTGAAGACAGCTTACATTTACCAGCACACCGAACGCGCCCACGAAAATATTAATGAACAGATGGACCACGACGCACGTCACTGAGTAGAGGACGAACAAACACTTCTTTCATTTAGGCGCGTCATTCCGGCAAGAAATGAACATGCAGATTTCTCCCGAGTATTCGCGTCGTTCTCTAAGATCATTTCTGGAAGAAAGCAAATTCTCTGGAACAGATGAAATCGTTCATCTGGAAAAAGAATCGATGCGTTAAATTAAAAACGACGAAATAAAGAAGGGATGAATTATCGACGCTGTCTCGCACCTTTCCATCAAGGCGTCATGTATACAATCGGCAGATGTTCGGCCAAACAGACTGATACTGAAGGCCTTATCATAGACAGCTGTTTTTAAAACTATAGAATGGGTTTTAACTACAGTTGCGATGTCTATTTGTCATTTTACTGTTTTGTCGAAGGACTTCTCAAATTTTTGTAGAATGACGTTTGTTCAGTACGAACATTTCCTAATAGATTACTTAAGAATATTTACCTGACATTCCTCGAAGGAATACCTTACCGACTGTGTCATCGGAATTCCTTATTTTTTTATACTTATAAATTCATGGAAAAAGTCTTTAGATACAGACGAAAAAGAAAGCTGTATAACGGTTTCTTGGCCCGTTATTTCCAAAAGGTGTGATTTAATCATATATACCGTATATATATATATATATATATATATATATATATATATATATATATATATATATATATATATATATATATATATATATATATATATATATATATATATATATATATGTATAGATAGATAGATAGATAGATAGAGATAGATAGATAGATATTATTAAGCTACAAATATCTTATATTTTCTAGTCCACTATACGTTAGGTATGACTGGCATCCGAGAGAAAATAAAGGAAAAAAGTTGAAATTGAAGTGAAATACCATAGCTACAGATAAAAAAATTGCCCTTGACGAAAAATATTTTTTCTACACAAGTAATTACTATTCAAGAAATATGTAAGCACAATGAAGTTTGATTTCGATCATGTTGGATGTTATGGGGTGGGGTTACGATTCCTGTACGCTAACAGGTTGCCCTACCCGATATGACTCGCTAGACCCGAGTTCGGGTCTCCGGCTGGCTGATGAAGAGTTAGAGGAATTTATTTCTGGTGATAGAAATTAATTTCTTGGTATAATGTGGTTCGGATTCCACAATAAGCTGTATGTCCCGTTGCTAAGTAACCAATTGGTTCTTAGCCACGTGAAATAAGTCTGATCCTTCGGGCCAGCCCTAGGAGAGCTGTTAATCAGCTCAGTGGGCTGGTAAAACTAAGGTATACTTAACTTTTACCCGATATGATCATTATAACCAAGTGGTCTTTCAGGCTTAGGTATGTCATATCCCATGTACTACCGCGTTCGACACTATTTGAACTAATTTTTTTATTTATTGTTTTATTCAGTTCTTTCTTTGCTTATTTACTTGTTTATTGTGTTTTATTTATTTGTTAATTTACTTATTATTTGTGGGACAGGTGTTTCAGTTTCTTAAAGGAAGGAAAAGCTTTATATTAAATAAGGAGTTATATGGGTGTTATATCTCAAATGAACAAAGCTTATATTTTATTCCCTTACACTTCTTGTTCTTTCTTACGTGCAGGAAATTAATATAATCTTTTATTTTAAAAACTGGGTAAACGAAAAGTATTCGAGGGCAGCTTAAGAGCTCACTTTAGAATTTGTTTCGCCGCATATGCATGATCTTATCACCCTATGCTAATCGTACAATCATTTCTCTGGACATTATTCAAATAACTTTTATGGGACGGAAAAGACCTCTGACATCCCTTTGGGGTCTTCTGAAATACTATGGCATTCATTCTGACTGCGGATGACTGACAATAAATGAAAGGGATCCTGAGTCTTTAGGAATGATGCTGCTGTCAAAAGCAGCTCGAGTATTAATAGAACACTTTTACTGCAGTCTGAATGCTCTGGGTACGATTGGTTCAAGAAACCGTTAAGATACACTGACTAACAGTTCGTAATTGATAAGGCCATTGGAACCTGAAAAGATTGTAACTTTGCTGAAGAAAAGTAAGTTTTTGAGAAATTTATTGCAAAAAAAAAAAAAAAAAAAAAAATGTAACGACTTAAATTTTTCAGAAAACATGATTTCTTAAATATATTTACAACCTATATAAACTTATATTATATATATATATAGATATACATATATACCTATATATATATATATAGTATATATATATATATATATATATATATATATATATATATATATATATATATATATATATATATATATATATATATGTATGTATGTATGTGTTGTTACAAATGTATTCTTCACCGTTTGTAGTGATTTTTCCTTCTTGATATTCGCTTACAAGTAAAAGTAAATTATTTTATTTCCCAATATACAGTACAGTACCATACATTTCGAAAGAAGTACTAAGTTGTTTTGAAACTTTCCCACAAGTGTTCCCACGCCCTCCCTCCTCGAGGTAACCCAATCCAGGTGTTTAATGAGATTATGATATATGATCACACCCTGAGTTATTACTAATCTGACTTGACCCTACTGATCCACCCCTAAGGTGACAATTTTAGCAGCCGCTTGCAAGTAGCATGCCCCCTTTGAGAGTTCCTTCCATTGTTACCAATTCCCCAGTCACAAGTGTCCCTTCACATTTTTCTGAGTTTCACCTCCTTCCCAACTACCTGCTATGATATCAAGGGTCACCTTTCTTGACCTGACCCTCAACAGTGGCTCCGCCTACTAACACCTGAAACCCAGCCTACAAAATCCCTCGACTCTCCCATCTAATTGTCTACCCCATTGACACCTCTTCTCTCGAACCCTTATCTGGTCATCAGACAATGACCTTTCAGGGTACCCAGCAAGATTAATGACACACCCTACAAGGAGGACAATGGAGGAACTATTAATAGGAGGCTGTCAGAAGTGCCAAAATACAACTGTTGTTGGCGCCGATCTTAGTATATATTCTGGCTCCAACAGACCCCCTTTTGCTAGTCACCTTCCAGACATTACACTGCTAGTGCAACCTGTGCTAGTCCCTCTTCAGAAGCCACACTGCTAGTATAGTCTATGCTAGTCCTCCTTCAGGTGTCCCCTGCTCGTAGACACTCTGCCCAACCTCCTTCTGAAGACACACCACTAGTATACCCCTTACTAGCCACCTCTACAACGCCAATAGGACGCCATCCTCCTGGCATTCCACACACTCACGCCCACTAGTCAAACCTCACGTTATTCCGCTAGTCTGCTCTCCTGACTACACGCCACTGGACACCGCCTCCTACAGACGTCACCCCTGATGATAACCTGACGATGTCTCCTTGTCCAGAAGTTACTGAGAGACTACGCCCGAGTCCTACTTGAAGCGTTCCTACGCTGCTACGCTGAAGATTCACGTATCCAGCTACCCACTTCTACGCGCTGAAGTCCTATGAGCCCCCAGCTCCCCTACCTTCATCATACTTCTTCTCTACTGGGGAACCTTGAGTGACAACGCTTCTGCTGATGCCCTACTGCAGAAACTTAGGTCTACAATCCTCCTCACGTCTTGTCCACGGGCATAAGGTAATGTGATCGGAGGTTGTTTGTTAGCCCCTTAACTATCCTAACTGTGTTTATATACCTGTTCTCCCAAATATGTGTAACCCTTTTTCTGGCCCTTTCCTCCAGAGAGCCCTGTGATTTTGATTATGGTGGAATTGTAGTAGTCAATAGTGACTTGTTTTAGCTTCTTTTATGTATTTGGTTATTGTCTTTAGATTTTAATTATTATGTAAATAGTGCTTTGCTTCTTAGCCGACGTGAATTAATTTTCATTACACTCAAGTCCATTTTATTCTGTTTCTGGAATAAATGACGAGGTACAGGTTCAGATACGTTTTCTAAAAATGGTTACATCCATATGAAAATGAAACAGCAAGAAAGGAGGCAATACTTTTGTAAAGCAGTTCATATTCATGCGAAGCTGACTTACTGCATTGCGCAGTGGAGTTTTTAATCAGAAAAGGTATGATCATGCCATCCGACTTATCTGAATAACCGTTTTCTCTCTTTACAATTATTTTTAATGTAATTTGGTAAATTTATAAAATACGCACATGCATGCATAATGCACATACTCTAATTAGAGAAGGAGAAAGTATGAGAAATTTCTTATTGCGACAACAGGACACAGTAAAACTGCATGCTGGGAGAATGGATAGGGAGACATCCAATGATTTTCTGAGCATAAATAAATTGGATCTGAAAGGATCTAGTTCCCAGTGAACTCGAGCGCTTGGCTTCCAGACCTCTTACTTGCGGGACGAGGCTTCTTGAAAAGGAAACTCCAAGTATAGTATTTATTTTTTCCTTTTGTGTGTGCGTTTCTTGGATAAACACAAAGAATGTTGCAACTCACTGGTGTTCTTTCAGTTAGTAAAAATGTATTTTGGCCGTACGTATGAGATCATTAACTTTGAAATTATTCTCTTCTATTCTTCATTATTTACCAAATACGTTCATCGGTAGTTACAAAAAAGCAGTATTAGATTATCTTCAGACTAGTAGCGAAAGTTGTTATTTTGACATATACAACTCGATACCATTTCTATATTTCCTTTACAAAACAAATGTGCTCTCTGGAAAAAAGAAAATCTTATCAAAATCGCCTTTTGTTTGCGCCAAATTTTTCCCAGAATGAAAGAACACGATTCAAGATTTCAGGACCAACTTTCTCGGACCATCGTAATATTGCAAAGCTGACTGTACATTACAGCTAGTTCCACGCTTCTGATGTTATGTGGTCGCGGGTAATTAACTAAAGTGAGAGCGACTATCGATCAGGTGACTGAAATTCTTCATGCGACACTAGAGACATTTATCGAGTCGAAGTACTTAGATGGTCTCTGGAAAGTGAATTTAAGACTGTTTTTGACTTTTCAATAAAGTATTTTATTATTTTATTATTCTATTTGTGTATATATATATATATATATATATATATATATATATATATATATATATATATATTATATATACATACACACACACAACACACACACACACACACATTATATATATATATATATATATATATATATATATATATATATATATATATATATATACTGTATATATATATATATATATATATATATATATATATATATATATATATATATATAAAACAACCTATTATATAACAACCACCTGGTCAATAGGTAAACGCTCCTTTCAATTGTCTTGCAGTGATTGGTCAAATTACGTTTCTTCTTAACTAAACCTTTGGATCTTGACTGCTCAAACAATAAACTGACACTTGCCTCTTCTACTGAGCTCGTTTTAAAGCCTCTCCTCTTATGCCAGTTTCAGTCGTTTTAATAGAAACCACCTGTGTTAATGGCACATGCTGAACGAATTGGCATGGGAAATTGATCTAGTTTACGATTATGTGTGCTTCTTAATAGAGCAAGTTTAGCGCAAATATTCCATGTAAAGGTTCAGGGCAGAAGGTAATACTCCATTTATAGGGCATGTTATTTGCCATGATATGACTGCATAAAGTGACAAGCCTCTGCTTCCAGGAAATGGAGTATGAAAGAAAGATAATTGAATTCAGCCTGGTTCATTGCTTTCGACAGCCGTAGTCGAACTAAGTCTGGCTTCTTGGTACAATGGAAACGCCGCTTCTGTTTACTGTAAAAATTAGTATCAAAGCTTTTCTATATAGGATTGATATTTATATGTATATATGAATGCACACAAACACACACAACCAATAATATATATATATATATATATATATATATATATATATATATGTGTGTGTGTGTGTGTGTGTGTGTGTGTGTGTGCATTCATTTATACATATGAATATCAATTCTGTATAGAAACGCTTTGATACTAATTTTTACAGTAAATAGGTAGGGGATCGGGAGGGTAGGGGAAACATGACACATCCACCTCCTCATGCGACCCGGGTGGGGGCGGGGTATGTAGGGGATCGGGAGGTTAGGGGAGACATGACTACTCCACCCTCCCTATAATCAGTTATTTAGCGATGTTATTTTCAGTGCGCCATTGTGTGTCGTCGTGTAAGGTCGCTACTCTTAATTATTTCTGTGTTGGGAACACTGCCTCGAGTGGTTGACACAGCCATTCGAGATTTTGTTTCCCTTAGAAAAATCACGACGAAGGACCCAGTTCACAACTGGCAGCCGCGTTTAGACAGGGAGTCCTTTAACTACCCTCCTGCCCCGCGCAGCGTAGCGCGGGCAATCTCGTTAGTAACAATAACAATGAACTGTGTTCATTTGCATTCCAATATAGCTCTATTGTCTTGTTGACAAATCATGCCAGATTATCCAGTATACGGTAGATGCCAATGTTTATATATATATATATATATATATATATATATATATATATATATATATATATATATATATATATATATATATATATATATATATATATATATATATATATATATATATATATATATATATATATATATATATATATATATATATATATATATATATATATATATATATGTATGTATATATATACTTCATATATTCATATTCATATAGGTAAATGAATTGCTAAATAAATCATGAATGCACCACTAACAGGAATCATGATCAATGGTGTAACGGCTGCAAGACATTCGCACGAAATGTTGGACCATTGCATGAGACTTCCTGCACACTTTCTCAGACTCTGTAATTTATGTAATGTCGTTCTCCTTGTCCAGATAATTCCAGTGCTTCTACACATTCATAACGAACGGCAGGAAGGTTTGCTTGTCATTTTTTTTTCATTTAGTGGCACAAACAATCAATCCTATTGCAGAAAAGCGCAAGATATTTAGTCAATATCTTCAGTATGAAAAGAGAACGTTACTTTCGGAAATATTTAGCTCTTTCTTGTAATTCAAGTTGAGGTTAGAGTTGCTGCTTTCATATTGATGGATGTAAATTCTGTAAAGTTAAAGTGTAATAGGAAGGAAGTCGTCAATTAAATGTATCAAACTTCATTATTTATAAAGTTGTAAGTTGTAATTCTCCGGAGAATATCTTTGACTATCGTAAATCGGCAGTAAACATGCAGTGGACAAAGCACAACAAGAGTTCTCAAATTTTACATGACCGCGATTGATACATACACACACACACACACACACACACACACATATATATATATATATATATATATATATATATATATATATATATATATATATATATATATATATATATATATATATATATATGAGAGAGAGAGAGAGAGAGAGAGAGAGAGAGAGAGAGAGAGAGAGAGAGAGAGAGAGATTGCTTCAAGATTATTTGAAATGGTTTCAGGAGCTCTTATAGCACTGACATTCATAGTGTGTATCAAAAGACGAGTGAAAAAAAAGTTCCCTATCCAGTTATATCCTGAATAACCTCACTTTTAGATTGTCTCAGGCAAAAGGGCATGTAACAAGTACGTCCAATTAACACGGAAGCGGATGTCATTTCTGAGCTCAGGAAATTATATACTAGACTGGCACTGACGCCTTTGAAAAGCCCCGTTATCCTTACAAGATTCATGGAATGCCTTCACTCGATAAGCATTGCTTCAGAGCTCTCAGACATCAAAAGCAAAAGGGGAATAAACATTTCGACAAATTTTTTTGTTGGAAAAGAGGTTCTATGCACGTGTTCTTATATACAAGGGAATAAGAAATTATATAAAAAAAGTATAGTATTTTTTTTTATTCTTTGTTTTTTTCTCGACAAAAATGTTTAAGGATTTAGTGAGAGATAATATTAAAAGCAAAATAAAAGTCTGCACTGTGAATACCTAGAGTACTGCTCATGTAAACCACCTTCTGAAAATACATTCGTATACGAGTACCAAAAAAAAAAAGATATACAAAGGAAGTCCTTAGTGTAAATGTAAGCAGTCAAAGTCTGCAGATCTTTGCTGATGAAAGATAGGTGCTGCGCATAAAACATTGCGAGCGTAGAAACAAACAAAAGTAATCTGCTCACATAATGGAATTAAGTGGCAAAAATGAGGTAATTTGCATAATTGACATCAACTTGCCTGGTTGAGTTATTGGTTAGTTTCCTGTATATATATATATATATATATATATATATATATATATATATATATATATATATATATATATATATATATATTATATATATGTATATATACATGTATAATATATATAATATATATATATATATATATATATATATATATATATATATATATATATATATATATATATATATATATATATATATATATATATATATATATATATATATATATATATATATATATATATATATATATATATACATATACATACACGTATGTGTCCGTATATATATGTTTGTTTGAATTTATATGCAGTTACTATCAACGTAAAGGGTAATTACATTGGTTTTTATGAAGAGTTATACCGTTAAATAGCTTATACAGCTTTTTTTTTTTTTTAGAAGATATAGTTTATGTTAGACTCTCAGTTAGAGCAGTAAAAATGGGCGGCACTCAAACTTTATGTCATATCGCGCTTAATTATGTGGGTTATTATTCCAGTTACAGATAATTAAATTATTATCACCACCGCCAACACACCAGCAAAGTATGAAAACAGGCGCTTTTCATAAATTTATGACAGATATATTCTATTCATTATTACGTAATTCATAAAACAAAATTCCAAATACTTTTCATAAGTAATTCCGAAATTCATGTGATAATGAAAGTAAAGTTTATTAGTAAACGTATAGCTTCAAGAAATTCCCATATGAATAAAAGAGGTGTCATTCAAAAGTCTTTTGATTTGTCTTACTGCACAAACGTTTGGCTAAGTAATGCACTTCTCTACATTTTAACTCGAGTGTTAAGCAGATAAGTTAGACAAATATATTGTTTGTTCTCAGATAAAACAGCACAAGTAATTTATAGTTTTTGAATGTTGTAGTCTCATTTCCTTCGTGAAGTTATTTAGCAAAATATTTCATTGGGATCAAAGTAAAAAAAATCAGGAAATTAGGTAGGTTTGTTACATGTAAGCTCTAATTTCCATAAAGATCACATGCAGTGCGTTAAAGCACGTATTTTGAAGTTTATTCTCAGAATATAACAATTATTTAAGTATACAGGGAAACACTGGGGAAAATGTGACAGACCATCATTTTGTATGTGTGTGTGTTCACTTCCACACCTCTTCCCTTAAAGAGTAATACTCCTGGAGAGAGAGAGAGAGAGAGAGAGAGAGAGAGAGAGAGAGAGAGAGAGAATCGGCCGTAAATTAAAAGCTACCCATGTAAACAAAACAAGTCGTATAGCTCATATGCAGTTTCTATCCAATGGATTCTTTTCATATACGAGAGGGCGAAATTACTCACATGAATTTTACAAGACCAGACAAAAACTCCGGTGGGGGCTGTTGTGAAAGAAAGTTCTTTACATGCTTCTGCTGTTTAATGTCAAGGGAAGGGAAACCTGACTTAATAGTCAAGCTCATGATTCCTTTTTCGCGAATAGTTATTTATATTCAGTGGATTTCAAAGAGAAAATAATTGAAGCTTTTATCTTCTCATTTTCATCTTGTTTCATTCACAACTGAAAGGAAACTACGTAACATATATATATATATATATATATATATATATATATATATATATATATATATATATATATATATATATATATATATTATATATATATATATATATATATATATATATATATATATATATATATATATATATATATATATATATATATATATATATATATATATATATATATATATATATATATATATTATATATATATATATATTATATATATATATATATATATATATATATATATATATATATATATATATATATATATATATATATATATATATATATATATATATATATATATATATATATATATATATATATATATATATATATATATATATATATATATATATATATAATGGAAGCTTTGCAAAAGCCCATAAAGTTTGGGAATTTACTCTGGTGAATATTCGTTCATATATGAATGTACTCGTTACCGTGGATAGCCGAACAGTCATTTTTGTGCATAATATTCGCGGAACTTTCATGGGGAGGAGGGCAGCCTCTGACATTCACCGGGAGTCTAAGAAATACCATGCCATTCAAGCTGCCCACGGTAAACAACATATACAGTAAATGATGTGAATGCGATGTCCTACAGAACGTGGGTAGATTTAAAGGTAGAGGGACTATCAGTAAAAAGCCCTATGCAAAGGGTACCTAAGGGTCAAAGTGGTTATGTTAGACATGTTAGACGAAGTTACTTTCTTCAGAGTTTTTGTTATGCCGTGAAGTATGTAAGCACAAATTTTCTGAAGGAAGTTCGTACATACTTGGGTGGTAATAATTAAAATTTTGAGTGAACTGATTTTTCCATTCTTCAAACAGCACTCCCTTTCTTCTGAAAGTTATAAACACACACACACACACACACACACACACACACATATATATATATATATATATATATATATATATATATATATATATATATATATATATATATATATATATATATATATATATATATATATATATACATATATATATATATATATATATATATATATATATATATATATATATATATATATATATATATATATAATACATACATACTAGCTATCAGTAATGTTCACTTTTAAAGAAGTATATTCAAGTTTGGTTCAAGTGAATATTAAATTTACGTAACCAGCTGCAAAATTGTAAAAGACTGCATGTAAAACTTCTGAAATATAAGGAATACAAGGTATATTTTCTCTTCAAATCATACAAACAAAAATCTCAGCCGAATGGTAATGAGTTAGGTTACGCTCGTCAGTGATCTTGTCAAGATTAAGTCAGTATTAAGATTATGTCTGCGTTCTTGGCAAAACACCCAATATTTTCGGTACTCTATGGCACCAACAAAGACTTTTCTATGAGGTCAGGAGAAGGATTTCCAGCCGGAGAATCTCTTGAAGTTATGTAATAGAAACAGATACCTTTTTATATCTGCCGTAAATGCCTAAATACCATTGAAAGAGATACACTTTTGGGAGTAAATTATTTCATATCAGAGGACACTGGCAACATTTTTTACTTCCAGACCAGGCTGGAAGGCTCTTCGTGGGACGATTGGCCAATTGAAACGATCATCTTTTCTTTCTTAGAGATAAACTGTCACAAACGATTTTATTAAATTTCTATCCGCGGGTCGCAGAAACATAATTTAGGGTTAATGTGTGACGCCTATCTTAATACGTTCTTTTGTCAGCTTTATTTTCCATGTTATGTGGGATTAACTCTCAAAAATTATATTTATATATATCAATCGTGTAAATTTTTTACACGTGTTTACATTTAAAGAGAAATATTCGGTTATGGAATGGAATATATACAAAAATTGAATTATGTTCGTATCGCATACCATTGTAAAACTAATAGAAAATGAATCCAGTTCTTACTACTGAATTAAAGAGAATCGGCGATTATCGAAATTTTCACAAACAAATCTTTATATGGATTTGGTTACATAACCTGTAAAATATCATTCACAATGATACGAATATTAGAGGGAGGAGATTTTAATAAACTATGAAAGAACATGAGTGAGAGAGAGAGAGAGATTAACACACTCACTATACTGTGTATATATACTGTATATGTGTATATATAAATATATATATATATATATATATATATATATATATATATATATATACAAATATATAAATATATATATACTATATATATATATATATATATATATATATATATATATATATATATATATATATATATATATATATATACATATATATATGTGTATGTGTATATATACATACATACATAAACACACACACATAAATACACATACACACACACACAAAACACACACATATATATATATATATATATATATATATATATATATATATATATATATATATATATATATATATATATATATTTTACGTTTTTCCGTGGTTTTAGCTGGAAATATGCTCTGTGAGACAGGTAGCAACAATTTAAGTGTAATTTAGCCTTGTGATTCTGACTTCGTGGGTACATGGGAAAACGTAAAAAAAGAGGAAAACAAAGGAGAATTTCATATGAGCATAGGGCTCTTGTTACTGAGGGAAATATTACGTAAAACACGTGGGCAAATTTAAAGTAGTGTATTTACATAAATGATATCAGTACAGGAAAGAGGAACTCAAGTAGATTACTATCCTGAAGGAGATTCCTACATGGATTGAATGAAACTGGGGATTCCAGACACAGTCCGAGAAGCTTCCACGAAATAGGATCCCTCTGAAATGAGAGATATGCACATTATACGCCAGTAATGAAAATAGACAAAGAATAATGCATTCGAAGCTGCACTGAGGGTGCCAAAGGAGTAATAAAGAATTAATACTGCCGATGCAAGAGGCGCACGGACATTAGACAAGGGAGATTTCTGGCTTTCTCTTTAAGAAAATATTACGAGACGAAAGCGTGACTGAAATGGGGCTCTCCCAGGGCACTTTACCTTAGCAGATTTCCCGAGGGGCGCGTAGAAGGCAGTCCGTGGATGACTTGCGATTTCCGAGGGCGAGTTTCTTCCATGTGGTGAGATGCAAGGGCTTCCGTAAAGGGGCAAGGCGATGGGGACTCCTCGAAACTCCAAGCAGTGGCGTGTGGGCTCGAGGAATACGGTCGAAGGCACGAGGAGAAGTATACTTTGGAAAGGGCCACGTGGTTAGGATGCAAGGGCATCGATGAGGCCAGGTGTTGGGGACGTCTTCATTCCATATCTTCCAGCCCGCGTGTGTCGAGACCTCGTGGGCTTTTTTTTATCCCCTCCTATGGGGCAGGGGTGCGCCCAACACAGATGTTTGACTCATTGCACCTGCTGCCGCAGGGGAGGTTTTGGCCTGTGGGAGAAACACCCAAGCCAGATTACTTGTGCCTCGAAGGAAAGATCTTTATCAAAAATGGGAGCGCCTTTAATCTTTTAAACCCCTGTTTTTAAGTCGATAGACAGATGGTCTATCGATCGGCGGCTGGCCGTAAATGAAAACACAACAGAACAACCAACAAACACAAAGGAGGGGAGGCAGTTTGCTAGCGAATTCTTGCTAATCATAATAATATATATATATATATATATATATATATATATATATATATATATATATATATATATATATATATATATATATATATATATATATATATATATATATATATATATATATATATATATATATATATATATATATATATATATATATATATATATATATATATATATATATATATATATATATAAATGTATATATATATATATATATATATATATATATAACTTTTATCACATACAGAATTGTTCTGTGCATTAGTAGAATTACTAAAGGACCTCATTCAAACTGGATGGTATCTAACGGAGTTTTTATTCAGAAAAAGTTACAAGCTTTCTTCGACAAACAGTCCACATTATCAAGTATCCATACAATGAGCAGACGCGTAGTCCGGCTGTATTTATATCTGTGTGCTGGGTACTTTTAATCCTATAATCGCCTAGCTCCTCCTGTGTGACCCCCACCCCCTCGTGACCTTGGTCTTTCTCTGATCCCTCCTTCCAAGTGTCCGTTTTCCGTAGTTAGAAACAAAAAGTCGGTAGAGGGGGAAGAGATTAGAGGGGGGTTATATATGGCAGCGTGTCTAGACTGTGAAGAAGGGTACTATGGCGAAACTGGTAAATCATGTAAAGAGCGAAGCAAACAACATCTGCAGAACATAAGGCATTATAATCAGACGTCGGCAGTTGCCAAACACTGTTGGGAAAATGATCACAGAATAGACTGGGAAAATATGAGTTTTCTGTACAGGAACACCAACTAAACATCTAGACTGGTTGTAGAGAATGCCTTCATAACTTGCGCCAGCAATATGATGGCAGGGAACACCGGAAACGGCTTTGAAGACAGCATATCTAGAAAAATCGTATACTCCACAGTAGCAAGGAAACAAAGAAAAAACGCAATAGAACGCACGGAAAACGGACACTTGGAAGGAGGGATCAGAGAAAGACCAAGGTCATGAGGGGATGGGGGTCACACGGGAGGAGTAGGCGATTATAGGATTAAAAGTACCCAGCACACAGATATAAATACAGCCGGACCACGCATCAGCTCATTGTACGGATACTTGATAATGTGGACTGGTTGTCCAAGAAAGCTTGTAACTTTTTTCTGAATAAAAACCCGTTAGATACCATTCAGTTCGAATGAGTCCTTTTAGCAATATATATATATATATATATATATATATATATATATATATATATATATATATATATATATATATATATATATATATATATATATATATTCACATATTTAGAAAATTCGTACCTTCAGCGCGTTAGCTAGAAATCAAATTTAATGGCGGCTGGAGGGGACTCCACTGGGTGGGTTAACCTATGTAGGCGTCTTACCCCCATATCGCCTGATTTTGGGGGACCATGCCGACTTTCTTAGCCCCAGCATTGTATGATTTGGGGGGGGGGAGAAAGCCGTTAGGGACAGAAGGACTAGCCAGGACCTTAATTGGGCTGATATGCTGACCCTAGTAGCCTTAGCTATAAGACCTATTTCCCCTCGACCTTTTTTGCTGGCTGATATTGCTTTTTCAGATTGACCGATATATTGGGGCCCCACGCTGGAAATCGAATGGGAGACGCATCGCACCCTGGCTGCACACACATGTGACTCCCCAAACAGGACCGAGGTCACACCACCAGTCTCAACAGCAGTGGTTTTCATTTACGTGTCAAACTATTTCTGGGCTGTAGCCCTTTCAGATTCAGTTATTTGCTACGCATTGCCTCGCTTTTATTGCACACTGTATGTGCCTTGCTTGCTGCTCAGCCAACCCTTTCAAAATAATTACCTGATTGCTCAGTTTGTAAATAAATTCAATTGAAAATTTCCGACTGGTTTTAAAGGCGACCTCCACTTCTCTGTTTACTTAGATGTGATATCAAGGTAAGTCAGTTTATTCATTACATTTATTGCTTATATTTTGAGCGCTAGGTGTTGGCGTTTAAGGCAGTTGACAAAAAAAAATCCAGGTTCATTCTTCCAAACGGCCTCAGAATATAACAATATATATAAATACACACGTAGCATATATATATATATATATATATATATATATATATATATATATATATATATATATATATATATATATATATATATATATATATATATATATATATATATATATATATATGTGTGTGTGTGTGTGTGTGTGTGTGTGTGTGTATGTATGTATGTAATACACACACACACACATATATATATATATATATATATATATATATATATATATATATATATATATATATATATATATATATATATCTTTACTACCATTTTAGTCAGCATCCACACATTACTTCCATAACCGAGAGTTGGCTTAACGAAACCTTTAAATATTTCAGCCTTGGGCTCCACTGACGCTTTCCTTTTCCATTAGGTGTACAACCTTATATTCATGTCAGTGTTCAGTATAAACAACCTTACCGGAAACTACTTTCCATTATACATTAACATTTCGTCTTCTCGGTTTAAGTTTCCGTATAACGTGCATTGTTTCCATTTTTGACAAAGAATTTCGAAATTGGCAGATTTATTCACTCACAAAAAGTCACCTCATTATCGAGAATAATTTTCAAGATATAATCCTTCAGTGATATGAATGCGTTAATTACACATTTCTAAAATTCAAGGGAAGGAGAGGTTGATTTTTACTCATTTGTTTATAAATCCTCTAATTATGGTAATTAGCCAAACTTATGGGAATTATATATCTTGTGTGATGAATTTTTTTTTTCGCTAATAGTTTTCCGTCGGTGCTGTTAATCCTGAGAGAGAGAGAGAGAGAGAGAGAGAGAGAGAGAGAGAGAGAGAGAGAGAGAGAGAGAGAGAGAGAGGTGGGGGGGGAGAGGGGGCGGTTGGGGTAGGAATAGGAAATATCAGATATTCTTGGTGACAAGCTCGACGAATCAGTTCATGGGAAAGAGAGAAATCTCTTCGCAATAATAATGGGTGATCATTTATTCCAACTTTTTTTTTCTGTGAAACTTAGAAACAGCCATTTGCATCATCAGCGGGAGAGAGGTTTTGATGATTTACATTTCCAGAAAGTTTCTTAGGTCCCACGTTTGTAAGTCCCAGCTTTTCCTGTTTATTCTCTCTCTCTCTCTGCAAGTTTCTACGCAACTTGCCTCTTACGCGTCTTAGCCTGGATGAATGGAAGTATTTCAGATTAATGGTATTCGTAAATGTGAACGAAATTGGACGAATACTTAATGTTTCTATGCAGGTCACATGTAAGCCCTTTACATTTTTGTATTTATCTAATTACCTAAATAATGTTGCATTTCGATAACGAAACTGGAGAAAACTTTGGTTTTATGTAAATTATACATAAATCATTTTTTTTCATTTGGCTAGTGACCTATAAGCAGCTTTTCAGAAACGAAACGGGACAAAAACTCAGTGTTTCTACGTAGATCATTTGTAAGGCATTACATTCAGTATAAATAAAGTAGCTTCTCGAAAACGAGACTGGACGAAACTCCGTGTTTTTATGTAGGTGAGTTGTAAGTCATTACATTTCTATTTATGTAGTTACCTAAATAAAGTTGCTTTTCGGATATTGAAATGACCGTCAGTTTGTCTCTGACAACAGCCTCTTAGTTACTAAGGTGCCAGAAGTGTAAGTGGAGGAAGGTGATTATTTTTTTTTTTTTAATAACTTTCTCATTCGAAACATCTTGCTGTTTGTTGAATTTTTTACGAAGACTGAGATCTTTTGTTATTAAACTATTAAACAGTTTTTTCCTCAAAGAACTTTAACAGCAAAATTTCTCCTTTATGAAGAAGCATTTTAAATGTTTAACAATAACTAATTACTGTATTTTTTTTATATTTCGTCTTGTTCTTTTCTTTTCTCCTGTAAGAATGTAAGTTTTGAAATGTAGGACAACTTTTCTCATTAAATTTCCATCGCACTTTGTTTTCTGCGTGAGATTCCAGAATTAGGAAAGAAGCTCTATATTTCAAAGCCAATCTTTCGGTAATTTACGCAGAAAGACAAAATTTATTAAAATAGATATAACTCACATTTCATGACTGCCCTCATCCACTCTTAGCATCAACTGATATTACACCATCTATCGCAGGCTGGCATGCATTGGTAAAAAAACAGTAAAAAGAAAAGCATGTGATTGGTCAGGGAACCTCCGGCGTTTATTTACGTAATAAAAAAAATATTGCTCGAATTGCAGAAGTCAAAGGTCAAAGGTTGTTAAAGTCATAAATACGATCTAACATTAATAATAATAATAATAATAATAATAATAATAATAATAATAATAATAATAATAATAATAATAATAATAATAATAATAATATAATAATAATTTGAGTCTTCCGTTGGATCTCGATGTGAGATAGATGCTGAGATGTGTTATACTTGTGACTTTGCGTTGATTATTTCCTTTAATAATAATAATAATAATAATAATAATAATAATAATAATAATAATAATAATAATAATAATAATAAAAGTTATTACCCTGCAAGTGCCCTGTACAAATAAAAGACCAGCACTTACTGATAAATTTCCAGTCCAATTTAAGATAAATCTGATAAGTGTTCTGTGGAAAACAAAGCATTTAGTCTGGATTGTTTACGCTGGATGTGTCTCTGTCATTCTTTATGAGCGCCTTTTATGAGGGAGGATTCAAATGACTTTCAAAACGACCCATGATTTCTGAATTTATATCTTTGAGCCTCATTTAGGGAAATTGAATTTGAAACGTGGCTGTATCCAAATACACGTTTTATATAAATGGGTTTTTGTTGTTGCTGAAACCATCAGAATTTGACTCGGCACTTCTGCATCCCAGTCTTGGATTTATCAGTTTTCTTTTCTCTTTATAAATTGGCACTGCAATCAGTTGATGCAGTAATATTTTCCATGCTTATTGCATTTATTACGTAATGATATATTAGAAATCAAATACAATATATTAATTTTGTTACAATTCACATCAGAATGAAATGTGTCATGGATAGGAAATCTTCAGTCACAAGGTGTTAAAATTCATGCGAAATACGTTTCTTCTTTACTTAAAGGCCATCATTTCTTGGCGGTGGATATTGTACACTCCATCGCTTTATGAGAGCTGGTTGAGTTTTTATTTATATTCATGACATTGTTGGCAGGTACTATTTTTTTTTTTAATTATGCATATGTTTACATATTCTTTTGTCCTCGGGTAGCTTTTTAGGAATAAGTGGAAATACTGTGTTTTCTTCCACTTTATATTTAGCCTAGGCCTTTGACGGTTGTCGTCCAGTCCAGTGGCGATATCCTTAACACTAAATTTACAAAGGGAAAGAAAGAAATTTCCTCACAAATTGCTGACAGTATTGCATAATTAATCTAAAAAAAATGATTGTAGTGAGTCATGAGAATAACAACTCCCTATTGCTTGTCATGTCTCATTCCCACATAGGTGGTCCGGACGGCAAGACGCGCCTACCTACAGTTCGTAAGTCCATTTCCTATGCTGCCTTGGTAGCTGTTTACAAGGGGCCAATTCAGGGGCACGGTGGGCATGGCCATGGTACCCGTTTTTGGATTACGTCATTAGTTGGGGATGTCATATTCAGGGGCCTTTCTCTTGCGGCTCACGGCTCTTCAGTATCGATCGTAAGGGTGTCGATGCGGGCGTCCAGTAGTCTCCTTGATCAGGGGTGAATGAAATCCATATTTAGGTAGAATTTATGAGTGGGTATTCCTGTTTAGTATAAGGCCTATTGCTATTTGTATTCTGTGGGGCGAGATTCCCTGTACCCTGTTACTCTGTTGTCTAATATATATTGAAGTTTTCTGTGTCAAAAGAAGAGTTAAATTAGCGTTGACACATCACAAGAAAACACCAGAAGTAAGTCTCGCCATTACATACAAATATCGTCATATTTTTATACGAATTCTTCACGAATTTTTATGTTATTTGGATCTGCACAAATTTTGTTCTATCTGACTGGCAAGCCATTTGGTTGCGTGATGAATCATTCAGAGATTCTTGTTACACCGGATAGGGAAGAAATCATATAATAAAAGATAATAAGGAGAAATGTTAGATTAATGGTAAACGTTACATCCTTGAAGGCAACAATGATATAATTTTAAATAACAAACATTACACGCCAGTGGCTGCCCGACGAAAGGAAAGTATGACTTATTTTCAACGTGTGTAACCTCACTTTTATGGTGACACTCCCTCTGTCATTGTCTAGAATGACCTTTGACCTCTTGCAAAACTCATAAAGAAAACACGATAACGAATGCTATTACCATTTTTTTTAGAGAGAGAGAGAGAGAGAGAGAGAGAGAGAGAGAGAGAGAGAGAGAGAGAGAAACAATGCGTCTGCTGATATTCGGACAGAGCTTTAATCGTTCTTTGACCCAACTTTATCATAAATCTTCCCGTTACAACACTTGATAGGTATCACCAGGACACGGCTTCCCCTTTGAGCTAATACGCGATCATATCCGATGGCAGTCTGCTGTTGCACTTTGCCTATTCTGTTTTGTAATTAATAATGATACTCCCCTAGCAGTCGCTCGCTTCAGAGCGTTTTGTCCAGGCGAATGATTAATCAAGGAGTAAGATGAGGTTTTGAGAAGCTAGCACCCCGCTGATTGGTTCTCCCTCCTATCATTTTAAATGAATACCCACTGACGTCCACGCGTTATCGAAACAGGGTGGTGTGGTATCTTTTATTCGTAAGCGTCTTATTGTGAATCATTTCAGTTTATTTTTATCTTATTTCTCACCTCTTGTTATGCTTTGAATCTCTCAGGAAAAATAAGAGAGAGAGAGAGAGAGAGAGAGAGAGAGAGAGAGAGAGAGAGAGAGAGAGAGAGAGAAATAAAATTGTACAGTATTAATTAGTTTTCTTGACACTTCTTCAGATTATTTGTTTTTTTTATTTTAAGTCGACATTTGACAAATATATCTGAAGTCTTTACATAGATCTTTTATGTATGAAACTACCAGAAATAGAGGGAGTAAGTAATGTAAATATATATATATATATATATATATATATATATATATATATATATATATATATATATATATATATATATATATATATATATATATATATATTCCAAGGATAGCAATATAGAAATAAACTCAATAATATTAATTGCTTTTTTACTGAGTGAATTACAGTCTCAAATAAAATATGCTTGGTATCTACAGCATATTTGGTATATGATAAAATGTATATTTTTATGTGAAACACTCCTAAATATTTTTTGGATCTGTCAAATGATTTGACAGTTCTGTCAAACAAAACAAGCCAAGTAAGACAAATAATCGAATTTTAGTCATTTATTCAGTTAAAATTCTTTTATTGGAACGTCCGACAAAGAACTCTTATTAAATGCATAAACAGGAAGTTCATATTTTTTTTACTGTACTATTTTACCACGAATTAAAAAATTCTAGTTTTCAAAGAAACTAAAATATATTTTAAATAAAAATAAAAATATATACAGTAATAGTAAGAAACAATTTCTAGTAATGTATCTAGCTGTAATGACTGTTTTCCGAATAATGGAATATGATCCTTTACAAAAGAGAGAGAGAGAGAGAGAGAGAGAGAGAGAGAGAGAGAGAGAGAGAGAGAGAGAGAGAGAGAGAGAGAGCTGATCTTCAGATACTGCTTCTGGTAACTTATTGTTAAAACTTGAGCCATCAATTACTCACTCCGACACCACAAAGGAAGATTGCTTTAGTTTCCTTGATTCCAGCACTAAGAAGGAATCATTAAGAAACAGCTCCCCTTGTGTGCTGATGAATGGCCATTTCCTGTCGATGCAGTCACTTGTACTTATATTACTCCATCTTAAACTTCCTAATGATCATTTTCCCCTACCTGTCGTGTGCTTCGGAACGATGTCCCCCGGGCGTGATATTATCGGGGTCTGATGCGAACGTCCTGCGGGTGTTCCCCATAAACAGTCTTAAATGAGTAGCCTTCGACATCGCGTTCAGTTTCGAAAGAAGATGAGAGATTCCCCTTAGATTGGATGTTGTTCTAATGACTGAAGTGGGAGAAGGGTCCTCCTGCGAAGGAAGATCATTTTTCCATTACTTTACGTAGCGCAACAGGTTTCGCCATACTCGTTAAGGTGTTTGTCTGTTGTTACATCATGTACTTTCATATGATAAGAAAAAGTACTAGCGTTTATCTCAGCTGAATTGAGAGAGAGAGAGAGAGAGAGAGAGAGAGAGAGAGAGAGAGAGAGAGAGAGAGAGAGAGAGAGAGAATTGTGGGTAATTAGATATGGAAGGAATGAAATGGGAAAATCAGAG
>NC_089747.1:56619880-56624880 GCF_040412425.1 Macrobrachium rosenbergii
TTACCTGGAACTCCCCTTTTAGAAGATGTAAAATCACTGGCTCTAAACGCAGATCGCCTAGGACAACCAACCTTTTTCGAAACCCAGCCAGTGATAAATTTATTATCTCTTAATAACACATATCTTCTTTATTTCTTTCAACGCTCATTTTCTGTTCTTTTTAAAACACAATCACCAAAAGGATTATATTATATATAATATATATATATATTATATATATATATATATATATATATATATATATATATATATATATATATATATATAATCATATAAAATCATGAAGCTATAAATGTCACTTAATATCAAATCCACGCTGCCTCGGGAATATCCCCGATGGGGAATTATCACCGAAGGGGAATTTATAAGTGATAAATGGACGGGCATTGCCGAGTCTCGATCCCACGACACAGATGCGTATCCAGCAGCTCCAGCGACGTTACCACTGAGCTATCAAGAGAGGTATAAATTAATGCCAAGTCTGGTGTACTTTATTTACCCGTCGAGAGCTGGGAAATTGTACTTAGCTTCGGCATTAACCCACCTCGGCCATGATAGTTCTTTGGTACGTTTGGAACACGCAGCTCTTTATGTGACATTTTTTACACCGTGAATTATATACAATCATGAAGCTATAGATGTCGCTTAATATCAAATCCACGCTGCCTCATGATTGTATATAAATCACGGTGTCATATAAAATATATAAATATATATATATATATATATATATATATATATATATATATATATATATATATATATATATATATATATATATATATATATATATATATATATATATATATATACACACATGTGTGTGTGCGTGCGTGTGTGTGTTTGTGTGTGTGTGTGTGTACTTTTGCACTTGTAAGATTTCCATATGCTTATTAAATCGCATGAGGGCCATTTTGTGACAATTATATTCTTCCATTATACAGTTATATAGCAGGATTTCAAATAATTTTGTTTAAAATCCCAGTGATCTTTAGCACCCTGTTAATCCTGTGGACAGAGGATACAGTTTTTTCATTTTCTTATTTTTGTTTGGCTATTGTTTGGATTTCGGCCAGGAACGTTCACCCTGGTTAGGAATATTCTCCCTCTTTATCAGGACACTCGACCTTGTTGCATTTCTTCTAATTTCATGTTCAGAGCTGCATTATGGTGTGGAAAAAATCTCCGTGCCCAAGTGAACTTGAATGGGTTTCTTTCCTGCAATGGAATAAATCGAAAATTCCCTTTCTTCGTTATTTCTTTTCAGTCTTATTCTGTTTTCTGTTGTTGCAATGCTCGATGTTTGCTTGATATAGAAAAATAGAATTATCTTTTATTCAGTGTCGTAAGAAATTCAAAAGATGATTATGCTGATGTTTTCAGGGATTTCGGTTTCATGTCGTAACTTCAATTTTTTTTATTAATGTGTGTTTGTTATAAGGAGAATGGAGATAATCGTTTTGCGTTCTACATCCAGGTACTCATTCATACGAATAGGCTTGTTTGAATAGATTGTACGTATATTATACTACCAGTGCTCAGAAATGTTCTCTTTCAAGTGTGAGTGCGTGTTGGGGTTGGGGGGGGGGCACACAGGAAGTTTCGAACAGAACAGCATGCTGCATCATACTAAACTGCTCAAACTATTTTTTATTTTGCCAGGCTTCAAATGCCTTATTAATAAAGTCACATCTATTGAAATATCTTTTTGGACCCTAAGGCGAATCTGATTTGTTCTTTTGTCAAAACTTCAAGGGTCAGCATTGTTATATTTGTGGAGTGAATGGTTGTGTTTATTTTCAGTGGCTAATTTAATCAGACGTTAAATTGCCAGGAAATCCTTTGCTGGTTCCATTAGATAATCATAGATCAACGTCAGGAAAAATTTTTCTCTTATTCCTCATAATCACTTTCCTGTTTTTCGAGTTTGCCTTTTAGTCTCCCTGAAAATGCTATGCTATTAGAACCTCAAAAGTTCAAACGTAGATACAATGCATTGCCACCCTAAAACAGTTCACCTTGTTTTTTTTTTAATAATTGATTTATATTTCTATCTATTTATTAATTAATTTGCTGAGTAATATTTTTTCATTACCTAATAACTGATCTCTTCATTCTGTATTTCCTGTTTTCTGTAACTTCTCTCAAATGAATACCATATTCTTTGGAAGCTTGAATTTCGTGTCAATTGCCCCTGTAGGCTTATTCTATAAAATACGGGTTAACTTATAAATAATAATAATAATAATAATAATAATAATAATAATAATAATAATAATAATAATAATAATAATAATAATACAGAATCTGTATCATCCCCTCCAGCAGGAGGCCGCTTTCTTATTTTCTTGTGCTCAGTCTGGCGTGTTGTTTGGAAATAACTTCCTGACATCAACCTTCCAAGTTGTCATTTTAAAAAATCGGGTATCCATGGTTAGGGAACCGAGGATCGCCCAAACACATTCACGGTCTTCCCTCAGTGTAATGAAATTGATAAACACAATATTATGATCGATCTTTTTCATAGCACTGTTTAGTTCTTAACCAGAAATATCTTTCATCAACCTTTTCCCCCCCTCTGTTGCATTGTTGGTAATATGTTATCCGTTTTGTGTTTAAATACTCGTATATAGGTAGAAATGTAGAGGCCTAAATACGAATATATAGAAAGAAGTAGAGAGAGATAGAGTGAGAGGTGGTTATCAGTTTTGTTTGACAGTACATCAGAACGGAGGCAAATGCATCACGATTCATAAATATCGTCGGTCTAAAAGTTTACAGAAAAATATTGGCAGTAGAACAAAAATACATTCACTTTCGCCCAAGGCATTGACATTATTTCAAATATTCTTTGTGAAAAGAGGGTAGGGAGTTTATGTGTATATTTCTCAGGACTGACAGGATGTTATCTTGAATTCATATCATCAGAGGAATGGACCGATTTCATTGTCTGAAATTTAACCTGATATTGTACGAGTCACTTCATTCACCTAATTAGAATTTTCCTTTGTGAAACCTAAAATTATACCATATTATCTAAAATTTATAGACTAGATTTGCTACAACTTCAGTATGCATTGCTTTAATGGGGTATTCGATACTAACGTGCTCTATTATTGTGTGTATGTATGTATGTGCGTGCATGCGTGTGTGTGCGCGCGCGCATAAGCTGAGCATTGTCATGAATTTTAATCTTGATTTAAATACGTACATTATTGCTGTTGAATAATGACTGATATTCGAGAGTCCGTTTAATGTTCATTTTATGCTCTGTAAAAGAAAAAAAAAACGAAATATAAATTTTACAACCGCATGCAGAGAAATTATACAGTGCCGAGCGTAGAATAGTTAAAAGCAATGTAATTATATTATGCTTTTAATGTAAGACAATGGAACGTTCTCTCCTTTGTTTATTCAGTAATGCCCTTTGTCTTACGAATGATGGAATTCATAATGCATATTGGAATTCCGGTGTATAATATTGGTGTCTAAAAGCAACACAAGATATGTATGATATGTGGTACATACACACACACACACACACACACACACACACACATACATATATATATATATATATATATATATATATATATATATATATATATATATATATATATATATATATATATATATATATATATATATATATATTGTGAGTATCTGTAAGTGAGTGTATGTTTCTGTTTGTGAATATGTATGTGCGCACGTGTCCCCTACTATGAGGTTGCTCTCAAGAAAAGAGGAGACAGTTATCATTGTTACAATCAAACTTCAATGCTGTAACGCGGATGATCTCCTGTGCAGGAGCCGCCACAAAAATAGCCACAGCTTTTCTCATCATACCTGCATTTACATTTTTTACTCTTGATGCCTTTACGAAATTGAGGCTCCCTGTCACCCACCGTCAAAATTACCGTTCTCTGCTTCTTTGTGTTTTCACATAACTCTTTCAGTGTTATTCTTACTCTTGCAAACTATTTTAATTCATTTCACCAGCCTCGGCATTTTTCTTCACTATCTCCAGCCCTTATTTTATCATCTGCAAACATAAACCATTTAGTGTACACACTTCACTTACGAAAAATCTTCTTAAACGACAATATTTCACAAGAAAGAAATGGGACTAATATGAGCAAAGTCTCTTCCATCTTTCTACCGGAGATACTTGTTTTACAACAACAAAGCTCGCATGTCTCATTTGCTACCGTATTACGCCATGAGGCGAAAGGAATATAAATGCAGCATAGGGAAATAACTATTAATGTCACCTCGAGATGAGGACAAAGGAAACCACTCGGCTGAATAAACATGGAAATGTAATGCGCCGTTATGTAATGTTGTTATCCAAAACTCGCCTTTATACCAGTTACATGCACAGTTACATCTATATTATATATATATATATATATATATATATATATATATATATATATATATATATATATATATATATATATATATATATATATATATATATATATATATGTGTATGTGTGTGTGTATATATATATATGTGTGTGTGTGTGTGTGTGTAAGTGTGTGTGTGTGTAACTGAATTACGAAGATATGGAACATGATGAATGTATAAATAAAGGCAAATGCCACGAAGGAAAAGTGAAACAACGGAGTGGTTGCTACTAGGCCTTTTGACACAACGGTCCTTCACTTTTCATTCGTGGCATTTGTTTTTATATATGTATATATATATATATATATATATTTATATTTTATATATATATATATATATATATATATATATATATATATATATATATATATATATATATATATATATATATATATATATATATATATATATATATGTATATATATATATATATAGATATATATTATATATATGTATATGTATATATATGTATGTGTGTGTGAGTGATGGCACTCTAATTACATCTGATAACCTGTTTGCTGGCATAACATATTTAGTGGTATTGTAGATGTAGAGACTCTTGCATCAATATTGTATTCCCGTTATTTCA
>NC_089747.1:56627380-56652380 GCF_040412425.1 Macrobrachium rosenbergii
ACAGTAAAGCAGTATTTATACTAAGAGTTCCAGAGGTCAGTCATTATGTCACTCAATTTGACAGGTTCTTAGTCTTCTTAATTGCTGGTTGGAGGAAGATTTTATCTATATCTGAGTCCCAAGCTCCTTTTGAAAGGTTCATCATATTTCTTTGTTTAATACTGCTGATTCTATCATCTGGCTTTTGAACCGACAGTTGGTGCTATAAGTTATATGTAACAAATTCCAGGTTATCCTGTGATTTGCTTAAAAATAGCTGAGCCCCTGTTGTCTATACCTTACTGAATGTTTATGTGGTATTAATCTCTGGGGGAGTGATTTACCGGTAAAGCCAATGTAGGATTGGTCGCAGTCGAGGCAAGGGATTTTGTATACTTATGTGTCTTTGGGGACTGGCTTTTGTTGACGTTAATTAGGGATTTGGATAAAGTATTTGGATAGGTAAAAGCAAAACGGTTAGAGTTTCCAATTGTCTGTGTCAATGTCTTAATACTGTCCAGGTGTGGAATTTTGATTTTATTGTTGGGCGTCTCTCTAGTCTTTTTTTGAAGGGGGGGGACGGTATAAGATTATGTTGCCTTTATGGGTCGCTTTCTCAGTTATATGGTTAGGGTACTTTAAAGGTGACAGCTGCTTATTAAGGATTAGAAAAGGATCCAGGGAGCAAATCCGTAAGGCTCTTAAGAAAAAATTGCTGGTTATGCCAATCTTGATAGAAATGTCATGATAAACTAAAATAGTTATTAGATTTAAAGCTAACTGCTGTTTGCACTCGCGTTGTGGAAGATGTATGCGTGACTCGTAAATGTGAAGATAAGAGGCTGTGATGCCTTCAAGTTATTTCAGGTTATTTCTAAGTTAAGATTTTACACTGAATGTGTTGGAGGGAGTAACTTTGCCGAGGGTGTTGTATAAATATTCTAGTTCTAATGATAATACAGAATAATAAAGAATAACTTAACTTTTCACTGATGCTCATCAAGTGACTATTTCAGAATATTATGCAAATATATGAAAAACTGAAGTTTATTAGGCCTTATATAAATATCATATCACTGTATTTATTTTCACAGTAATCACCTAACGTTGCTACTGTTCAGGAGAAGTCACTTGTTTCGAGTCATTTTTATAAGTTGTTCATGAATGGGAAATAAATTTTTTAAATGTTATGTTGCATAACAAATGCTCCAATTCGGCTTTGCTGTGCATATCGCGTACCATTCTTGCAGATATGTGCTAGATTCAGGGGCCTACACTTTTCGTAATTCCCTAACTTTAGGATGGTAGTATTCTCTAACTTACTTTGTTCGTTTCTGGTTGTTGGGTAGGTTACATAGGTCTTATTCAACAGCTTACCGTTTTAGAAAATTACTCTCCTCTAATCTAAAAGGAATTCTTACCACATCTTTCAAATGAAATGAGTTGAGTCATTATATCTTTCAATGTTTAGCTTTAACTGAAAAGAAATTTTTCCTTCAGTCTCTGCTCCATGAAAAAAGTCTACATATCACATTCTTCTGAGCAAAAAAATAACCCACCCTGGCCATAAACAGTTTCGAAAAGTTAATGGAAAATCGGAGCAAGTTTTTTTTCGCAAAACCACCGAGCTTGTTTTTCAAATTGCCAGAAAAATGAAGGACTGCAAAAAGCGAGAGAAAACGTGTGCAGGCCCGAGATAACTCTTTTAGTGTTTACGAAGAAATTAACGATTGTCAAAACTGCTGAGATGGAAAGTTTTATCGGAGGAAAAAAAATGTGACGTGTTACCCCGAAACCCATTTTTGCTTTTTCCCTTCCGTCCAAGTCAAAGTCGCTCCTAGTCGGTATTGGCTATCGAGGTAGAAACCGCTGATAAAGTAGTTGCTCTATATTTTTTTACTTTAAAAAAACAGTGGTTCGCCATCATCGTGATGAAAAATATTGAAGGAAGCTATGCTATTTTTATTTGCTATTTTCTTTATAAGTTTTCAAATTAAGGTGAGTGTAGATATCATAGCATTTAACTTTAAGGTATATTGCATCGTCTGAAGAGGGAGTATAAACGTGGTGGTGGGGAAAGGGGTTGGGGGAGGCCGCCGGTAGCAGTATAATAGATTAGAGCCACTGATTTATGGATAATGGAAAAACCGCCAAATAACAAAACTAAGCCTCAGGAGTTTCTTTCCAACAGTCAGCCTGACTTTTCCTGCATCCTGGGTATAGTTTAGTATATCGAGCTGCTAATCAAATGTGTAAATGCAATATTTCAATATATTGCATTTGCTTGTAATACAACAATGTTGTACGGATACAGCAGGATTTTTTCTGGGGATCATCTTGACTTTTCTTTTAAACTTGGTACGATGCAGAATATTGGGCCTCTTGTTACGAATATGAATGCCAGGGTGGAATATGTTGCATTATGCTTCCAATACGACAGTGTTGCAAGCAGCGTATAAATCGACTAAATAAAGGCCCTTGTTCCATTTGTTTGCAATACATTGTTACAAGGTAAAGCAAAAATCGCCAAAATATCAAGGCCATATTTACTGAAGGTTTTCAGTTCGTTATCACATCCATAATAGTTGCAAGATTTTTCCATGATTACACCCTCCCACTTTTCCAATTATTATTATTACTATTATCATTATTATTATTATGACGTGTCTGTTACTATGACTGATTGGCAGTAATAACGCAGGTAGGAGACTTGATATTGACTTTAAAAATCAGTCTTACGATTGTCTTCTTACCAGTCAAGAGGAAAGCTGAAAATCTCACACTGAACACCGGCGTCTATATCGAGAGATACCACATTCAGTGATACGTCTCCATATCTTTGATATACTTTAGCCACAACTATTTTGCCCCTTCTTGTACATACAGAAAGAGTTTTTGGAATATGCTGACAGAATCAATCGATGTTTCCAACCAGGCGGCAGTTCGAATCCCACTGGGTGTTAGTTATTCCTGAGGTTCAATGAATTAGAATTTAAAATAATTTTCAGGCTTATTGCTTGTGAATATAAAAAAATGGAGCACACACAGACACACACACACACATATATACACACACATGCACAAACACACTAGCTGAACAACCTGACGCTGCATGGGGAAACTTTGAATGACAACTGATAAACTCACACTCTCTCTCTCTCTCTCTCTCTCTCTCTCTCTCTCTCTCTCTCTCTCCTCCTCTCTCCTCCTCCCTAACACCCCCTCTACTCTCTCTCTGTTCCTCTCCCTCTCTCTCAGTCTCTCCCTTTCCTGTTAAGATAGTTGCTTCAGTTACATTGCCCAGCGTTTTTGACATTTCATATTTCACCCCTTCTCATCCCTCATTCCTACTGGGGCTGAACTTGGATTTATAGGGCATTGGGAGTGTCACTGTTCATCTCAGCGACCTCGAAAACTATGGATTAGACGCTAATATGTGTAATTTTTGACATTTGATTTTCACCTCTTCTCACCCCTTTCTTATTGGGGCCGAACTTGGACTTAAAGGGCATCGGGAGGGTCACTATTCATCTCAGCGACCTTGAAAACTATGGACATGTAAAAATAACATGTCACCCCCTTTCCACCCCCACCCCCTTTGATGCCAATGATGTCTTACCCCCACAGTAGTCTTTTCCAGATAGTAAGTCATATATATACTGAAATGATGTGTGATAAACTCGTAGAGTTTATTTAGTTACTAAGTCTGTGGGCAGAACCAGCCCAATTTCAGGGAAGCCCTTCCCACCCCCACCCCCTTTGGTGCCTTTTGGTGCTAGTGATGTCTTACCCCCACAGTATTCTTTTCCAGATAGTAAGTCATATGTATACCAAGTTTGGTTGAAATTGCCTAATGCGTTTCAGAGTTATGCTGGAACGTATAAACATACATACATACACACAGACATACATCCGTTTATATATATATATATATATATATATATATATATATATATATATATATATATATATATATATATATATATATATATATATATATATGTGTGTGTGTGTGTGTGTGTGTGTGTGTGTGTGTGTGTGCCAAAAAAGTGTTTTAATATTAGGGAATTGAAGGGTGAAGGAAAGCAAAACAAAAAAGTTGAAAATAATATCAATACTGGTATTTGAGATTTATGTCGGAATAAATTATATCAAATGCCAGTATACGTTATATATTGTGGAATGAGGTAACTTGCAGTGATTTCTTACGATTTATTGTTTATTTTCATTTCATCATTTTATCATGAATTTAGTGAAATAATGATAAAATTGTTAAAATGATTCTAATAAATTATCATAATTCTTTGTTAAAAACAATTAGGGTGAATAGAAGCGTCAAAATCGAGTGACCGTGTTAAGGATGTGGTAAAAAAGTTAGCTGACTTGACTGGGTGAACCTGTGTGCTCTGAGCTTTTGCATGCCGTTGAACGCTTCAGCTAGATATAAGATTTCTTAGTAGGCTTGAGAAATAAGTTGTAAAACCAGGAAGCACATTAGTACGTACGTGGTAGAGGTGAATTGCAAAGAGTAAGTAAAAGAAGGTATAGAAGGGCAAGCCTATATTTTTCTTCTGAGTTTTTGTAGTGAATTTTACTGTCACCGTCATGGAAGTCCCAGAAAGACGATATATTAATCTATCCGTGTCACTAAACAATATTTCTTCTGGCTGCCAACTTATTGTAACTAAGATCTTTCTGCTCGGTAGTACACACACACACACACACACACACACACACACACACACACACACACAGAGAGAGAGAGAGAGAGAGAGAGAGAGAGAGAGAGAGAGAGAGAGAGAGAGAGAGAGAGAGAGAGATCCTTCCCCTCTACGAGAAGAAAGATGTGTTCCATAAATCCCAGTATGGTAGCAATATTCGTCTATTTGTTACTGAAGCCCTCCCTGCTCACCCCTCAGGGTAACGGTTTGCTTATGAGATCCAGGTTAATTAAAGTTCCAGAAGACAGTATTAGTGAATGCAAAAGTCATTAACGATTATGATAATCAGGTAAACGTGGTCCTTTTCGTTCAAGAAATCAGGTTGAAAATTAGAGGTACCTGTTTCATATTAGTGTCTTTGCACTTTGAATTTCATCCTCCTCCCGTCGTGTTAACTCGATCCCTTTGTCCTTTCAGTAAATGGCTGTAACATGGTTGGCCAATTCCTAAAATACTTCAATAGGTTTTTCGTAAATTATATTGTGGATCTTAATTTCATCTATTGCATAATGATTTGTTGGGATTTATCTTCACTCTAATTGTTATGGAGATCTGCTCGTTTACCAACAGTTTTGCTTTTTATTTTTATTTTTGTTTTTTTGACTAACAGAACGACCGACATAAGAAAGAATGGTTTTGCGTTTCCAAGAGTAATTTGTCTTATTTTGTTGACTTTAAAGGAAAAATTAAGATAAGTTGGACTTGGCCAAACATGCTTCTGTAGATGATTTTTGATAAGAGAATTAAACATGCCAAACTTTATCAGGTAAATTCATTGTACTGTGAATGTATTGATTCCATAGTTATATGAGATAGTATATAAATCTAAATGCATTTACATAAATTGTTTTCAGTATCTGTGTAACGTACTCACACACACACACAACACACACACACACACACACACACACACACACACATATATATATATATAATATATATATATATATATATATATATATATATATATATATATATATATATATATATATATATATATATATATATATAAGGCAAATGCCTTTGGACAAAATGGTTATTTAATAGCAGACTGACGAAAAATATAAAAAAGCTCGTATAATTGACAGATGACATACAGATACCCCGAGGATGGAATTATAAGGAACATATGCACTTGGAATCCAACACAGTCGAAGAATTCGTGGACCTACCAAAACAAAGGTAAATCTTTGAGAGGTTTTACAATGGATTAGGCATGTTCCTTATAATCCCCATCCTCAGGGATATCTGTATGCCATCTGTTAACTATACAAGCTTTCTTGTGAACTTATTTTTAGATTTTTCATCAGTCTCCTAGCAAAGCACCATTGGCCGATAGGCCAACCACTCTGTTGTTTCTTTTTCCTTTGTGGCATTTGCGAAATGCACTTAGGGGACATTTGATCCCCCCAGGAGCTAGTACTAAACACGGCGAAACAGTGAGTCACCTACACTGTTTCGCCGTGTTTAGTACTAGCCCCTGGGGGTCAAATATATTTCGCCGTGTTTAGTACTAGCTCCTGGGGATCAAATGTCCCCTAAGTGCATTTCGCTACCTGACTGAAATTTCAGGCATTTCATGCGTAATGACTGATTACGCATGTTGACTGTAACACACGCATATATATATATATCCTTTGTGCGATGTGACTCAGAAAAGTGTTAGCTCTCTGGTTCTCGGCAGAACTTTTCAGATGACATTAGTATCTCATTTCCTTACTCATTGCTTGTCACATATGACACACAGTCAGTGTGCCGCAAGGAGATGGTTTTTCAGCGAAAGCGCAGTGAGACCTTGTAAATTCTGAAAAAAAAATCTATTAAGTAGTGTATGTCTCCGCATATTTCAGATACCCAGGGATATACCTGTCATACGTGGGTCCACATATTACATATTAATAGCGATGAATATCATTATAAATTTTACCTTCAGACTGGATAGTTTAGGTGGAGGTTTAAGCCAGCAGTAGGATATCTGTTTACATCCTCATGAATTCTTGAGTAGGCTCTGCTTTATGGCGTCCCCTCATGTTGTATGTATGGTAATAGAACCTCTTTAAGAGTTTGTTGCCCTTAAGAAATTGAGATATGCAATTTCAAACGACCATGGACAAACATTGAACATATGTAGTCTTCGTGTAGCCTTACACGTACACACCCAGATTGCTATTTGTTTGTTCCTATATCAGTGGAAAGTGACTTTAAAAAGCAAACTGAGACTGTTGGAATTTTTGCATAAAGGAGTAAGCGAAAACTACGAGTAAAATTTAAGATCAGTGACCCGCCACAGTGTTGGGTCAGATAGAAGAAACCAATGTTAAAGAAAAGACTTTTGATTAAAATGGAATAAAAGTCCAACAGTTATAACGAGGGCCATACTGATAAACATGAAATGTAATAACCCTTCTACGTTGATTTTGCTGGTGACATTCGTAACTCTTATCAAGTATTAAATGAAAGAAAGAGTCACTGGTGGAGGGTGAGAAGGGTAGATATTGCGTAAATCTTACAAACATTGGACATTTCACATTACATGTGTGTTTGCGTATTTGTATCCACGTCTTCTGTTCAGCCCTCGGCAGTCCGGGATCAGAGCCTGGAAAATCTAGTAGTTCAAATCATTATGGTTAGCTGCCCACACACCACTTTCTGAAGAGCATCGGCCGGTGCAGCTCAAGAATCTTGGAAAGAGTGCGGGAGAGGGGAGACATGAACGTTCCCCGTCTCCACCTAAACGGGCCTAAAAAGAAGAGTGGGTTCTGATGATAAGCCATAATCCCGATTCCACGAATTCAGGGGCTGTCTCCCGAAGCGTTTGTTTCCCATGTCACGTCGGGGACTCAAGAAAAGGTTCCTGTGGGATTCAGAGCAACCATAAATTGAGTGTCCTTACTGGAAAAGCTATTCTTTCGTTTGGTGCGTCTTCATATTCGGAATTTAGTGTCCGATTACTTTTAAAAGTTTATTTGTTTATGTGGATAATCATCTACCCATCAGTAAATAAATGTATGAGCATAACATTGATTTAATTATCAACGGGCTTTGGAATACACAAAAATGAAATTAATAGGCATACACACGCATTATTTATATTTATATATATATATATATATATATATATATATATATATATATATATATATATATATGTATATATATATATATATATATATATATATATATATATATATATAAATATATATATATATATATATATATATATATATATATATATATATATATATATATGTATATATATATATAAATATAAATATATATATATATATATATATATATATATATTATAGTGTGTGTATTTTAATTATGAATATCAACATTAAAAACTTAAATCCAGTAGTAAACGTGATATCATGGATTATTTCTATTATGAATATTTCTGCTGAACAATAAAAAATTCTTAACAAAAACTTTAAACTTAAATATACTGTATATATATATATATATATATATATATATATATATATATATATATATATATATATATATATATATATATATATATATATATATATATAGATAGCCCAAAATATCCAAGGCTATTTTAATTATGAATATCAACATTGAAACTTAACTCCAGCAGTAAACGGTGGATATCATGGATGATTAATTAGATCGTACTTTTTAATTTAATTTTCCCTGCTGTAACAATTCTTAGAAAATTCTTTTGGTTAAAAAAAAAAAACAGGAGATTTAAACTTAAGAAAATTTGCCATCTGGTGAGGCCGGTTGAGGATTTTTAGTGCCATTGTTTCTTATGGGAGTGATGTCCCGACGGTATCTTTTAGTGCTTTTTCTTTTTCAAACACGTTTTAAGCGTTATTCGGTCCTTTGTGGTCATTGTGTTCGTGTTTGACGCGTATACATCTTACAGCATTTTTAACGCCACACACGGAAAAGTAAAAGTAAAATCTTCCAACATCTGTCAGTTTACAGTATATTAATAAAAAAATCTTCAGTATATCAACGTTATATTAAATAGTATCCTCATGTCAATCAATGGCAATCTTGGGTGCTCGGAAAATGCTTTGCTTCAACTGTAGGCTAAGACATATTGCCAAATAGATCTCCACCAGAAGTCTTCATTGCTGCCTTTCTGGCAAAATTTTTCATTTTTGTGTGATATATGGCCCCAGTGTTGTTCAGATTAAGAAACTAAGCGAATAAATATCTTCCCCATCATCAACAGTGTTTGATCCAGTGAGGTTGTCTTTATCAGTAGGTCAGTGAGCTCAGAGGGTGATCGGAGCAATTGGCATCGTGGCTTGTAACTTGCCAATATATTGTTAAGCGCCTTGGGTGGTGACATCTAGTAAATAATAGGTCTTCAGGGATTGCAGGGTTGATGAGTCTTAAGAATTTTGTTTAAGTAACTTTCAGTATCATCTCCTACTACACGTTGAATCTTATGAATATATTGAGCATTATTCACTTCGTTTACTTGCATTTTCATCAGAATCTTCTTCTTCTTCTTCTTCTTCTTCTTTCTTCTTCTTCTTCTTCTTCTAATGTTATATGTTAGAATATTTTTTTTTTATTTTGCAAAATTGTATTAAGCTGGTATTCAACAGAAATGTAACCAATGTCTATTTTTTTCGTCATGCAGATGTCTGACTTATCGCTTATTTGAGTTACCATTATACTTACTTCACAGGTTCCAAAGTTAGAGTAAATATAAACATTGTTACTTTGTGAAAAAGTAGACTTCAAAAGTAAGTTATGTTTCCAGGGTTAGAAATAATATCAGCTGCGTTACAAGCATACTATTGTTTGCACCCGACGACAACAAAACATTCTAGCCTCGACTTACTTGTTGGCAGAGGTTCCTAGTTGTATTATATCATCCCCTTTATTATACCAGCCTTTTTGTAAATCTTTTGTAGAAAAGTTTAAAATTCTTTTTAACCGTAAAAAAAGTTATTTAGAAAATTACGTGGTGCAGTGTTTGTAGCACAGTTAATTCTTTTGTTTTATCCTAAGAAATGACTTGCAAGTTAATATTCTATTCATTTGACAGAGAGTTCTCATTTACCAAAATCTGTGTTTAGTTAGCCTTCCTTATCATGTCATTTCCTGTTTGTCTACAGTTTCACTCCTACAAAAATGGAAATTAGTCAATGTATTTATTTTTTAGTAATATATTTGAGAGGCAAATAGTCTTTCATATATTTGGTATTGCCCTGCACTGAAAGATTCAAATAAAATTAATTCCCTGAAAAGGTTCATTCATAATGTGTTTACAAAACGAGAAAAAAAGAAAAAGCCAGTTAGTTATCTAACCTTGTCTGTCTTGTCCATGTTTTGATACTCAAACACTCAGATTAAATAGATAATTAATCATAAATAGATACTCCTAGTTATAATGCTGCTCATATTCTTAAAAGGTCAATTTGTATTCATACATGTCAGGCAAAATAGCGATGCATGTTAGAGAGAGAGAGAGAGAGAGAGAGAGAGAGAGAGAGAGAGAGAGAGAGAGAGAGAGAGAGAGAGAGAGAGAGAGAGAGAAAATTGTTTTTCCCAACAAGTCCTTACATTTTCTGTACCTCATTGATATCTTTGCCTGAAAAGATAACAACGGAATATCCCAGTATTGACCTCAAATCTTTTTTAATACCTGGCTGAACAGCGAACTCACCTTGGGAAAAAGTCATGTTCTACGGTATTTGAAAATGTTTACCTTTTTAGGCAAAACTCTTGCTCTGTTTAAAAAAATCAAATAATGCGAAGAATTAGGAAATATCGAGGGAAATTTGGAGTGGAAAGATTTAAAGGGTTGTAAAAGAGGCAGAGAAATGGAAATTTTTCTAGATTATCCCAATTTTCCTTGAACGAGAATGGAAAGGACCTTTCCTTGCTTGTTAGAACAATGAAGATATATTGAATTTTGACTTAGAATGATATGGCCATTGTGAAAACAATATTTTTTCCTAGATCGTATGGAGTGTCTTTTTTTCGATCGGCACTGTAAAACGAATAAGTATTTATTTATTGCATCCTAAAATCTAACGAATGGAATCAATCTTATGCCATTTGTATCTTTCAACCTTCTGATCTCATCTTTCAAGCACATCGCAACATAGAGAGTGAGACAAGATTACATAATCATAGACACGTTTTGCCGGTTATAGACTTCATTTGTGATCTCTTGTTTTATTGATGGTAGGGGAATAGATCTCTCTCTCTCTCTCTCTCTCTCTCTAACGACTATGAACACCGAATTTTTTTCTCATGCCACGCCGTTTTAAGGCAAAGTGAACTGGCACTTGAACGAACGCTCTTTCTCTATTCAAATAAACTGCACTCAGAAGCGCCCTGGTTTTAAGAGCCATTAAACAAAGTGAACAAGAACAGACCATTATCCAGGTAATGTAATATCAATCTCACCCTTTGTGATTTAGGAAACAAGGAACGCTGACTGCGTTTCAGCAAACGAACCATCAGCTAACAGCCATTTATTGAAGAGCAGGAAGGTTTACCTTACCATCTTCCAAGAGGAAAGGAGAGGTTCACAGTGGAAGCTCTACAGAGATAAATCTCTAATAATTTGTCATATTTAGACTGAAATAAGGCTGGCCTCTCTCCTTGTTATTGAAAGAAGCGATGCAACGAAAGAAACGACTATTATTCCATTTTAAAATCTATGAATGTCTATCATGAAAAATAATTTTGCAAAAGATAGATGCGCTTTGAAAGGCGAACGTTATTCTGACTATTTTTTTCATTCGCCTAAGCATATTTTCTCTCTCTCACTGCCTCTCTGTGTATATATATATATATATATATATATATATATATATATATATATATATATATATATATATATATATATATATATATATATATATATATATTATATATATATATATATATATATATATATATATATATATATATATATATATATATATATATATATATATATATATATATATATATATATATATATATATATATATATATATATATATATATATATATATATATATATATATATATATATATGTATGTATATATACATACATACATACATACATACATACATACATACATGCATATATATATATATATATATATATATATATATATATATATATATATATATATATATATATATATGTATGTATATATATACATACATACATACATACATATATATATATATATATACACACACATATTATATATATATATATATATATATATATATATATATATATATATATATATATATATATATATATATATATATATATATATATACACACGCACACATACACTCATACATATGTTACAGGGAACAGATCAACACCTTTTGTGGAAGTGTACGTAGCGTGATCTTAGCGATCTTACTTCAGGAAAAAGACGCAAAAAGGTTCAACCCATGATCACACTCGCATTTTTTTTTCCCTCTCTCTCTCAGCCCGAATCCCTCTCTCTCTCTCTCTCTCTCATCGTTTTCCGAAGCTCATCCACCCGACCTCTCTCATTCTCACTAGCAATTAAATGGACTATTTAAAGAAACACAATCGTTCCTACAAAAATAGGTTTATTATTCAAATAACCCAACAAGAAATGAATAAACAAAGTAAAGATTAAAATGCATAATAAATGAATTATCGAGTCAGATAACTAAACTCTAAACTGCAAAGCACTTCTGACTAAAGAAGTCTCATTATGGCTAACAGCCTGGAAATACCCAAAATCTCACATACTCACAAATCAATAACTAAAAGTCATGTAAAAAAAAAACAGTCTACCATATAAAGAGATTGACATTGCAAATGATTTGCATGTCCTCTTTATCAAACTCCCAAGCCCACAGACATCTGTCGAAAGAATTAAACATGATAGAAAACTCCCAAAAATATATGAAATAAAAAACACAATAATGGAAAGTGTAAAATGCATAGCCAAGATATGGCAAACGTAACATAACAAAATAATAATATAAAAGAGGTATGAATATTCATATTAAATTTCTCACACCAGTTCACAAGTTCATAATGATTAGAAAGTCATGGTAAAAATCACAAGTTCAATTTTCTCCCATAAAAACATAGATTTGAAACTCTACCTTATCTGCCGATTTTCAAAGCCTGGAACCACTCCAAAGTTATAACTGGACAACTGCAGTTCTGTCACGTTAATGAACGATCAAACTCACTTTTAGGGCAGATTTTGGCATAATCTAGATCAAAGTAACGCACGTACTCACAATATACATAACGCTCCGGAGATCACCTGATCTCCAATATTGCTGAGTTTCTCGCGCAGAGAGCTGAGGAATCAAACTATTTGCTGAATACAAAGATTTTGCATCAAATCTCTCGCCCTAGTTCACTCTCGCTCCAAAAATTCTTTCATCACACCATGTATCTTATAAGATTGTAGCGGCCTATTTTCTGAAATACATACATACATACATACATACATATATTAACCTAATTCTTTCAATTTCATTGCAACAAATGAGTCCATATTATCTTTATACATTAAAAATGTTTTGTTTATTTAATTTTTTAATCTCGCTTCTTCATAATTCATATCTAATGAATCAGGACTTTTTGATGAAACCATGGCATTTTTCTCTATAACATTTTTCTTGTAATTTCGAACTGAATGATGCATCGTCTTATTATGCTAGTGTGAAAATGTAAGGATATTCTTTCCGCTCATTTTTCACCACTGATGAATAAATAGTGGTTGTTATCCGCCTCACAAAATGTTTTCTATATCAGTCGTGGTCTGAATATGATGGCTGGCATGATATGCAATTTCAAGAATTTTATATTGTGATTATATTATTAATCTCTTTTACTAATTGTTTCTTCTTCGCAATCTGTAATGTTTAGAAACTGATCTTGTAGAATATAAAAAAAAAATACCGATTAACTTTCTGATAGGTTTACACTTAATAAACCGCCTAATATTATAACAGTCAGCGAAAAAAACCTGTGCAAACGGAAAGTACGGAAATATAATTAACATTATAATCTAGAGCGCACTAAAGCTGACACAAATAAACACCAAATAAAAACGGAGAATGGTTTGATAACATACCAGACAAGTTCTTTAGAAATGCGACAGTCGCGACGTGGCAAAATTTAAGCAGACGAAATAAAAGTAATATGAAGATAATGCAGATTAAATTAATTTTTACTCTTCTTCGACCTCTTAATTAAATTTTGCAGTTTTTCCCCGTGATTAGAAGAAAAGAATTCAATAATAATGAAAATGGGAGAATAAATTTTTTTGGTGTAAATGAAATTACACCTAATGTTGAAGGGCAAAATTGCATAGCGATTCTCTTCATGTCTCGCTCTTCTTTTTCCATTATCTTTCCAATACTTCGAGCGAAGATTAAGGGCACCTCGCCAAATTCCTTCACGGACGAAGGATGTGATTTCTTCTCTGACTTACCTACTGCTTGTCTCGATGAAGTCGAGAGAAATGAATAGCTTCAGAGGAGGAGAAAAACAGGTCTGGTGCTCCATAAAGCTGCGAAATGGCAGGATCATCACGAATCAACAAGAAAATGAAAGGAGATGCGCGTTTCTTTGAGAGTTAATGGGAACTCCAGTGCAGAGAAACTTGGGACTTGAATTTTTTGAGGGAGCAGCTATTCTTCAACAAAAACAGATCTCAAAGTCATTGTGAATTACACAGCGCCTTATAAGCTTGGGTGTCATATATTAATCATAAACGCTGCATATAATCTTGATTTTCCTATTGAGAAATTTTGCAATTGCTCCAGCTTTTAAATTTTTCTCCTAAATTTCTCTTAAATATGTTTCTTATTCAAATTGTATATCCTCATTTCTGGTCACTTGATGGATGGATTTGTAAACTCGAAAAGCTGACTTCATCAGACAATCGCTTTATTGGTAGGTCAGAATCTATAGCTACATACCGGACGGCTGTAGCCCTTAAACACCTCGCCACACTTACGGATCGCATCTAGGTGAGGGTCCTTGCTGACATAAACCCACTTTATTTAAACCAACCAACCAGTCAAACACCATAGGATATAACCTGCTTCGAAGCAACCAAGAGATAAGGCCGAAATATATGTGTGGAGGCTACTAAGTATGATTAAATTTGCTATTCATCAACACACTTCAGATTTCTTGTCCCCGCAAGATTGTAAGCCGCATAGCAGAGGAGTGTGTTCAAAGGACCTTTCGTCTTCCAATTTGCAAAGTTTTATACCTCTGTCTTGAACATACTTGACTGGAGGGTCACCTGGGAACTTCTGAAGGCATTTATAAATGTACTCTCCCTGGTTAAATGGCAACTAGTAGAGTGACTGACGAGTGGAATCGTGCGAACCATGTTGTCGATATCAGTTCCTTTTTGTACGTGATAGAAGAGGGTCTTGTGATTGAAACTTCAGATCTTTCACTTGTCTGGTGTCACGTTGTTGGGATAACTGTTCGTTTAGGCATGATCCAGTTTCACCATTAAAATTATTTATGATCCTCTTTCATTTTTGTTATATATTTCTGTATTGTTGCTAATGTATGCACACATCTGCTCTGCTTTGATTATTAGTTTATATTGTATGCTATATTCAGCAAAATAAGAAACATGTAACATTATTTTTTTTGTACAGTTACGTTATCAAATTGTGCATAAAAGCCCAAAAATGTTTCCTCCCGTTCCTAGCTCGTTTTAAAAATAATTTTGCAAAGCCAGAAACCACTTCGCCATTAGTGAAGATCTTATATTCTCCTATAAGCTAATTAAGACGTGACAAATATTTTATGTTAATAACCTGTCTCTTATGAAGAGAGAGAGAGAGAGAGAGAGAGAGAGAGAGAGAGAGAGAGAGAGAGAGAGAGAGAGAGAGAGAGAGAGAGAGAGAGAGAGAGCCAACAGAAACGATCTCTGAAAGCAGAATGAACAAATTTTTGGATTCCACTTAGAAATGAAACAATCAGATGACGTCATTATTAAGGCATTTTGGGGATGAGATACAAGAGAAAATTCTAGAAGAGGAAGATGATGTCATTTCTTGAGCAAAACGTTTTGAATGCAATCAGGATAATACATGTCACATTGTGAAATTACTCCTCTTCTCCTCGTATGGGACAAAGCTATTACAGAAATCTTAGCACGATCAAAACAGAATGCAACTGGCTAATTATGACTGGCATGTTTTAAAAACTAAACGAAAAACCTGAGTTAGTTCCCAGAATGGAACAGCTATTGTTATCTCTTGCCTGTCAATGCGTTATCTTTCACGATGACACTCAAAGCAAAACAAGCCTTCGCTACCACACACGTGTTACTGATATACTATGTTACTATTAAAATGTATTATTAATTCTAAATTACGCTGTTAAGTTATCTAAATCACTAACTCTTTTGAGATCTGAAATTACACTACATATGATATTTCAACAATTATTATTATTACACATAACACATGGTAAATAAACAGTAAATGTATCAAAACTATGGAAAGATATACATTTTACATATACATAATTATATATATAATATATATATATATTATAATATATATATATATATATATATATATATATATATATATATATATATATATATATATATATATATATATATATATATAGTTTGATATATATATATATATTCTGATATATATATATATTATATATATTTTGTTGTTGTTGGTTGTTCAACGGAGGGGTTTAAAAGATTAAAGGCGCTCCCATTTTTATAAAGATCATCTTTCTCCTACAGGCAAAACCTCCCTGCAACCTCACCAGCTTTTCATAATAATAACATAAGAGATAAAATATGAATAAAACTCATTTTACTCACTTTTAAATAAAAGAACTGCTTGGAGGTTTCCCCATTAGCTCCCTTTACCAATTCTCTCCCACGTGGAAGAAACTTTCCCCGATATGGGTAAAAATCCTTAATAAGAGCCCCATTTCAGTCACGCCCTGTTCAAAGAGACTCACCCTTGCCTGAGATCCTTATCCCTAGGTGCAGCCTTTTCAGAGGAAGTTTCATTCAATCCAGTAGGAATGCTAATCCTTGATAAATCCGGAGTTCCTCTTTCCCGTAGGCAGACAACCGGCAAAGAAGGAGCTAAGAGAAGCGCCCAGCCCATAGTTTCTGAACATGTGCCAGCCGTCATGACACCTGGGAAGGTGACCCCACATACGTGGCCCTATAGAGATGGAGTGGGCATCGACTCCAGTGCCATCTACAGTGATGCTCAGGCTTAATCCCCTGATGTTATATACTGGCCATGAAACGGCAGTTCGAGGAGAGAAGCACTCAGAACTCCACAGAGGACAGTTGTCCTTACCTTTGCCCGTCCCTTGTACCCTCCACGTGTTCGATCTCAAGGCTCGAACCAGTAGACTTTTATAGTGGCATCCCTTCATTTTCCTCCCTCCAGTGCCGACGCCCTATTGAATGAGGACACCGTCATCCTGACGAAGGTAATATAGCAGAATAAGGTCTCTTTTAGTCAGTCATGATCCTGTTATTCCTCTGCCTGATTTATTTTCTATTTCATTGTGCGATTACCTTCAGTAAATTTGTGTTGAAGTGGTAAAGTGTTAATGTAATTGTGCATTTAGTGTGAAACTGAGTTGTTTGGCACCATTTGTGTGTTCCCTCAGTTTCCTTTGAACGTGTTATTATTTTTGCGAGCAACAGCCTTGAATCATGTTGCAGATCGGCCTTGGCTGTGGAACCAATCTTGGATCTATCCCATGTGCAGTGGCGTCATGCCACCCCTTAGTCTACCCCTCTGTGATGTTCCTGTCATGAAAACATCATCGGCATACAATATTTCTCCTGTGTAGGATTCATTCATTTAGCTGGACCTTATTATTACCTGCCCAGTAATTATTCATTCTTCTGATCTGTTTTTTATTATGTAAATATAATTAATTAGGAGAACCCTTTTGAGAGTATGTAATCTTTCCCTCACATGAAGAAGGCCCTAAGCCAGCATTTTTTCCTTTGACTGATTCATCCACGGATCTGCCTTAACCAGTCTTATTAATCAGATCTTAGTTAGAATATAATAGCTTTTCTTAGTAATGTAAAGAATTCCCTGTGATCATCCATTGCAGCCCAGAATCCAGTAAGCATATAAGGCAAGATGATAGTATTGGTGACCTTGTGCCAGATCCTGTAGTTGCTGTGCAGGATCTCTGCCATTGCGACTATCGGCTGAATAGCGAGCGCTAAAGCTGGTCGCAGGATTAGAGACGACGCTGATAGCATACCCCTCCGTTTTTAAGCACATGAGAAGAGCCAGTTCCACATCGTAAGTACAAGTGTCCATATATTTGGTTAGGTTCATGCTAGGTGTGAGAAGTGACTGCAATCAGTGTTAGGTATTGACAGACCACATGATTGCCCAATTTAGTTCATGAGAAGAGGGAGTGTACAAACCATTTCACGAGATTTTGGTGCTAAGGCATGTTAGCATGCATGTTTTCAAGAATAGGAAAGCTAGGGAGTAAACTCAGTGAAGTGTTAATAAAAGGAATAGTGCCTTTATACCTTCGTCCATGTGATAAGGACAGTTTGAAAGTCCCAAGTTCCTAGATAAGCACATTGTGCAGGTGGCCAACAAAGGCCTGACCACAGCCATTTTCATCTCACTGGATTTATTCTCTCTCTCTCTCTCTCTCTCTCTCTCTCTCTCTCTCTGATCGATAGACAAAGTTATGAAGTATATAGGAATCAACTAAATTTTCGCTCTCAGTTTGAGAGAATAGTAAATTCCAACCCAGAATCTTCAATTCCAGGCCACGTGGCCCCACCCCTAACCATCTGCCATTAAAAATTCCATTGTTGTAAACAACACACACACAGTGCCCATGTATAAATCCTTTTCTTCCTCTAGCTAATGTTATCCAGATGTCCATGCAGCCAGCCAAATTTTTGAGAATAAAAATTTTAAATTCCTTAAGTGAGTCGGATATTCCTCAGTGAGCCCACAGTGCTCCTGTAAATTTATTTATTGAAAAATATATCAGCGTGTCTCTCCCTTCCATTCATTATTGGGAGGAATCTCTTCAAGTGTGGGAAAATTTGCCCAGGCATGTGCATGATAGTATTTGTCTTACCCCCATGCTTTGGAAATTATAATATCCGATAGGATCGATGTACTGTTCTCATCACGCTACAGTTAATTTGTTTCGACAGCACAAAGAAATCTTTCTTCACACACCATAAGTGTATAACCCACGTAAGCCACCTATTAGTTCTGCAAGTATTTCTCCACAAATAAAATATACGTAAAGGCTTATGTTACCTTGGGCTAATTCCTGTTCATACAAACAACTGTCTTATTCACGCATATTAAATCTTGTTCATCATGAACAATTGAGTCTTATTCAGACAAATTTGAGTCTTTTCAGATATCCCAAGTCTTTCTTGACACCCAAGCCGTTTTCATGGACAGATTTATGTCTTTTCAGACACCCTGAGTCTTTCGAGACACTCCTGAATCCATTCATTCGAACATCTTGAGTCTTTTGAGACACTCTGAATCTGTTCATTTGAATGTCCTGAGTCTTTCAAGATGCCCTTAATCCGTTCAGTTGAACTTCCTGAATCTTTTAGACATTATCAAATCTGTTCATCTCAAATGCCATTGTCTTTTCAGACATATTGGTCCTATTAATCATGAACCTTTTGAGTCTTTTCCCAGATGTACTGATTATCATTTTATGCACAGACCCTAAGTTTTCCGGAATGCCCTAACCTTTGCGCAATAAAACCAATCCCTGTTCTATTTTGAACACACCTAAAGGGCCACTCCCATGTAAGCATTATCTCAAGATGTCTACGACAACCAGAACCCAGCAAAATGAGGACTCCAAGTTCTACATTCCGCTGGAAAGGACATGGGACTGTCAGGACAAGCCCTGAAGGATTGGGTCCAAGAGAGAGAGTAGACGATGCCAAGGCGGAAAGAGAGGCAGAAAGGCAGGAGAAGGAGAAAGAAGGAATAGCTTAGGAGAAACGAGAAGAGGCAGAAAGGCAGGAAAAGGAGAAGGAAAGAATAGCTCAGGAGAAACAAGAAGAGGCAAAAAGGCAGGAGAAGGAAAAAGAAAGGTAGGAGAAAGAGAAAGTAAGAATAGTTCGGGAGAAACGAGAAGAGGCAGAAAGAGAAGAGAGGGAGAAAGAAAAGGCTCATCAGCCTGCAATGGCAGCCCAAGGCGTGCGCAACACACCAACACCCTCTCCACATTTGACCCTCGGCAGTGTAGGCTCCCCCATAAGGAAATGGGACGAAGCCAAGCCTGAAGCCTGGCTTAACCATATTGAAAAGGTCCTGAAGACCTATAAGCCCTCTACTAAAGAAGTGTCTCTGATCTTGGGCAAGCACCTTGAGGGAAAGGGTGCCATTGCATTCAATGCTCTCCTCCTGGAGGATCAAGGAAATCTCACCCTTGTCCACCAAGCCATCATAAAAGTTCTTGAAATAACTCCCAAATGTTGGAGGAAATGGTGGAGAAACAGGCCCAAGGATGCAGGCAAAACCTGGTCTGAATGGATCTTCAGGAAGACCCAAGCCTTAAAATGATGGCTAGAATCTCTCAAAGCCACTAGTGCAGAGGACATCCTCAAACTCTTCCAGCTCCAGGACTTTTTACTTTGCGACCTGCCAGCCCTCGCCACCCATCCATGTGACAAGGAGCCTAAGTCAGTGGCCAAGTGCTGTCATTGGGCTGACACCTGGGACACGAATCATCCTCGTCGTAGTTCCCATGGATGAAAAGTATATCCCTCCTCACCTGCCTAAACCATCTCCCAGCAACCTCCAAAGAATGGGCACCCCCTGTCAGAAACCAGTGTGTGGGCATTGTAAAAGAACAGGGTACCCCACTGAACAGTGCCGCTTGAAGGCTGAGAATCAGCCAGAAAATCCCTCTATGTTCTCAGATGGGACAACACCCCAATGAGCCACGTCTGGATTGTGGACGAAAAGTAAAGGCCTGCTCCCTCCAACAGGACAGTGCCCAGCAAAGATTACAGCTGGACTTATTGCCTTGCTTGAAAAGTTTATGGGCACTCTGCCCAGTTGGCAAAATGCCCTAATAATAAATCAAGTACTCCCGCCATTGCCTTGGCAGTCACAGACCCAAAATCCTTAGGCCCTCCAGCCCAGGGTCCAATATATGTGGCACCTCCCCAATGTACCTACCTGCCGGCCAGGTCAAGGCATTTGATGACTCTGGTGTACAAATGTCCCTCATAAGGGAAGACAAAGTTCCCTGTTAAGCTAACATTAACAGACATAAACACATCACGTTTGAAGGTATCAATCATTTTAAAATGATCCTTCCTACCTACTGTTAAGCTGAGGATCAAGAGACCTCATAGATCTAAAATCTGTGACCTCGCAGTAGCCAGATGCATTCCTGGAGGTTGTGACATCCTCCTGGGACAAGATTTCCAATCCCCATCTAAATTACAGCAATCCTGGGGTTCAGACCCCTCAAACCATTCAATAGGCATGAGTAAGCCTCGAATGCTTCCATTCATTCCCCTACAAGAGCCACCTGAGTACACTGTGCAGTGATCAGTTCCATCCAAGCAAATTTCAAAGCCCAGTCCTTTCCCAGGTTCTGCCCCAGTGCCAGTGCCAAGGCACCAAATAGATCTCCCTCCAGGAGATCCCAAACTTGAGTCACCATCTCTGCCAGTGTCATTTTGGTGCACAGAGCAATGCCAAGCTCTGCCTGTCCCGAAAGGCAAGCAAATTCCCAAGACAATACCCTTAGTGTCGGCACCAGAGCACATCCCTGATCTGCATTCAAGAGATCCCAGTCCGGGTCCCCTCCCTTCTCCCAGCTTGGCTCCGCTACCAGTGCCAGTAAGAGAGACAGATTCTTCCAACCACAGCAGAAGCTCACCCAAAGGGGCAGCCTCGCAACCCGTGCCTGAACTGGTCATTGTGACCTGCGAGCCCCTCACGCCCACAATGACCTCTTCTCTTTCCCAGTTCTCCGCTGACATGATTGTGGGTAAGGATTCTGCCATATCTGAACTGGCCGATGAACTCACGGAACTGCGATGACTCAGGGTAGGGCCTCTAATGAATGCCCCACTTTCGGCCGCCAAGGAAACCAACACAGGTGGCACTCCAATGCCTTCCTTGGGCTCGGTTCGACTGATTCCCCTAACAAGGCGATCCATCAAGCTAAAAGAGGTCTGTGGAAGGAAAATCACAGGCTTAATTACTCCAGGTAGCCTAGAGAGCCACTGACCTCCTTTGGCAGTAGTGTCAACCTGACACAGTGCCATCCCTTTATTCTACAAAGACTTTGGTACCTCTATCCAGAAGAGGATGTAAGGTTTCTCCACCTATTTATTTTCCCCTATAACCGTGAAGTTTGCTTTTTTTCCCTTTAACATTTCCCTTACCATTATTTTGATTATTACTCACATTTACCTTCTTGTAATGTTTCTTCAATGCAGACTAACTGCATATATGCAAAAGTCGTACTCTAGTTATAATTAGGAATGCAATAAGTATCTTTAGAATTAATCTAGTATTCATTATTTTTTATTATACTGTTATGTTTGTGAATATACTTTGATTGACACATCATAAGCAGCAAGTATTTATTCTGCATTTAATGTAAATATCACAATTTATGTTTTGCCTCTTGAAATTAATTGTTACATAGAAATTTAAGTTAGAATATTGGGTACCAAAGGGAAGTGAGAGAGAAATAAATTAAAGTCTCTAAGTGAGTTTGATTGCCGGTAAACATTCTCACCTGATCTAGGGTGTGAATGCTAACTTGGTTGGGGAGGTGCAACGAAGGAAACTTCTTTCCAAGCAACGTCACCAGACTTTTATAATAATAACGTAGGCGATAATAGAGTAAAACTCATTTTACTCATTTTTAGATAAACGAACTGTAGGTTTCATTCGCCCCTTCATCAATTCTCTATTGGTAAGCCTTAATATATATATATATATATATATATATATATATATATATATATATATATATATATATATATATATATATATACATACATACATACATACATGTATATATATATATTATATATATATATATATATATATATATATATATATATATATATATATATATATATATATATATATATATATATATATATATATATATATATATATATATACATATACATATATATATATATATATATATATATATATATATATATATATATATATATACATATATATATATATATATATATATATATATATATATATATACATATACATACATATATATATATATATATATATATATATATATATATATATATATATATATATATATATATATATAATCTTTCTTTTAAGATGTAGTAATATATCCTATTAAATAATGTAGCAGTGAAATCTGAAACAATCATTTCTACATTAGCGAATTAATGAAACATGAACCAATATCAGAGTGAACAGCGAAAAATAAATTGATTTATCAAAATCTCCGTTTATGAAAAATAAGCCGATAGATATCTGATACCCTTCTGAATTGCGAGCAAGGCCCAAACTAGTAAAATCATCCCTTAGCTTCAAGTCTCACAAAATTGGCCACTAATTCATAATCCGAGAATGTATTGGTCGTTTTGCAAGAATCATCTGTTCTCTCTTTATAAAGTGCTGTCATAAAGAACGAATGAAATACATCCAACATAAACATGTAGGCGTACAGGCTTTGTTTCCCTAAAGCATAGTAAATCAGATTTGATCCCCGTGAATGGCAAATGAAAAATGATGAACGAATCCTACATTTTAGGATTTTGAATGCTTGAAGTTGAATTTCATTACTGTTATTGTTAGAATAATGGGTGATATTATTATTATTATTATTGTTGTTGGAATGAATTCCTGTTTCAGTTGCATTCAGCCTATTTTTCTGTTATAATTTTCATCAGCAGGTAGATGCTGTAACAAATTATCAAGGGCCGTGGAATGATATACTGCAGCCGTTTCTTATTTATTTACTGTTACATTGGAATTTTTCAGGGGCAACGTTTATATCCTTCTGAACTATGAACCACGCGCTAGTATGAGGAGAAGAATTATAACAGAGTACTGGCAAGCGGAGATAGACAGCCAGCAAGAAAGGAAAGTAAAGTATTTATAGTTGGAGAAAAATCTGGAAAGTTAATAAATCCGTTGACAATCTCACGACGTATTTTATATACTCGAGAAATTTTGCAATATAAATTAAGGAGCGTTGGTCGTTTAAGTGGTAAGGTATCGATAGAAAAAAAGGGAATCTTTAAATGTTTTTGATTTTTATATGTTGTCATCAACCAAACCTAAGGGTGGGTGCCGATAAGCCTTCTCCTCCAGACTTGCTGTTTATTCACTGATGTACTTGCCATGTGTCACTAGCACAAATAGCAGATTTAAATTTCGTCAAATATACCTTCAAGGGTATCTATTCTTAAACAGTGTTGCATACTAAAGATAAGGAATCTTTAAAGGTGTAATGAATAAGAAATTGGCTTCCACACGTGGGATTCGCTTTATTTTTAAACCATCAAAGTAAACGATTAGTCTTTTTCGATGATTATACATATGCTACCTCCTTTCATTATAGTAATTTGGTTTAAATTGCAATGCTTTAAAAAATGTTGGTTTTGCATCGTTAACTGTTGTTCATCCCTCACAATACTCATTTTAAAAGGTGTACAGTTGATAACAAGACATTAAAGAACGAAACTGGCTTTTATACCTTCAGTTAAGTCTAGACTCCTTTGACAAATACGTTCTTTATGTTATCATAAAAATTTGGCCACTCTTTGTGGAAGAAAAATTATGAATGATTAGCACTTTAAGGTCATTTTCGTATTTCAGATCAATTTAAATTGTTTTTATAAATTCTCATAAGGTGTAATAATGGACTCGCAAACAAAGGCAATGTACATTCATAAAATCCAAGGTTAGAAGTTCACTGGTTAGTAATACATGGCAATAATTTCACGACGTCAACATCAAGAGTAGTAAAAATCATGGACAATCAGTAAAAAATAAAAAAAAAATAAAAAAATCCGCCCAGAGAGAATTTACTATGTGGAGTTCCTCCAGGTTTATGGGTTGATGATTGATGTTATTCTGGTAATCATAAGATTTGCTTGGTATTTTTTTCTCAGTTTTTTATCATAAACGTGTATAAATAATGATTTAATCACTAATTGTAAGAATAAAAATGGAGAAAATGTTCTCACAACCTAATTTGGATATAAGAGAGATCATGCCATTTTTTTCAGCGTATCCAAAAAAACAA